>NC_081558.1:159638315-159683406 GCF_022355385.1 Mustela nigripes
GCTTTTATTTCTCCAGAAATGGATTCTCTAGTATCTTCTAGTATATGCTTCTAGTATATGCTTTTATTTCTCCAGAAATGGATTCTCTAGTATCTTCTAGTATATGCTTTTTTCAAGCCCAGCTAACATCTTGATAGTCTTCATTCTGAACTCTGATTCTGACATCTTACTAATGTCTGTATTGATTAAGTCCTTAGCTGTTAGTACTGCCTCTTGTTCTTTTTTTTGAGGTAAGTTTTCCACCTTGTCATTTTATCCAGATAAGAGTTAGATGAATGAAAGAACAAATTGCTAAAAGATAGCAATGACCCCAGAAAAATAGACACTAACCAAATCAGAAAAGACCCAAAACCAGGGGAGGAAGAAAGAAGAAAGGAAAAAAATATATATATATATATAATATTTTTATTTACATATAATATACATATATAAAATATATATAATATATAGTACAATATAAAGAATTATATATAAATATACATATATAAAATTACTATATATACCATAAATATATATACATACATATATATGTATATATATACGATTAGAACAGAGCTACACACTCGATTTAGGTATATTTTGGTGTGTTAGAAGAAACTGCCTCCCCAAATTTTAAAGCAAGAAGAATACACACACACACACACACGTACACACAAAAATAAGAGTAAACATGATAAAGGGATGGAATATGACTGTACAGGAGAAAATTTAAAAATGATTCTATAAAAGGAATTGATAAGAAGTTGGTTGAAAAAAGACAAAAAGAAAAAATAGAAAAGAGGAGAGAATCTGATCAGGCTGGAGACTAGAACAAAGCCTTAGACTAGATTTAGGGTACATTTTGATCTGTTAGATGAAATTGTATCCAAAAATTTTAAGGATAGAAAAACTTATATGTATACAAAAAATAAGATTAAATACAATGAAGGGATAGAATGTGACAATAACAATAAAAATTTTAAAAAGATTTTTAAAAAGGTATGGATAAGATAAAATAGTTAAGAAGGTTAAAATGGGAAAGAGGAAAAATTTTAAAAATAGAATAAGGAAAAAATAAAATTTAAAAAGTTTAACTTTGAAAGACCAAAGAATCATGGGAAAAAACCATGAATTCTACATGCTACATTCCCCATCTCTGGAGTCCCATGATTCTCATTGATTTGTGAAGTTCTTCTTGGCTGGATGTTCTTGCTGGTCTTCTGGGAGAGGGGCCCGTTGCAGTGATTCTCAAATGTCTTTGCCCAGGCAGAATTATACCGCCCTTGCCAGGGGCCAGGCTAAATTATCTGCTCAGGTTCACTTTCAGGTGATTTTGTTCCCTGAACGCTTTCCATATAGCTTTGGAGGATGGGAATGAAAATGGCGGCCTCACAATCTCCTCCCATAGGAGCTGAGAGCTTGGCCTCTTCAGTGCACCCTCAGAGAAAAGCAGTCGATCCCTCCTGTCTCCCTGGTGTCTGGCTGTACTCCATACTCACCGGTCTGTGACCAATCATTTCTATCTCTGGCATCCAGCTCTGTTCAGAGTCTCCAAACCCAGTAGATTCCTATGTGCACTCCCACGCCATCCCTCCCTGAGGAAGAAGGTGAGTCTCTATGGATCTGCCACTTGTTGGGTCTCTGCCGTAAGAGTAGTGGCCTGACTGTGCCTTGGCTCATGGTTTAAGGTAACCCCAAGCTGAGAGCCCATTCCTCAGCTCCGTCTCTGCAGCTGTTTTCCCCTCCCCGATACCTGGGACTCTGATGCACTTAGGCACCCTCCCTGCCCCACCCCCCATCTTTCTGTGACCCTGAGGGACCTGAGACCACACTGTTCCCATGAGGGCTCCACCCCCACTTAGCTTCTGGATCAATGTTCCTCAGTGGAGCAGATTTCTCAAAGTTCCAATTTTGTGCTCCACTGCTCTACAGCTTGCAGGGAGCCGGCCCCTCCCACTGCAGTCTATCTTCCCATATATCATCTCGGATTCACTTCTCTGCAAGTCCTACCTTCCAGAAAGTGGTCGCTTTTCTGTTCCTAGAATTGCTGCTATTCTTTTCTTTGATCTCCTGTTGAGTTTGTGGTGTTCGGAATGGTTTGATAACTATCTAGCTGAATTCTTGGGACCAAAATTTAAGTCTCCTACTCCTCTGCCATCTTGCCTCTCCTCTAGATAGGAATTTTTTGTAGATATATGAAAGATCTATTTGTGATACAGGTATATATATGATGCATGTGTGTGTTTGTATTCATGTAAAATATCTTGCTCTAATCTGTGGCTTTGTTTTCATTCTCTTGATGGTGTCTTTTTTTGAGTAGAAGTTTTTAACTTTATTAAAGTTAAAATATCAATATTTTTCTATTATAGTTCATGCTTTTATGTTGTAGTTAAGGAATCTGTGCCTAATCTCAGTGCATGAAATAGTTCTTCTATGTTTTGTTCAAAAGCTATTTTTTAAAAATATTTTATTTATTTGACAGAGAGTAAGTGAGCAAAAGCAGGGGTCATTATCTGTATTGATTTTTGGGGGGTGGTGTAAGATGGAGATGTCATTTGTTTCTGAATGGATATTCAATTGACAGTGTCATTTGTTGAAAAGACCATCCTTTCCTCATTAGATTATAGTGATGGTTTTGTCATAAATGAAGTAACTATATATTTACATATGTATATATATGTTTATGTACATATGTATGTTTGTGTATATGTATGATTGTTATATACATAATATATATGTTATATACATACATATGTATATAAAATATTTTATATTTTAATATTTATACATATATATGTATATGTATATATAAATATTTTATATACATGTAAATATGCTATATATTTATATATATTTGTTTCCAAACTCTTCATACTATTCCATTGGCCTGTCTTTGTGCTAGTATAACACTGTTTTTAATTGGTCTTAACATCTGATATTGTAAATCCTCTTTGTTCTTCATCTTCAGTATTACATAGGTCCTTTGTAACTTGTCAATTTTCATCAAAATAACTGCTAAGATTTTGACTGGAATTACACTGACTCTGTAGATCAACTTTGGTATAATAGATTTTAAAAATAAATATTGAGTATTTAATCCATAAATATGATAGATCTTAAAGAGAATCCACTTTTAATCTCTTCTAATGGTTATAACTAAACAATGTATTTATATGAATTTATTAATCATTATTTATTGATTTCCTAGTGTCATAAATAAGGATTTTGTTCACTTTAATGTGCTCATGCTTTTCTCTATTTTCTGAAAATATAAAATATAATAACTGCTTTAATGCGCTTGTCTGCTAGTTTTATCATCTGTGTTTTATGGGTCTATTTCTGTTAGTTGAAAATTTTTTCTTTATTTTGGGTTATATTTTTCTGCTTCTTTGCTTTCCTGAAAAATTTTGACTGGATGTCGGACATGAATGTCACAGTGTGGGTGCTGGGTATTTTTTGTCACTTTTAAATATTCTTGAGTCTTATTTTGGGATTCAGTTAAGTTTTGTGGAAATAATCTTAGTTTTTGAGTCTTGTTTTTAATCTGTGTTAGGCAGATTAAGTCTAGGCAGACTTATTTTTCCTCACTGCTAAGATAAAATCCTTTTGAATACTGTATCCTATGTTCTATGTATCATGGGGCTTGTGAGAATACAAGCTATTCCAACCTGTGTGAGGCCTGGGGATTATTCTGCCTGTTCTCTTTTGGTGATTCTTTCCCCAGCTTCAGGTGGACTCATCACATGCATACAGTGATGAATAATCATGTGAAGCCTGGAAGAGGATTTTCAGAGATCTTTTCCTATACAGCAGTTTCCTCTCTGGTACTCTGCTCTGTGATTCATGGCACTTGTTACTTCATATTACTACCTGAATGTTTGAATCTTGGAATTTATATCTAGATGACTGCCAAAAGATGAAAGTAGCTAAGAAGTTTTCAGGAAGAACCTTCAACATAATATATCCTATTTTTGGTTTTATCAAATATTCATACTATATTTGTGAAATATATATATATATATATATATATATAAATATATGGCAAATATGAATCTTAAATTGGTGAGGCTCATTGTCCCAGCTTGCCTTTTGCTTTCATTTGTTTGAGTCTATGGTTCTTGTACTATGCTGGAGCAGGTAGTTTTTGGTAAGGCCAGGAGCCTCTGTTCCCAGGATCAAACACACATGTGGTCATTATTTTTCAGATCTTATATCACCCCAGAAGCTGTCAGAAGCAGGGAATATGTACCCACAACTCTAGGACTCAATTTGTGCATAACCCCCTTGTCAGGTGGAATCTCTTTCCCAATCTTCTTGCCTTCAAGTACATGTTTCCTTAATTCTCTGCTTTCCCGCCCTGTCCAGGATGTACTGTTCTCAGTTTTGTGTCTTCATTAAACATATGGAAGGAAATAAGTTGCCTCACTATCTGATTGGAATGGGGGAGAGAATAAAGTTGTACCACTGGGTAACACTGGATACTACCAGTGTTTTCATCTCCACCATCCTAATAAACCAAATGAGATAACTCTTGCTTAAAGAATAATTTTTTTTTCTGATTATTGGTGAAGTTAACCACTTCTTTTCATATGTTTGTAGTTCATTGATATTCTTCTGAGAATTACTCTTTGGAGTATTTCTTTTTGTACATTTATAGTGCATTTATATTTAATCTTCTGAGAAAGATTCCTTTTTCATTTTTCCCTTGAGTTCTATTTTCTCCCTTAGTTTTATTTATTATTTCTGTAAGCACTTTTTAATTATACATATTGGAAATGCTTTCTTGTACTCTACCATTTGCCTTAAATTTTGCTCACATTTTTTCTAACTATGCAGAAGTTTTAAATTTTGATGGGACCAAAACTATCCATATTTTTCTTCATGTTTTCTGTGTTTTATGGGAAGAGTAAAATTTAGAGTGAAACTCCAGCAGGTAGGAGATAAAAAGAATACATTTTATAGTGATGAGAAAGATACTATGTGGGGCACCTGGGTGGCTCAGTGGGTTCAGCCTCTGCCTTCGGCTCAGGTCATGATCTCGGGGTCCTGGGATTGAGTCCCGCATCGGGCTCTCTGCTCGGCAGGGAGCCTGCTTCCCTCTCTCTCTCTCTCTCTGCCTGCCTTTCTGTCTACTTGTTATCTCTGTCTGTCAAATAAACAATAAAATCTTTTAAAAAAAGAAAGATACTATGCTATAAGAGAAAAGGGAAAATTAGAAATAACCATTTTAAAAGAAGAAATAGAATTCAAAGAATTGGATTTAAAAAGTAAGAAAGGCAGATAAACTAGGAATAATTGCTATATACACAAGTAAGTTAAATTCTAAAATTAAAGAATGGGGAATAATTATGAACGAGTCCCCCACCCCCAAAAAACAACAATTAACCATTAATTGATAAAGAACAAATTCCTGTGGGCTATAAAATAAAAGTGAACTAATAATATAAATTCCTGAGTTTAATATTTTTTGTAGAGGCAAAAGGGTAACATATCACACACACACACACACACATGAGATATCTCATATGACATAATAGATAGGTAGAATACTTTTTGTTAGAATTTGATATGACCCACTTACCATTAAATTACAGACTACCTGAAAGCTTTTCATTTTTCTATACATTAGCAAAACAGTGGCATCATACTGATTAATAATAGTTTGTTAAATGTTTCCATTAGAAAGAAAACTCTACTTGCTCTTTAACTGAGTCCTATGCAATTTCTGTCACATCGTATTGGTTAATGTATTGTCAAATTTTGGATCTAGTACAATATAATATTTATAAGCATAGTGCATTGTGGTCTTATTTTATTAATCATGCAGAACTATTAAAATGGTATAATTGATTTAGATGGTGACTATTGCAAATACTTGTTATATTTTTTTCAGATTTCGTGAGTCATTGGAAAGTGATACTATTGTGGTTCATGCCATACAAAGTGATCACAAGATATCCTCCTATAGGCTTGTGAAGCCATCTAAGTATTGCAAGTCCAAGCGAACAAGTCTGTCAGACAGAAGAACAAGCAAACTGGAGAGGTTGGAAAAAGAAGGAGCTGGAAGGAAAGATAGCCAGAAAGATACAGGTATCCTAAATAACAAGAAGGCTTTTAAATCCTTACTTATTAAGTTTTCAAAACTGAATTTGTCTTTTTGTAGGCAGAACCTTTGAACCCTTTTTGATGGCTTGAGCTTCATCTGTTGTCTCCCTTTTTTTATTCCTTTGGAATAATAATCAAGAGTGATAGGGGTGTGTGGTATGGCTCAGAATGGGAGGCCATGTTCCTCCAGCAAATGTTCCACACCAGCTCTTTAATGCAGATTGCTAAGGAAAACCCACCCTGGATATGTGACTGAGTGGGTTAGAGTACTTGATGCTGCTAATTTCTTACTTCCAACATCTATCTATTCTTAAATCTAGGCTTTCTCTAGTTGCTATTTTCTAGGTAGTGTTTCTTTGCTGATTCTTGGACCCCACCCCAGGGTGTGGGGATAGGAGATGACATTTCCATCTATTTTCTAAGAGCATATACTTTAAACAGAATGATGAGCTAAGAATTCAGGTGTGAAAAGAGTACCTCTTAATTGCTGCAACCTGCTCTTGTAACTGCCCACAGGGTGACTACAGATGACTAGGAGGAATGCAAGAATTCTGGGAATGACTCAGAGAGTCCAATAAAAAATAAAGGACAGCACAGCTAGTGCCCATGATACAATACTGACATTAATGTTGCTTTATCCTCTTCACTGAGAAAACTTGAATGGCTCCTTTCAGATAAATTCTGAAGTCATTTTCCTGGTATTTAATCTTTTCCACAGTATATCCCTATTGTTTCCTATTAATGGTGCATTTTCATACTGTTCTGCTGGTATTTTTAGCCTGTCATCTTGCTCACTGTTCCCTAATTACACCTGATACTTTTATACCCAGGCTTCTCCTAAAGTGACCAATTCATTCCTCTCCTCTCTGAATTCTACAAGTTCTTAGAGATTCCAGGCTGAATTATACCAAGCGACGTTAAACTCCTGCTTTTCCATATTCCCATATATTTGAAATATGAAAGTTGAAATTATGAGTTATAATTATATGACCATCCCATATTTATTTAACTTTTTTTCCAGAATATATATCTAAAGTTTATCTCTCTTGTAGCTTGAACATAAAGTAAGAAATTGCCTCAGTAGATGTGTAATTCTTAAATCATAGGTTTGATTGTGTGTTTCTGACCAATTTTTCAAATGGCCACAGACCACTGCAGTCAGTACATGCCACCCCAAATTAGATATGTCAGATAGGACCTGCTTGTTTTTCCCTTCTCCCACCATATCGCAAGTATTCCCACCCAACTTCTCGGTTTGTCTGTCAGTGGCGTCTCATTATTTGTCTTGTTTTCTAATAATTTGTTATGTCTCGTCTTGCCAACTTTTCAATAAGGTCCTTTGGAGCAAATGCTGTGACTTAGATTTCTTTCTTTTATTATTCTAAAATACTTATTATGGGGTTTAATTCATGGTAGTTGTTAGAAAATTGTGATTTATAGATTCATTACATTCTGTTTTTTAGAATATGGCAGGTTTAAAAAAATTTGAGAATTTCATTTTGATGTTTCAAGAAGATTGGAAAAAAAATGTTGACTCTCTGTACAGGTGGGAACATTAGTGTGCCAGAAGAATCAATTATAGAGAAAGGGAAGAAATTTCGGCCTAAAACCCTGAGTGAAATTATGGTGGAAAATCAAATTGAGAAAACAAGGAAACTTATATTAAAAGCTGAAAGGGCCCAACTGAAGATTCAGCAACGAAAAAAAGAATGGGAGGAACTGTGAGTGCATTTTTGTTTCCTTCTTTCTTTCTTCCCTCCCTCCCTTCCTTTCTCCCCCTTTCCTTTCCTTTTCTTTCTTTACCTAAACTTTTCATTTTAATGTGCGTTTCAAAGTATCTTTGAAACTGAAACAGAGATGGAGTATTGAAGACAGATCCTCTGGATCTTTTAAAGTAGTGATACCTTGGTGGAACTTCCATGATACTTAGGGTTTTGGGCCCAGGAATTCCATTTTGTGAATAGACTTAGTGATTTTTAAGGATAAGAAATTCCTATCTATTCTAACATCAGGTTATTTTTCGTAATGTTCTATTATCTTACAGTGTTGGCTTTCGCCTTCAGGTCTCTCATCATTTAAAGTTGGCTTTTAAAAACTGTGGTAGGAGGTACTTTTATTTAAAAGCCCATTTTTGCTTGTTTTATTTGCCACCTACATAAGCTTGGTGAAGTGTCTCTTCACGTCTTTTTCCCATGTTCAAATAAGATTGTTATTTTGCCATTAAGTTCTGAGAGTTCTTTATATGTTTTAGATACTAGTTCTTTGTTGGTTATGTGGTTTTCAAATATTTTCTCCCAGGCTGTATCTTGTCTTTTTATTCCCTTAATAGGGTCTTTTGCAGAGTGAAAGGTTTTAATTTTGTTAAACCCAATTTATAAATTTTTCCTTCTATCAATCTTATTTTTGCTGTCAAGTCTAAGAACCTCTGCCTAGCCCTATTCCCCAATGATTTTCTCCTATTTTTTTCCTAAAAGTTTTACAGTTTTACCTTTTACATTTAAGTCTATTATCCATTTGGTGTTAACTTTTGTATAAGGTGTGAGAGTTAGGTTTTTTTTTTTTTAAAGATTTTATTTATTTATTTGACAGACAGAGATCACAAGTAGGCAGAGAGAGAGAGAGAGAGGAGGAAGCAGGCTCCCCGCTGAGCAGAGAGCCCGATGCAGGGCTCGATCCCAGGACCCTGAGATCATGACCCGAGCCGAAGGCAGAGGCTTAACCCACTGAGCCACCCCGGTGCCCCTGTTTTTGTTTTTTTGCCTGTGGATTTTCAATTGCTCCAGCACATTTATTGAAAAGGCTCTCTCTCCTTTTTTGCAATTGGCTTTCAATTTTCACCTTTGTCAAAAATCATCTGGGCATTTTGTGTGTGTCTATTCTAAGTTCATGTTCTGCTCCACTGATCTTTGTGTCTGTTCCTTTGCTGAAAGCACATTGCCTTGATTACTGTAGCTGTGTAATAGATCTTGAAATTGCTTCTCTCATTATATTTTCTTTATCCCTAAATTGTTTAACCATTCCAGTTGCCTTGCCTTTCTATCTAAATTTTAGAATACTTTTGTCTGTATTTATGAATAAAATCTTGACATATTTATTATGTTGAGCCTCTAATCTGTGGACATGGTATGATTCTCCATTTATTTAGATCTTCTTTGATTTCTTTCATCAGTGTTCTGTTCTTAGTGTAAAAGTCCTACGCCTATTTTGTTCGAATCAGACATAAAAATTTCACTTTTTTGGCAATATAAATGATATTGGGCTTTTAATTTGGTGTCTTATGTGTTCATGTTTATTGTTAGTATAGAATTACAATTGATTTCTTTGTATGTTTATCTGTTATCCTGTGGCCTTGCTGAACTGTTTTATTATGAGTTTTTTGGTAGGTTCCTTAGAATTTTCTGTGTAGACAATCTTATCATCTGTAAATAGGGATAGTTTAACTTTTTGTCCCATTTGTTTGCCTTTTATTTCTCTTATTTTCTTGTCAGGCTGGCTAGTATTTCTAGTATAATGTTGAAATACAATAGGACATCTACAACTTGCTCCTGATCTTAAATAGAAAGAATTCAGTATTCAAATGATATATTGGTTTTCATTCTTTTACTTTAACCTGCCTATATTATTGTTTGAAATTTGTCTTTTATTACCAGTATATAGTAGGGTTATATATATATTTTTAAAGATTTTATTTATTTACTTGACAGACCGAGATCACAAGTAGGCAGAGAGGCAGGCAGAGAGAGAGGAAGAAGCAGGTTCCCCGCCGAGCAGAGAGCCCGATGCGGGGCTCGATCCCAGGACCCTGGGATCATGACCTGAGCGAAAGGCAGAGGCTTTAACCCACTGAGCCACCCAGGCGCCCCTAGGGTTATGTTTTTTAATCCACTCTATTAATCTCAGTTCTTCAGTTTTTAGATTTAAACCATTTATACTTATGTAATTTACACATGGATTTATTTATATGTGTACACAAGTAATTATTGATATTTCAGGCTTATATCTGCTATTTTTTATTTTGTCTTCTGTTCTCCATATTTTTTATAGTTTCAGAGGTGTAATTAATTGATTCAACAGTTACATATAAGACCCAGTATACATTTCTTCATGTGCTCTCCTTAGGGCCTTTCCCCAATTATCCCTTCCCTCCAACAACCTTCCCTCCAGCAACCCTCAGTTAGTTTCCAGGAGTTCAGCGTCTCTTATGGTTTTCTTCCTTCTCAATTTCCATCTTACTTTATTTTTCCTTCCCTTTCCCTATATTCATCTGTTTTGTTTCTTAAATTCCACATGAGTGAAATCATATATGGTATTTTTCTTTCTCTGACTTATTTTGCTTGGTATAATACCCTCTAGTTCCATTCAGCATTGTTGCAAAATATGGAAAGAGACCAGATGTCAGTCCACAGACAAATGAATAAAGATGTGGTATATATATAAAATGGAATATTACTCGGCCATCAAAGAGAATGTTCTCTGTGAGTTTTTATTTTATTTTTCCATAATTTCCTGTGGTTTACTTAAATATTTAAGAGTTCCAACATGATTATAATGGTTTTGAGAGTATAACTCTGTACAGCATTTTTTAAGCATTTTCCCTGGATATTATTACATTATGTATACACAACTTACACAGTCTACTGGTGTTGACATTTTATCAGCTTGAATGAAATGTAAAAAACTTACCTGCTCTCAAGTCCCTTTATACCCCCCACATCCTCTTGTTTCCATTGTATATAGTATAATTGTATTAATATTTTCTCTAGACATGTTTTAGAACTATATCAGACAGGGTTGTAGTTTTTTTAATCATCAAAACATAGCTTAGACCATAGAAGTAAAATGTATTTGCCAATATTTTTACTATTAAAATTTTAATCTCTTCCTTCTTAATGTTCCAAAGTTCCTTCTTCTGTCATTTCATTTCTGCTTAGAAAACTTCCTTCAGCCATTCTTTTAGGGTTGGTATGCTGGTGACAAATTCTTAGCTTTCCTTCATCTAAGAATGACTTGATCTCTCTTTCATTCTGGAAGGATATTCTTGCACAGACATAAAATTCTGTGCCAACATTTCTCCTTTTCAACATGTGAAAAGTATTGTGCTTCTTTCTGCTGGACTCCATAGTTTCTTATGATCAATCTTCTGCTGTTCAAATTGCTTCCCTCCCCTATATATAAAGTGTTATTTTTGTCTTGATGCTTTCAATATTTTTTTTTCTCCTTAGTTTTCAGAAGTTTGACTATAATGTATCTTGGTACATCGTTGAATTTATCCTTTTTGGGATTCATAAAACTTCTTGAGTCGGTATGTATATCTCTTGCTGAAATTTGGGATGTCTCCAGCTATTATTTCTTATAGCTTTTTTGAAGCCCTGTCCTCTTTTACCTTTCCTTTTGGATTCCAATGACACAAATGTGAGATCTCTGAGGCTCTGTGTGGGATTAAAATATATATATATATATAAAAATATATATATATATATAAATATATATAGTTTGTTTGTAGTGTCTTTTTTGTTATTCAGATTGGATAATTTCTATTGTTCTATCTTCAAATTAATTTTTCTTTTCTCTTTTTCCTCCATTCTGGTGTTGAGCCCATCCATTAAGTGTTCTTTTGGTTACTGTACTTTACAGCTCTAAAATTTCCATTTAGTTCTTTTTTGTATTTTCCATTTCTTTCTGAACTCTATTTTTCCATTTGTTTTAAGCACCTTTCTAATTGTTGAAGCACTCTATAAATGGCTGCTTTAAAATTGTCATATTATTCTAACATCTCTATCATCTTGGATTTGGAAACTGGTAATCATTCTTTTCTTTTTTTTAAAGATTTTATTTACTTATCTGACAGACAGAGATCACAAGTAGGCAGAGAGGCAGGCAGAGAGAGAGAGAGAGAGGGAAGCAGGCTCCCTGCGGAGCTGGGAGCCCGATGCTGGGCTCGATCCCAGGACCCTGAGATCATGACCCGAGCCGAAGGCAGCAGCCCAAACCACTGAGCCACCCAGGCGCCCCAATCATTCTTTTCTTATTCAAGTTGAGGTCATCCTGATTCTTGGTATGACAAATGATTTTTTATTGAAATCTGGACATTGGAGTATTATGAGACTCTGAATCTTCTATATATATATTCAGTTTTAGCTGGCTTTTTCTGACTTGAACAGGATAAGGGGGAATGCCATCTCATGGGTATAGAAGTCCAGGTTACCCATTTTTTCCACAGTTGACACCTGAGGAAGGAAGGGGCACTTGCTGGTCAGCAGTTGGAGTTCTAGATCCCTACTAGGGCTGTCTCTAATAACTTTGCTCTCTAGTTGTCTTCTACTGATATTGTGGAGGATGGTTAAAAAGTCTTCATGTTCCACTAGTCTTCCTCAGACACCACCTCAACAAGGAGTGGTGGATCGCCTTGTTACTACTGGGTAATGGTAGAAGTCCAGGTTCCCTATGGTGTCTCTACTGCAACTGTGATAGGTAGGCTTGTTATCACACCCTGGAGATGAGGTTATGGTCACCAGGACTCACCTCCTTTAACACCATACCTATAAGGGTTGTGTCACCTTGTTAAAGTCTGCTGGTGATAAAAGTATAGATTCCCCACTTGACCTTTACTGGCTGGGTGGAGGTTGGGTCACGTGTGTGCATGCAGTATGACTAGAATAGAACGTTTATTATCTTAAAAGTTTTCTGTCTTACTAAGATCAAGAATAGAAAGAGCAAGATTTAGTTGGGCTTTTTTTGTCTAAATCTTTTGTATTTGTAGTGGCCATTTTCTTTAGATCCACATGTGAGATATATGAGGCAATAAGAAAGTCTAGAGATTTTACCGCCATATACTTCCTTGGGTCCCAAGGTTCTTTGTGGTTTGTGGTCTTCTTTTTACATTTCAGAATCTTCTCATGTTTTATATATAATGTTTAGGAGTTTTATTTGCATTTATCAGGGAAGATAGGGATATATAAGTCTATTCCCTCTTCTTAGAAGTGGGAACTCTTTCCACTGATTTTATTATATTTATCTTTAACACGGTGATCTTTTTAAAAAATATTTTATTTATTTGAGAGAGAGAGAGAGAGAGTTTGTGTGTGTGTGCACAAGCAAGGAAAATGTGAGAAAGAAGCAGGCTCCTTGCTGAGTGTGCAGCTTGATCCTAGGATCCTGGGATCATCCCTTGAGCTGAAAGCAGACACAACCAGGCTGAGCCACCCAGACACCCCTTATTCCAGTGATCTTGCTAAGCTCACTTACTAGCTCAAGTAGAACATTTTTCTTTTTTATGAATATGGTCATGTTTCACGTGAGAAAGAAGATTCTTCCTTTCCAATCTCTGTCTTCTCTTTCTTGACTCATTGTACTGTCTAGGAGAGAGTGAACATCCATATCTTATTGCTAATCTGAGGAGAAGCATTCAGTCTTTCATTATCAAATGTGACATCAGACCTTTAGAAGCACTTTATTAGGTTGATGAAATTCCATTAAGTTCTTAGTTTATTAAAAAAAATTAATAGT
Organism: Mustela nigripes; assembly: GCF_022355385.1. Lineage (NCBI taxonomy): Eukaryota > Metazoa > Chordata > Mammalia > Carnivora > Mustelidae > Mustela > Mustela nigripes. Next base: position 159,651,906 of record NC_081558.1, read on the forward strand.
TTTTTTTCGAGAAGGATAGGTACTTTTTTATCAAATGATTTTTATATGCATATTGAGATGACCATATGGTTTTTATATGTTATTTTTTAATATTGTGGGTCACAGTTATTGTTAAATCAGGAGTCCTAGGATAAATTTCACTTGATCATGGTGTATTTTCCTTTTAAAAAATTGCTAAGAGTTTTTTTTTCTTCTTTTGTAGTATTCTTGTCTGATTTTGGTATCAGGTTAATGCTGGCCTCATAAAACAATCTGTAAATTTTCCCTCTTCTGTTATTTTTGGAAGAGTTTGAGCAGAATTTGTATTAATTCTTTAAATATTTGATATAACTCACCAGTGAAACAATCTGATCCTAGACTTTTGTTTATTGGGAGGTTTTTGATTACTAATTCAATCTCCTTACTAGTAATTTGATGTGTTCTATTTCTTCATGATTTGGACTTCATAGGTTGTACATTTTTAGGAACTTACTCATTTCTTCTAGGTAGTCCAATTTGGTGGCATATAATTATTCATAGTAGTCTCTCAGGATGATTTGTGTTTCAGTTATAGTATCTCCTCCTTGATTTCTGACTTTATTTGAATCCTTTCATTTTCTTTCATTTTTTTAAAAATAAGGTTTTATTTATTTGAGACTGAGAGAGAGAGATAGAGAGAGAGAGCATAAGCAGGGAGAAGGAACAGAGACAGAGGGAGAAGAGGCTCCTTACTGAGCAGGGAGCCCCATGTGGGACTCAATCCTAGGACCCTGGGATCATGACCTGAGCTGAAGGGAGATGCTTAACCAACTGAGCCACTCAGGCACCCAGTCCTCTCTATTTTCTTTATGAGTCTAGTTAAAAGTTTATCAATTTTGTTTTTATTTTTTCAAAAAAAAATTCCCATGTCTTACTTTCATTGATCTTTTCTATTGTCTTTTAAGTCTCAATTTCCTTTATTCCTACTTTGATTTTTTGTTATTTCCTTCCTTCCACTAAGTTGTGCTTTGTGCTTTTTGCTTTTTTTCCCTAGTTCATTGAGGTATAAGGTTAAGTTGGTTCAAGATTTTTTTTTTTGTTTCCTGATATAAGTATTTATCACTATAAACTTTCCTATTAAAACTGCTCTCTTGCATCCTATAAGTTTTAGGTATGTTGTATTTCTTTTTTACTTGTTTCAAGGTATTTTTTATTTCAGTTTTGATTTTTTCCTTTATTCATTATTCAAAGTGTGTTTTTTAATCTCCAGATATTTATGAATTTTACAGTTTCCTTCTTTTTTTTTTTAGTTTCCTTCTTATAATTGATTTCTCGTTTTATACCTTTGAAGTTAGAAAAGATACTTGATATAATTTCAAGCTTTTTAAGTTACTTAAGACTTGATTTGTAGCCTAATGTGCTTTATCCTGAAGAATGTTCCATGTGCATTTAAAAATGTATATCCTGCTACTATTATGGAATGTCTATAAGTATTTGTTAAGTCCAACTGTTCTAATTTGTTATTTAAGTCCAAGATTTCCTTATTGATTTTTTTTTTTTTTTGGTCTGGATAACCTAGTTTTGTTGTATGTTTGGATTCTTTCTCTTTGTTTTTTTGTATCTATTATAGGTTTTTGCTTTGTGGTTACTATGAGACTTACATAAAATATATCAGTCTATTTTAACCTGGTAATAACTTTGAACACATGCTAAAGCTGTATCTTTAACTCCTCCAACACTTTGTTTTTGATGTCACAATTTACATCTTTTTACCTTATATATCCATTAAAAATCATTGCGGTTATTTTTAATACTTTTGCCTTTTGGCCTTTATGCTAAATTTATAAATGATTTACCCACTACCATTAATATTAGAGTATTTCGAATTTAACTATATATTTGTCTTTATTGATGAAATTTATACTTATATATGTTTTCCTATTACTAGTTAGTGTCCTTCCACTTCAGCTTGAAGAAGTGATTTCAGCATTTCTTGAAAGGCTGGGCTAATGGTAACCAACTCCTTCAGCTTTTTTTTTGGTCTGGAAAACCTTATTTCACTAATGCTGAAGGACAGCTTTTCTGGGTAGGTTATTTTGGGTTGGCAGACTTTTTCTTTTAGCACTTGAATTTATTATGCCACTCTTTGCTGGCCTGCAAAGTTTCTGCTAAAAAAAAAAAATCTGCTGATATTCTTATTTCTCTTACATATATATCTAGATAGATATTTAGAAATCTAGATATATATCAAGTTGTATTTCTCTTGATATATATCTATAATAGATATATATCAAGCTGTATTTCTCTTGCTGTTTTAAAGATCTCTTTGTCTTTAATGTTGGACAATTTATTACACTGTGGCTTGGTCTGGGTCTTTTCAGATTTGTTTTAAACTTTCTGGGCATCCTGGATCTGGATGTCTATTTCTTTTCAGCCATTATTTGAATAAGACTTCTGACCACGTTTCTTCATTTGGGACCCCTGTAATGTGAATATTAATTTGCTTGTTGATATATTTGAAGTCCCTTAAGCTATGTTCACTCTTTCTAATTCCCTTTTCTTTTGCTCTTCTGATTGGATGAATTCTACTGACCTGTTTTTGAGTTTATCAATCCTTTCTTCTGTTTGATCTAGCTTAGTGTTGAACCCTATTTTTTAACATATCCATTCAATTATCATATTCTTCACTTATGTGTTTTTTATTTGGTGCTTTCTTATGTTTTCTATCTCTGCTGAAATACTCACTTTCTTCATACATTGTTTTCCTGACCTTGGTGAGCATCTCTATGAACATTATATTAAACTCTTTATCAGGTAAATCACTTATCTTCATTTCATTAAGGTCTTTTTCTGGAATTTTATCTTGTTCTTTCATTTAGAATGTATTTTTCTTCTTCTTCATTTTCCGTGGCTCTGTGTGTTTGTTTCTGCATATTAGAGAAAATAGTCACCTTTCCCAATCTTTCTGGAGTGTTCTCATGTAGATGTTCACCCTGGCCTGGACTTAGTCTCTCTCTCTATTTTGTTTTATGTTGAGGTGGGTTTATTGACAGGGAAAGATGTTTATAATATATTATTAATGAAAAAGCACATAGGGCAACAGTATAATTTGGGACAGTATCAATAAAATGCGACAGTGGTTTTCTCTAGGTGATAGGATTATGGACCTTACAGGATTTTTTCTTTCTTTTTTCTTATTTGTATTTCTTAACTTTTACAGCAAATTTATGGAGACATAATTTGCATATCATAGAATTCATTTATTTAATGTCTAATTCGATTCATTTTCCTGTATATTCTGTGGTGTGCAACCATTACCACTATCTTCTAAAATCATTACCCCCCTCCAAAATGCCACTCATTAGCAGTCACTCTTCATTTACCCAAACTCCCATTCTTAGCCCTAAGTAACCACTTTTTTTTTTTTTTTTTTTAAAGAATGAGCATGAGTGGGGTTAGGAGGGAGAGGAGCAAAGGAAGAGGGAGAGAGAATCTTAAACAGGCTCGATGCACAGTGTGGACCCTGATGGGGGGCTTGATCTCATGACAGTTAGACCACAACCTGAGCCAAAATCAATAGTTGGATACTTAACTGACTGAGCCCTCCAGGTTCTCCTTAACCCTAAGCAACCATTTGTTTGTCTCTAATTTGTCTGTTCAGGACATCTTATATACATGGATTCTGTAGCCTTTGTGGACGGCTTTTTTTGCTTCATAGACTTTAATTTCATCCACGTTGTAGCATGTATCAGTACTTCATTTCTTTCTATGACCAAACAATCCATATCATATTTATCAGTTCATCAGTTGAAATACATTTAGGTTATTTCCATTTTTTCATCATTATGAATAATGTTGCTGTTAACATTAGTGTAATTTTTGTATGGACATATGTTTTCATTTTTCTTGCATAGATACCTAGGAGTGGAATTGCTGGGTCTAATACACTAACTGTTCAAACTTTATTTTTTAATTGAAGTATGGTTGATACACAATGTTAATTTCAGGTGTACAACATAGTACATTTGACAACTCTACACATTACACAGTACTCGTAAGTGTAGCTACCATTTGTCCCCATACAATGCTCTTACAATACCATTGACTATATTTCTTATGCCATTACCTTTCACCCTGATAGCTTATACATTCCATAACTGGAAGCCTTTACCTGCCAGTACCCTTCACCCATTTTACCTGTTCCCCAATCCCTCTCTGATCTGGTAACTATAGTTTGTTTTCTGTGCTTATGGGTCTAATTTTGCTTTTTGTTTCTTTGTTTGTACATTTTATTTTTAGATTCCACATAGAAGTGAAATATTGTCATGTTTGTCTTTGTCTTTCTGACTTATTTCATTTGGCATGATACCTTCTTGGTCCATCCAAGACCAAGAAATGGTCTTTGGAAATGGCCAGATCTCATTTGTTGTTGGAAATGGCAAGATCTCATTCTTTTTTATGGCTGAGTAATATTATATATATGCCACATCTTCTTAACCCATCATCTATGGATGGACACTTCAGTTGCTGAAGTGTCATATATATATACATACACACACACATATACAAAATATAAATACATATATTTATATTTTGGTAAATAATGCAGTAAACACAGGGGTGCATATATCTTTTTGAATCAGTGTTTTATTTGGGTAAATATCCAGTAATGGAATTACTGAATTGCAATGTATTTTCATTTTTAATTTTTTGAGAAACCTCCAATCTGTTTTCTATGGTGGTTGCATCAACTTGTGGTCTCACAAACAGTCCATGATAATTCTTTTTGTCTATATCCTCATGTTTTCTTAATTTCTCTATTTTAAAATTCGTGTATAGAAATGGAACAAATTCTCTATATTAATTTTGCATACCCTGTGAATTTACTAAATTCATTTATTCTGATAGTTTTTTTTTTGATAGAGTTTTGAAGATTTTCTTTTTTTTTAAAATTTTTATTTATTTATTTATTTATTTAGAGTTTTGAAGATTTTCTATGTATACTATCCGATCATCTGCAAATTGTGACAGGTTTGCTCTTTTCTTATCAATTTGGATATATTTTCTTTTTCTTGTATGATTGTTCTGGTTAGGACTTCCAGTACTATGCTGAATGAAAGCTGAGACTAGACCACTCTCTCCTGTTACTTATCTTAGAGGAAAAGCTCTCTCTCTCTCTCTCTTTTGAACTGTTGAGTATGATGATGGCCATGGGTTTTTCCATACATGCCTTTATTATGATAAGGTTCCCTCTACACCCACTGTGTTGAGAGTTTTTTATCATGAGTGGATAATGGATTTTGTCAAATGTTTTCTGTACTTATTGAAATTATCATATGATTTTCATCCTTTACTTTGTCAATGTGGTGAATTATGTGGATTGATTTGTGAATATAGAACGAACCCTGCATCCCTAAAATAAATCCTAATTACTCTTGAGGAATATCTTATTAGTGTATTGTTGAATTCAGTTGGCTAATATTTAGTTGAGGATTTTTTATATCCATGTTCATCAGGGATATTAGCCTATAGTGTTTTTTTTTTCCAAATTTTTATTTAAATTCCAGCTAGTTGGCATACACTATAATATTGGTTTCAGGTGTAGGATTTAGTGATTCAACACTTAAATTCAACACTTGGGGTCAATCACAAGTGCCGTCCTTAAATCCCCATTACCTATTTAACCCATCCCCCCTACTCACATCTCCTCCAGTAACCATCAGTTTGTTCTCTGTAGTTAAGTGTCTGTTTCTTGGTTTTCTTCTCCTTCTCCCACACCCCACCCCCACAGGTTTGTTTGTTTTGTTTCTTAAATTCCTAACCACAGCAATCAGACAAAGAAATAAAAGGCATCCAAATTAGCAAGGAAGAAGTTAAACTTTTACTATTTGCAGATAATGACCTAATACTCTGTATAGAAAACTCAAAAGACTTCACCAAAAAATTGCTAGAACTGATACATGAATTTAGTAAAGTTGCAGGATACAAAATCAACCTACAGACATCTGTTGTATTCCATAATGAAGCAGCAGAAAGAGAAATTAAAGAATTGATCCCTTTTACAATCTCACCAAAAAAAAAAAAAAAAAAGAAAAGCCATAACATACCTAGTAGTAAACCTAATCAAAGGAGTAAAAGATCTGTATTCCAAAAACTCTAAGACATAGATGAAAGAACTTGAAGCTAAAGAAATGGAGAAACAGTCCATCCTCATGGATTGGAAGAATGAATATTGTTAAAATGTCTATGTTACCCAAAGGAATCTACACATTTGATGCAGTCCCAAAGTACCACCAGTATTTTTTCACAGAGCTAGAACAAATAATCCTAAAATTTGTATGGGACTACCAAAGACCCTGAATAGCCAAAGCAATCTTGAAAACAGAAAAGCAAAGCCGGAGGCGTCACAATTCCAGACTTCAAGTTATATTACAAAGCTTTAGTGATCAAGACAGTATGGTACTGGCACAAAAACAGATCAAAAGAACAGAGTAGAAAACCCAGAAATGAACCCACAAATACACGGTCAATTAATCTTCAACAAAGCAGGAAAGAATATTCAAAGGAAAAAGTCTCTTTAACTAATGGTGTTGGGAAAACTAGATAGCACCGTGCAAAAGAACGAAACTAGGCCACTTCCTTACACCATACACAAAAATAAATTCCAATAGATGAAAGACCTAAATGTAAGACAGAAAACCATTAAAATTCTAGAGGAGAAGACAGGCAATAATCTCTTTAACATCAGCTGTAGCAGTTTTTTTCTAGATAGGTCAGGTGAGGCAAGGGGAACAAAAGTGAAAATAAACTATTGGGACTTCACCAAATAAAAAGCTTCTGCACAATGAACAGAACAATCAACAAAACTAAAAGGCAATCAATGGAATGGGAGAAGATACTTGCAAATGACCTAACTGATAAAGGGTTAGTATCCAAAATGTATAAAGAACTTAGACAACTGAACACCCAAAAAATAAATAATCCAGTTAAAAAATAGTCAGAAGACATGAATAGACACGTCTCCTTATCCAGTAGGAGAATAGATCTCTCCTTCTCCAAAGGAGACCTACAGATGGCTAACAGACACATGAAAAGGTGTTTCATGTCACTCCTCATCAGGGAAATACAAATCAAAACTATGATGAGATACCACCTCTTACCTGTCAGAATGACTAAAATTAATAGCTTAACAACATGTTGGTGAGGATGCAGAGAAAGGGGAACTTTTTTACATTGTGGTTAAGAATGCAAACTGGTGCAGCCACTCCAGAAAACAGCTTGGAGCTTCCTCAGAAAGTTAAAAAAAAGAACTACCTACAACCCAGCAATTACACCACTAAGTATTTATCCAAAGGACACAAAAATGTTGATTTGAAGCAGTACATGCACTCTAATGTTTATATCTACACTATTAACAATAGCCAAATTATGGAGAAAGAGCCCAAATGTCCACTGACTGATGAATGGAGAAAGAAGTGATTATCTATCTATCATCTATCTAACTATCCACCTCCCTATCTATCATCTATCTCTCTATTAACCTATCACCTACCTACCTATCATCTGTTTCTCTGATAATGGGATATTACTTAGCCATCAAAAAGAATGCAATCTTGCCATTTGCAGTGACATGGATGGAGCTAGAGAGTATTATGCTAAGTGAAAGAAGTCAGAGAAAGAAAAATACCATACAGTTTTTAAAAGATTTTATTTATTTGTCAGAGAGAAAAAGAGTGCACAAGCAGGGGGGGCAGCAGGCAGAGGAAGAAGCAGGCTCCCCCGCAAGAAGCAAGAACCCCAAGCAAGAAGCCCAGGGCAGGACTCAATCCTAGGACCCTATGGTCATGACCTGAGTCAAAGGCAGACTCTTAACCCATGGAGCCCCCAGGTGTTCCATATAATTTTGTTTTTATGAAAGGTCTTTGGCTTTGGTATCAGGGTAATGCTGGCCTTGTATAAGGTACCTCTATATTCTTCCAGAATGGCATCAGTTTGCATCCCCCCAACAGTGTAAAAGGGATCTCCTTTCTCTGTATGCTTGCCAACATCCGTTGTTTCCTGAGTTGTTAATTTTAGCCATTCTGATGGGTATGAGGTGATATCTCATGGGTTTAATTTCTGTTTCCCTGATGATGAGTGATATGGAGCATCTTTTCATGTGTCTGTTGGCCATTCACTCATATGATGAGTGATATGGAGCATCTTTTCATGTGTCTGTTGGCCATTCATTCATTCTTTGGTGAAATGTCTATTCATGTCTTCTGCTCTTTTCTTAAGTGGGTTATTTACTTTTTGGGTGTTGATTTTGATGAGTTCTTTATAGATTCTGGATACTAGCCCTATGCAAGTATCTTCTCCCATTCCATCGGTTGCCTTTTAGTTTTACTGATTGTTTCCTTCACTGTGTCCTTTATCTTGATGAGGTCCCAACAGTTCATTATTTCTTTTGTTTCCCTTGACTCTGGAGATGTGTCTAGTAAGAAGTTGCTGCAGCCAAGGTTAAAGAGGTTGCTGCCTGTTTTCTCCTCTAGCATTTTAATGGTTTCCTGTCTTACATTTAGGTCTTTCATCTATTGGAATTTATTTTTGTATATGTTGTAAGGAAGTGGTCTGATTTCATTCTTATGCATGGTGCTGTCCAGCTTTCCCAAAACCATTTGTTAAAGAGACTTTATTCCTTTGGATATTCTTTCCTGCTTTGTTAAAGATAAATTGACCATGTAGTTGTGGGTTTTCTTCTCATTCTTTTCTTCTGGGTTTTCTACTCAGAAGATCTATGTATCTGTTTTTGTGCCAGTACCATACTGTCTTGATCACTAAAGCTTTGTAATATAACTTGAAGTCTGGAATTGTGATGCCTCCAGATTTGCTTTACTGTTTTCAAGATTGCTTTGGCTCTTTTTAAAATATTAAATTAAATTTTATTTTTTTGGATTTCAAAAAAATTAAATTCAATTAATTAACATATAATGTATTATTTGTTTCAGAGGTACAGGTCTGTGATTAGGTCTTATGTAATACCCAGTTCTTGTTATAACACATACCCTCCCCAATGTCGATCACTCAGTTACCCTGTTGTTCCACAACCCTCCAGCAACCCTCAGTTTGTTTCCTGAGATTAAGAGTCCCTTATGGTTGCCTCCCTCTCTGGTTTCATCTTGTTTCATTTTTCCTCTTTTCCCCTGTGATCCTCTGCCTTGTTTCTTAAATTCTACATGTCAGTAAGATCATAGGATAATTATCTTTCTCTAATTGACTTATTTTGCTTAACATAATAGCTTCTAGTTCCATCTACATTGTTGCAAATGGCAAGATTTCATTTTTGATGACTGTGTAGTATTTCACCATTCACACACATTTGTGCATGTGTGTGCATGCGCATACACACACACACATACACATACATCTTCTTTATCCATTCGTCTGATGGACATCTGGGTTCTTTCCATAGTTTGGCTATTGTGGACATTGTTGCTATAAATATTTGGGTGGAGGTGTCCCTTCAGGTCACTGTATTTGTATCTTTGGGATAAATACCCAGTAGTGAAATTGCTTGTAGGGTAGCTCCTTTAGATATAAGGTTAGGTTTTGTATCTTAGACTTTTCTTCTTGAGGAAGGCCTGTATTGTTAATACTTCCCTCTCATGACTGCCTTTGCTGCATCCTGAAGGTTTTGGACGGTTGTGTTTTCATTTTCATTTGCTTCCATGTATTTTTAAAAATACATGCTTTCCATGTATTTTTTCCAAGTATTTAAAAAATTTCTTCTTTAATTTCCTATTTAACCCATTCATTCTTTAGTAGGATGTTGTTTAACTTTCATGCATTTGTGGTCTTTCCAATTTTTTTCCTGTGGTTGATTTCATGTTTCATAGCGTTGTAGTCTGAAAAAATGCATGGTGGGATCTCAGTCATTTTGTACCAATAAAAGCCTGATTTGTGGCCCACTATGTGATCTCTTCTGGAGAATGTTCTATATGTACTTCAAAAGAATGTATATTCTGATGTTTTAGGATGAAATGTCTGAATATATCTGTTAAGTCCATCTGGTCCAGTGTGTTATTCAAAGCCATCATTTCCTTGTTGATCTTCTGTTTAGATGAATTGTCCATTGTTGTGAATGGGGTGTTAAAGCCCCCTATTATTATTGGGTTATTATTAATGAGTTTCTTTGGCTGCTCCCAAGTTGGGGACATAAATAGTTAAAATTGTTAGATGTTCTTGTTTATTATGATATGGTGCCCTTGTTCATCTCTTGTTACAGACTTTGGTTTAAAATCTAGTTTGTCTAATATAAATATGGCTACTCCAGCTTTCTTTTGATGTCTACTAGCATGATAAATTATTCTCCACCCTCTCACTTTCAATCTGGAGGTGTATTAGGTCTAAAATTTGTCTCTTGTAAGCAGCATATCCATGGGTCTTTTTTTTTTAGTCCATTCTGATTCCATATGTGTTTTGATTGGAGCATTTAGTCCATTTACATTCAGTAATTATTGATAGATATAAATATAGTGCCATTCTATTACTGGTAAAGTCATTATTCCTATAGACTGCCTCTGTTTCTTTCTAGTCTTTGTTGCTTTTGGTCTCTTTCCCATTCAAGGGGTTCCTTTTAACATTTCTTGCAGAGCTGATTTAGTGTTCATGAACTCCTTTAGTTTTCATTTGTCTCTTTATCTCTGCTTCTATTCTGAATGACAGCTTTACTGGTTAAAGTATGCTTGACTGCATATTTTTCCCATTTAGCATGTTGAATATACCATGCCAGTCCTTTCTGGCCTTCCAGGTTTCTGTAAACAGGTCTGCTGCTAACTTTCTGTGTTTACTATTGTAGGTTGGGAATCTTTTGTCCCTAGCTCCTTTCAGAATTCTCTTTTTCTTTGCATTTTGCAAATTCCACTATGATATGTCTAGCTGTTAACCTGTTTTTGTTGGTTTTGAGAGAAGTTCTTTATGCCCCTTAGATTTGAATGCCTGTTTCTTTCCCCCAGATTAAGGAAGTTCTCAGCTATAATTTGTTCAAATAAACCTTCTGCCCCCTTTTCCAACTCTACTCTTCTTCTTCTGGAATTCCTATGCTACAGATATTATTGCACTTTCTGGAATCACAGAGTTCCCTAAATCTACCTTCATGATCTAATAGCCCCCCCCTTATTTTCAGGTTCATTATTTTTCATAATTTTGTCCACTATATCACATATCCATTCCTCTGCTTCTTCCATCCTCACTGTGATTACATCCAGTGTAATCTATGCTTCTTTCAAGCCCACCTGCATTCTTATGACTGTTGCTCTAAGTTCTTGTTCAGATGTATTGCTTATATCTCTTTTGAGAAAATCCCTGGCTGTGATTTCTTATTCATCTTTCTTTTGGGGAGAGTTCCTCTGTCTTATCATTTTTTGTGTTCCTGAGAGTAATGCTATAGTGAGAAGGGCTCATAAACTGTCCAGGGCCTGATACTTTGGTAAGTGTTTCTGGTATATGCTGTGTGTACTCTGCTGTTGTGTTTTGGCTGCTCTTTCCCACAGGCCAGTCCTATGCAGAGTTCCTCCTTGCTTATAGTGCGGAATATTTGGACCTTTAACTAGATGTGCTTTGATTTGTTTCTTAAATAAGCCTGGTTATGAAAAACAAAAACAAAAAACAAAACCCTGATCTAAAAAAGAAAAAAAGAAAAGGAAGAGCAATAACAAAAAAACCCAAACAGACAAACATGAAACTCTAAGCCTGATTCCAAAGAAAAAGAAAATGTGGGGGAGAAATACCTGATCCCAAAAAAGAGAAAAGGTATTAAAACAAACAAGCCAAAAAAACGAGAAATAGACAAAAAAACTATAAGTCTGATTCCAAAGAGAAAAAGAAATATAATAAAGGCTGGTTCTATTTTCACCAGAACTGAAGCTAACACTTTGGACCACTCTCTCATAAGTAGGCTTGGTGCATGTGGGGTACCAGTGTTGGTCTTCTGGGGGAGCACCTGCTGTTCTCCCTCATAGTCAGACCTGCCTAGTAACCAGGCACTTGCAGGACTTAGTGGGTGGGTGGGGGTTGTTGTAGTGGCTCCCACCTCCACTGAGGGAGAAAATGGTACCACCTCACTCTTTCCTCCTAGGATAGGGGATCTTGTACCTACTATTGTCTAAGAAGTCCTCACAAAAGAGTAAACAATCTCCCTTCTTGTGTCCTAGGCTTTTGTCAGATCCCTGCCCTTGCCTCATTTGTGCCTAGGGCTGTTGGTGTGCCTGGCACCACAGCTCTCCTGCCTTTTATCTCTGGAGTGCAGCTGGGGTTCAAAACTCCAAATCCTAAATGATCTGGCATGGTATAGACTTGCTCCCCTCTTCCATCAGAGAGCCTTGCTGTGTCTGGTCCTGTTTCCTCCCAGAAAAACAGTCATATACCTGCACAGGTGCCCAGAATCTGTGGTGAAGCACAGTGAAAAGCTGCAGTCAGGCTTTATGTCCTTTGTGTGCATCTCTTTCCCCTGCAGATGACAGGCTGCTTGATGGCACCTGCAGGGGCTTTTGTCCTTGGAGAGGCAATATACCCTTTTCCAAATGTACACCTGGAAGGGGAATGTTTTCTCCCAGTGTGACCCAGAGGATCCTTATACCATGCTTTCCACTCCCAGGCCTGAGGTGTCCTCTTTTTTTTTTTTTTTTTTTAGAAGCACCCACCATGTCTCAACTCCAATGAAAGTCAATCAGTTTCAAAACCTCAGAATTTGAGCTCCACACACTGCTTGCAGAAATTTGCAATACTTAGTTCCTTTCAACTCCCCACTCACTGGTTTTGGAGAGGTGTTTTTCTTTTTTTTTTTCTTAAAGATTTTATTTATTTATTTGATAGACAGAAATCACAAGTAGGCAGGGAGGCAGGCTGAGAGAGAGGAGGAAGCAGGCTCCCTGCTGTGAGCAGAGAGCCCGATGCGGGCTCCATCCCAGGACCCTGGGATCATGACCTGAGCTGAAGGCAGAGGCTTTAACCCATTGAGCCACCCAGGTGCCTCTGGAGAGGTGTTTTTCTATGCAAACCTGATGCATACTCTCTCTCTCCCTCTCTTTCTTTCTCTATTCTCTCTGCAGAAAGGGCTCCCTCTCCACTGCAGTACCATGGCTTTTCTCTCCCCAGTTCAAGTCCATGTGCTTCATACTTGCCATGTTCTCTCCCTCTGACCATGCAGATCATTCTCCCAATCTTCAGATTCATTTCCTAGATGTTCCAAATGATTTGATGTTAATCCAGCTGTGTTCAAATGATGAGGCAATCCCAGGATGATCCTACTACTCTTCCACTTTAACTCCTCTCTCCAAATGCCCTTTTAAACTGTGGCTTTAAACTAATGTGCTCATGATCCCTCAGACCTATGCTTCTCAGTGTAGTTCACAGCATCAGGCATGGTGGTTCCTTTTGTTACTGTGTCTTCATCTCTCTTGCTGTTCTCTGTGTGGTCCATCTTTTGAAGCTGTTAAGTCAGCCCTTAGTTATTCTTTGAAAAAAAGTTGCTTTATAAATAGGTATAGATTTAGTTTGTGGAAGAGAGGAGTTCAGGGTCTTCCTATGTTGCCATCATAACCATATCAGCTTGGCCTGAACTCAGTTGTCTTTCAGGTCTTTGTGATTGTGCAAGCTATTAAAAATCACATGATCACTCAAGAGGAAAAACATTTGACAGAATTCAAAATCTACTCATGATAAAAATTCTCACCAAAGTGGATATAGTAGGAATATATAATAATAAAGGTATAAAGGTCACATATGATAAACTGACAGCTAACATCATTCTCAATGTTCATGAAAGGCTGAAAACTTTCCCTCTGAAATCAGGGAACAAGGATGTTCACTCTTGTTACTTTTCAACATAGTATTACAAACAGTTAGGCAAGAAAAAAAAAAAAAAAGAATCCAAATTGGGAAGGAAGTACATCTGTTTTTAGATGACATATTATATGGAGAAAATCCCAAAGACTCTGCCAAAATAATATTAGAAGTAATAAACAAATTCAGTAAAGTGGCAAGATACAATAAATATACAAGAATCAGTTGTTTTCATATATTAATAATGAACTATCAGAGAAATTAGGAAAGCAATCCCCTTGTAATTGCACCAAAAAGAAAAAGTACTTAGGAGTAAATTAACCTAGGATGTGAAGTATCTGTACAGTGAAAACAACAAGACATTGACAATGGAAATTGAAGACATAAATAGAAAGTTTATGCACAGAAGACTTAATATTGTTAAAATGTCTGTACTGTCCAGAGGCACCTGGGTGGCTCAGTGGGTTAAAGCCTCTGCCTTCAGCTCAGGTCATGATCCTAGGGTCCTGGGATTGAGACCCACATAGGCTCTCTGCTCACAGTGAGGAGCCTGCTTCCTCCTCTCTCTCAGCCTGCCTCCCTTCCTACTTGTGATCTCTGTCTGTCAAATAAATAAATAAAATCTTAAAAAAAAAAAAAAAGAAATGTCTGTACTACCCAAAGGAATCTATAGACTCAGTGCGGTCCCTGTTAAAATTCCACAGAAATAGTAAAAGCAATTCTAAAAATTGCATGGAACCATAAAAGACCCTGAATAGCCAAAGCCATCTTGAGAAGGAAAAATAAAGTTAGAGATATACTGCCTGACTTCAAACTCTATTACAAAGCTGTAGCAATGAAAACAATATGGCTTCAACATAAAAACAGAGTCCCAATTAATGAAATAGAATAGACCAGAAATAAATGGTCCATGCATATATGGTCAATTTATGACAAAGGAACCAAGAATATATAATGGGGAAAGAACAGTCTCTCCAATAAATGACACTGGGAATACTGAAGTGCCACATGCAAAAGAATGACACTGGACAAGTATCTCACAACATATGTGAAAATTACTGCAAAATGAATTAAAGACTTGAATGTAGGACCTGAACCCATAAAACTCCTAGAAGAAAACGTAGGTGGTAAGTCCCACAACATTGGCCTTGGCAATGATTTTTTAGGTTTGACACCAAAAGCAAAGGCAATAAAAACAAAAATAAACAAGTGGAACTATAGCAAACTAAAAAGCTTCTGTACAGTAATGGCAACTATCAAAAAGATGAAAGGGCAGCTTAAGGAATGTATTCACAATCATATAGCTTTGATAGGGGTTAATATCTAAAATATATAAAGAACTTTTACAACTTAATAGCAAAAAACCCCAAACAGATTTAAAAGTGGACAGAGGATGCATATAGACATTTTTCAAAGGAGACCTACAGAAGACCATTAAGTATATGAAAAAGTGCTGAACTTCACTAATCATTCAGGGAAATGCAAATAAGAACTACAGTGAGATCAACTCACACCTATTAGAATACCTACCATCAAAAGGACAGGAGATAACAAGTATTGACAAAAATGTAGAAAAAAAGGGAACTTTGTGCATTATTGATGGGAACACAAATTGGTGCAGTCACTATGGAAAACAGTATGGAGATTCCTCAAAGAAATTAAAAATAAGATTACCATATGGTCCAGCAATCCCACTTCTGGGTATATAGCTGAAGAAAACGAAAATAGTCTTTGAAGAGATGTCTACACTCCTGTGTTTATCACACCATTAATAACATAACAGTAGTTGAGACATGGAAACAACCTAAGTCTCCATTAATGGTTGAATGGTTAAAGATGCTTTGGTACCTATATACACTGGAATGTTTTTCAGCCTTAAAAAGAGAGAAATGCTGCCATTTGCAACAATACCAGTGGACTTGGAGGGCGTTATACTAGGTAAAAGAAGTCAGAGAAAAACAAATACCATATAACTTTCCTTATATTTGGGATCTAAAAAATCTGAAATCATTGAAACAGAATATTCCGGTGATTGCTAGAGTTGGGGAGTTGGGGGGAAGGTGGTCAAATGGTACAAACTTCTATTTATAATATAAATAAGTTCTGGAGAGGCAATATACAATATGATGACTAGTTAACGATACTATATTACGTATTTGAAAGTTGCTAAGAGGATAGCTCTTGAAAATTCTCATCACAAGAAAAAATTATAACTATGTAAATGGGTGTTAACTAAACTTATTATGGCAAATATTTTGCAGTAGGTACATGTAGGAAGTCATTATATTGTACCCCCTAAACTGATAAAATGTTACATGCATTCATATCTACATAAACTGGTAAAATATGTTTTTTACATTTTCCAAAAGTATATATGTCTGGATTTGATTTGCTGGCATTTTGTTATGGACTTTTCTTTTTAAATAAAAACTGGTTTCTAGTTTTATTGTTATGTAATATCTTTTCTGGTTTGTTATCAGGGTAAGACTAGTTGCATAAAATGAAATGAGACGTTTTCCTTTCTCTTCTATTTTGTGAAGGGTTGTGTAGGCTTCATACTATTTATTTCTTAAATATTTGATAGAATTTATCAATGAGCCCATAGGACATAGGATATTATTTGAGAGGTTATAAATACAAATTCCAATTGTTCGTAGTTATAGTGTTATTCAGATTCTATATTTCCTCTTGGATCAGTTTTGGTAATTTGTATCTTTCAAGGAATTTGTACATTTTATCTAGATTATCCAATTTATTGGTATAAAATAGTTCATACTATAGTCTTATTACTTTAGTTTCTATAGTATATGTTGCATTGTCCCTTGTTTTATTATTGATATCCTTAATTTGTATCTTCTTTCTTTTTCTTGATCATTCCAGCAAAAGACTTGTGAATTTTATTTATCTTTTTAAGGAACTAACTTTTGGTCATAGATTTTTAGAAATATTGCTTGTCAGCTTTCTATGTCATTGATTTTTTTGTTCTATATCATTTCCTTTATTTTAATTAGTTTGAGTTTAGTTAATTTTCCTGTTGCCTAAGTTTTAAGTTTCAGCTGTAAGCTTTGATTTTATACTTCCTGTTTTAATTATAAGCATTTAAAGTATAAATTGAAGTATAAATTTAAAGTACAAATGAAACACTGAGCTTCGCTTCACAAGTTCTGATATGTTTTCAGCATCATTTTGTCCAAAATATTTTTTAAAAATTTTATTTATCTATTTAAGAGAGAGAAAAAGAGAGAGAAAGAGAGAAGAAGAAGAGTGAGTGCACAAGCCACAGGGAGAGGGAGAGCAGGTTTCCTGCTGAGCAGGTAGCCTGATGCGGGGCTTGATGCAGGACTCTGGGATTATGACCTGAGCCAAAGGCAGATGCTTGATCAGCTCTGCCACTCAGGAGCTCCTGTCCAAAATATTTTCTAATAATTCTTGTGATTTCTTATTGATTATGATTTTTTTTAAAGATTTTATTTATCTTAGAGAGAGGGAAAGAGAGAATCTCAAGCAGACTTAGTGCTGAGTGCGGAGCTAGATGCAGGGCTTGATAACACAACCCTGAGATCATGACCTGAGCCAAAATCAAGTCTGAAGCTTAACCAACTGAACCACGTAGGTGCCCCATAGTTTAAGTATGCCATTTAATTTAATTTAATAAATTTAATTAAGTATGCCATTTAATTTCCCAATAGTTTGCATGGTTTAAATTCTTATAAACTTATTGGGAGTTGTATGGGCCTGCACATAGTATCATGAAAATCCATTGTGTTCTTGAAAAAAAACATATTTTCTTGTGTTCTTTGGTGTAGTTTTCTATAAATGTTGGTGAGGACTGAAATGACTGAAATCCAGATCTTTTGTTTTTTCTACTTTGAAAGCATGACTCTTTTTAAGGGTCTCTACTGATTGTTCCCTACCTTTAGCAAGGTCTTTCCAGCAGATGAATTCATGAGTGATTTCCAGCCATGTGTAAACTATAAGAATTCCTTGTTTACAGCTTCCCACTGATTGTATTTTCTCCGGATGTTCTTTACTTATCTTCATGATGTTTCACATTACACATGCACAGGTTAATACTTGGCCCCAAAACTCAAGAGAGCTTTATGTGAATTTCTGAAGTCATTGTTTTATATGTAGTTCTGATATTTTTGTTCACAAAATTCTAACCAATCTGGCTTCTCTGAACTCTCAACTTTGTAACCTTAGTCATGGAAATTACTGGGCTAATATTTTGGATCTCAACACTCTTTCACAGTCTGGTACTTCCCTCCATGTAGAAATAGAGATAGTAAGGATTAGTTATTTTGTTTCAGTTCTCACGTGCTATACAGTTCTGTGCTGCCCATTATTCAATGTCTGAACATAGTTGTTTCATATTTTTTGCTCAGTTTTCTAGTTATTTATAACATGATGATAATTATGGGCCTTATTTCCCTCATATGGCCAGAGCCGAAGTATCTGCTTGCTCTTTCTTTTCATTCCTTCTTTCCTTTCTTTCTCTCTTTCTGTCTTCCCTCCCTCCCTCCCTTTATTCTTTCCATTCATTCTTCCTACTTTCCTCCCTTCTCCAATTCCTTTTTCTTTCTTTCCTTCACTTCCTTTCCTTTTAAAGTTATTAGTCCATCCTTTTAGTGCTATTTTACACAAAGGAACAATTGTCAATTAATGCATTAGATAACATAGGTTTCCTCTTCTATTGTACTGTTTGTTTTCCTAAAAGGCTGACTGCAAGCTATGTGTACATGTTCATGTTGATTGACAGGCTTCACTTTAAAGAATTAGGTAGGTTAGGTCTTTTGATGTCTGTGCTTGGAGTCTCCCTAGAACCTCTACTGATAAGATCACATCCAATCTTTTTTTATAGCCTTCCCCTAGGGATATTCTGGGCCACAGTTTTCTCTGGTCTCATTATCCTTTAAAATTGTTATCACTGGTTTGCTCATAGTTTTCTATCTTGTTCTCAGCCTTCCTGAATTATTCCCTTTAATACCTCCACACCGTCATTTCCGTGGCATTTGGGGAGAGAGTGGGAGGCAAATATACATGCTCATTGTATCATTCTTAGCTAGGTGCCTTTTTTTTTTTTGAAAATTTTATGATAAACATGTTATTTAATAAAAGGTAAATTAAATTTTTACTGATTAAAATACATCCACTCTGCAGCAGTCGGTTAGCTCAGTTGGTTAGAGTGTGGTGCTAATAAAATACATCCAGTCTGTTCCTATGGCTTAATGTCTGTTGAAGGAATAAGTAACCATCTTGATATAAATCACTTGGAAGTGAATGGAAGCCTAAAAATGATTCAGATTATTTCATACCATCTGGTTATTGGTTTTTATTTATTTCATTTTGACTTTGCATGGGGTGCTATAAAAATACAGGTGGTTCCCAACTCAAGATGGTTTGATAATAATGTGAAAGTAATATGCATTCAGTAAAAATTGTACTTTGAATTTTGATCTTTTCCCAGGCTAGTGATATATGCAGTATGATACCTACTCATGATATTGGGGAGAAGCAGTGAAGCACAGCTCCAAGACAGCTACACAGTGTTGGGGATAAACTGTCAATACACTTATAACCATTCTGTTTTTGTTTTTGTTTTTTACTTTCAGTACAGTAGTCAATCTATTTTACCCATCCCTCCACCATACCTTTGGCAACCAGCAATTCTCTGTATTTAAGAATCTGGTATTTTTATTTGTTTCTCTTTGTTCTGTTTCTTTAATTCCACAGGATTTCACCCTTTTTTGTGAAATGGAGTTTGTACTAATTTTTTCCAACTATACGTTAACATAAGTGTTCTGAGTATGTTTAAGGTGGGATAGGCTAAACTATAATGTTAGGTAAGTTAGGTGTTTTGAATGCTTGTGATTTATACTATTTTCAGCTATAGGTTTATTGGTACATAACCCCATTGTAAGTTGAGGAAGGTCTGTAGTCATTAACTTAAAAAAAAGATGGCTGGGCTCTACAGATAAAAGTAGTTCCACAGAGAAGCTCCTGGGTGGCTCAGTGGGTTGAGTCTGTGCCTTTGGCTCAGGTCCTGATCTCAGGGTCTAGGGATTGAACCCCACAGTGGGCTTTCTGCTCAGTGGGGAGCCTGCTTCCCACCTCTCTCTGTCTGCCTCTCTGCCTACTGGTTATCTCTCCCTCTCTGTCAAATAAATAAATAAAATCTATTTTTTAAAAAAGTAGTACCACATATTTAGAATTATACTTTTGCTTTTTGACTGAATTTGACTATACATGTATATGGTAGACAAACTAAAGTTTATTGTTATATTTGTGGCTGGATTGCCCATTTTTCTGATAGGTACAAGAGTAAGCCTCAGGATGACTTTGAAGATCCCAGAGATGTTCAAGCCATCAAGGAGGCTCAGTTGTATATGGGAGACTTCAATCTGAAGACAGCCGCAGACTATAAGATACCCGAGCACATGAGAATAAATGCTGCCAAGAAGGAAGAGGAACTGGGACACCTAGACACCCTGGTACTTACCCACAGCTTTCATGACAATGAGAGGCACCCTGAGGTTTTAGTGGAATTCTTCTGAAATCACCCATTTCACTAGATGGTCCATAAGGATTTATAGGCATAAAAAATTAAAATGGAAAAGATCTTCATAATTATTTAGAATGCCTCCTTTTTACAAATGAGGAAACTGAGGCCCATAGAGGACAAGAGATTTATTTGTGATTATTAGCTAATATGGCAGAAACAGCCTTCAAGTTAATTACTTGGCTCAATATGTTTCACAGTGAAAGTACTATATTTTGGAGACTTTGAATTTCTGATATTCAAACATGTCTTTGTTGGATATAGATTTTGGTTGCTGTGGATTGCCAAAGACTTAGGAAAAAGGCTGGCTATTGTTTAGCCTTTTTCTTTTTTTATGACTTACAAAGTTTGTAGGTGTCTGATAATAACCAATTAACATATTCCTTTTTAAAAATTTTATCTGCATTCTGAAATTTTGGATGACTAGCAAATTGTAGTTAAAAAAATTTCCTCTATAATGATGGATGGAATATGATAAATGAAATAAGAATTACCTTACATAAACAGAGATGATGGACAGGTATGATATCTTGAACTATATTACACTGAAATCCATCTTATTAAAATAACAGCATAAAATAATGTAGAGCACACTATTCTACAAGTCAGATCAGAATTCTGTTCCCATCTCTGCCACTTAATAGCCATGTAAACTTTGTGGTCATGTAAATCTCCCTAAGCCTTGGTTACATTATCTGTAAAAGGTGTATTAATACCAATTAACAACAAGACCTATTTAGTCTGTCTCATAATGTTAATGTGAAGGTCAGAGTCAATAATAAATGGTCATTATGTCATTGGCTAAATTAAAAAACACTAAAGTATCAAGTTGTGGGTTTTTTTTTGAAATAGCATATTATTTATTCCCCTTCCCTTTGGCCAGTGTTTAGGTATGTGTGGTATTTGGAAAATGAAAAAGAAAGTGTCAGTGTGTCAAGAGGGTTCTTCAAAGGGTGAGCCTTATAGTCATCAGGTTGCCGTAGATTTGTTTTTAAGATTAATTCTCAGTCCTCTACGTGCTTCAAAGAGGTCCTCCATTCACACAGGTGCTGGATTTTGAGTTTACATCTTTTTAAAAAAAATTTTATTTATTTTAAAATTTCTTTCCAGTGTTCCAGAATTCATTGTTTATGTACCACACCCAGTTCTCCATGCAATATGTGCCCTCCATAATACCCACCACCATAATACTCACCCAACCTCCCACCCCCCTGCCCCTCTAAAACCCTCAGTTTGTTTCTCAGAGTCCACAGTTTCTCATGGTTCATCTCCCCCTCCAATTTCCCCAAATCCCTTCTCCTCTGCATCTCCCCATGTCCTCTGTGTTATTCCTTATGCTCCAAAAATAAGCGTAACCATATGATAATTGACTCTCTCTGCTTGACTTACTTCACTTAGCATAATCTCTTCCAGTCCCATCCATGTTGATATAGAGGTTGGGTATCATCCTTTCTGATGGAGGCATAATACTCCATAGTATGTAATACTCCATAAGGAAGACTGCATCTTCCTTATCCATTCATTTGTTGAAGGGCATTTTGGTTCTTTCCAGTTTGGCGACCGTGGCCATTGCTACTATGAACATTGGTGTACAGATGCCCCTTCTTTTCACTATATCTGTATCTTTGGGGTAAATACCCATGAGTGCAATTGCAGGGTCATAAGGAAGCTCTTTTTTTAATTTCTTAAGGAATCTTCACCCTGTTCTCCAAAGTGACTGCACCAACTTGCATTCCCACCAACAGTGTAAGAGGGTTCCCCTTTCTCTACATCTTCTCTAACACACATTGTTTCCTGTTTTGTTAATTTTGGCCATTCTAACTGGTGTAAGGTGGTATCTCAATGTGGTTTTGATTTGAATCTCCCTGATGGCTAGTGATGATGAACATTTTTTCATGTGTCTGTTAGCCATTTGTATGTCTTCATTGGAGAAGTGTCTGTTCATGTCTTCTGCCCATTTTTTGATGTGATTATCTGTTTTCAGTTTACATCTTAATGCTTTAAATGTTTATTCTTAAGTGTGTAAAACATCTCTATTTTGTTACAGTGTTCTTGCTTCATAGGTAATAATCATACAGGTAAGTTTTGTAAGACTGCCTGGAAAAGTGTATTTTTTTGAAGTATAATATTCAGTTGTTATGTTAGTTTCAGGTATATAGTATAATGACCCAACATATCTATACATTACTCTGTGGTCAACACAGTGAGTATTGTTATCATCTATTACTAAACAACATTACTACTATCTTACTGATTATATTCCCAATGCTGTACTTTTCATCTCTGTGACTTATTTGTTTTCCAACTAGAGTTCTGAACTTCTCAATACCAATGTATTTCACCCTTTCTCCAACCCTATCTCTAGCAACCAGCAGTTCTCTGTATTTAAGAGTCTGGTTTTTTAATTGTTTCTCTTTGTTTTGTTTCTTAAATTCCACAGGAACGAAGTCATATGGTATTTGTCTTTCTCTGAGTTATTTCACTCAGCATAATATACTCTAGGATCATCCATGTTGTCACAAATGGCAGATCTTACCTTTTTAAAAAATTAACATATAATATATTACTTGCTTCTGGGGTACAGGTCTGTAAATCATCAGTCTTACACAATTCACATCACTTACCATAGCACATACCCTTCACAATGTCCATAATCCAGCCACCCTATCCCTCCCTCCCAACCTCCCAAAACCCTCAGTTTGTTTCCTGAGATTAAGAGTCTCTTAGAGTTGTCTCTGTCCCTGGTCCCATCTGTTTCATTTTTTCACTCCCTACCCCCCACAACCCCTGCCCTGCCTCTCAAATTCCTCATATCAGAGAGATCATATGATAATTGCCTTTCTCTGATTGACTTATCTCAATTAGCACAACACCCTCTAGTTCCATCCACATCATTGCAAATGTCAAGAGGTTGTTTTTTTTGATGGCTGCATAATATACATATACAGTAGTATATGTATACCATCTCTTCTTTATCCATTCATCGGTTGATGGACATCTAGGTTCTTTCCACAGTTTGACTATTGTGGACATTGCTGCTATAAACATTCGGGTGCATGTGACCCTTTGGATCACTACATTTGTATCTTTAGGGTAAACACCAAATAGTGTGATTGGGTCGTTAGGGTACTTCTTTTTTCAACTTTTTGAGGAAGCTTCATGCTGTTTTCCAAAGTGGCTGAACCAGCTTGCATTCCCACCACCAGTGCAGGAGGGTTCCCCTTTCTCTGCATCCTTGCCAACACCTGTCATTTCCTGACTAGTTAATTTTAGCCATTCTGACTGGAGTGAGGTGGTATCTCATTGTGGCTTTAATTTGTAATTCCCTGATTCCGGTGATGTTGAACACATTTTCATGTGTCTGTTGGCCTTTTGGATGTCCGCTTTGCAGAAATGTCGGTTCATGCCTTCTGCCCATTTCTTGATTGGGTTTTTTGTTCTTTGGGTGTTGAGTTTGCTAAGTTCTTTGTAGATTTTGGACACTAGCCCTTTATCTGATATGTCATTTGCAGATATCTTTTCCCATTCTGTCGGGTATCTTTTGGTTTTGTTGACTGTGTGCTTTGCTGTGCAAAAGCTTTTGATCTTGATGAAATCCCAATAGTTCATTTTTGCCCTTGCTTCCCTTGCCTTTGATGATGTTTCTAGGAAGACGTTGTTGCAGCTGAGGTCGAAGAGGTTGCTGCCTGTGTTCTCCTCAAGGATTTGATGGATTCCTATCTCACATTGAGGCCTTTCATCCATTTGGAGTCTATTTTTGTGTGTGGTGTAAGGAAATGGTCCAGTTTCATTCTTCTGCATGTGGCTGTCCAATTTTCCCAATACCATTTGTTGAAGACACTATCTGTTTTCCACTGGACATTTCTTTCCTGCTTTGTTAAAGATTAGTTAGCCGTAAGAGTTGAGGGTCCATTCTGGGCTCTCTATTCTGTTCCATTGGTCTATGTGTCTGTTTTTGTGCCAGTACCATACTTTCTTGATGATGACAGCTTTGTAATAGATCTTGAACTCTGGAATTGTGATGCTGCCAACTTTGGTTTTCTTATCCAACATTCCTCTGGCTATTTGGGGTCTTTTCTGGTTCCATATAAATTTTAGGATTATTTGCTCCATTTCTTTGAAAAATGTTGATGGTATTTTGATAGGGATTGCATTAAAAGTGTAGATTGCTCTAGGTAGCATAGTCATTTTCACAATATTTCTTCTTCCAGTCCATGAGCATGGAATGTTTTTCCATTTCTTTATGTCTTCCTCCATTTCTTTCATGAGTACTTTATAGTTTTCTGAGTACATGTTCTTTGCCTCTTTGGTTAGGTTTATTCCTAGGTATCCTATGGTTCTGGGTGCATTTGTAAATGGGATTAACTCCTTAGTTTCTTTTTCTTCTGTCTTTATGTTGGTGTATAGAAATGCAACTGATTTCTGTGCATTGATTTTATATCCTGACACTACTGAATTCCTGTATGAGTTCTAGCGGTTTTGTAGTGGAGTCTTCTGGGTTTTCTACATAACATATTATATCATCTTCAAAGAATGAGAGTTTGACTGCTTCCTTGCTGATTCAGATGGCTTTCATTTCTTTTTGTTGTCTGATTGCTGAGGCTAGGACTTTTAGTACTATTTTGAATAGCAGTGGAGATAGTGGACAGCCCTGCTGTGTTCCTGACCTTAGGGGAAAAGCTCTCAGATTTTCCCCACTGAGGATGATATTCACTGTGGGTTTTTCATAGATGGCTTTGATGATATTGAGGTATGTACCTCCTATCTATACACTGTGAAGAGTTTTGATCAAGAAAGGATGCAGTCCGAATGTTTATAGCAGCAATGTCCACAATAGCCAAACTATGGAAAGAACCTAGATGTCCATCAACAGATGAATGGATCAAGAAGATGTGGTATATATACACAATGGAATACTATGCAGCCATCAAAAGAAATGAAATCTTGCCATTTGCGACAACATGGATGGAACTAGAGCGTATCATGCTTAGCGAAATAAGTCAAGCAGAGAAAGACAACTATCATATGATCTCCCTGATATGAGGAAGTGGTGATGCAACATGGGGGCTTAAGTGGGTAGGAGAAGAATAAATGAAACAAGATGGGATTGAGAGGGAGACAAACCATAAGTGACTCTTAATCTCACAAAACAAACTGAGGGTTGCTGGGGGGAGGGGGTTTGGGAGAAGGGGGTGGGATTATGGACATTGGGGAGGGTATGTGCTTTGGTGAGTGCTGTGAAGTGTGTAAACCTGGTGATTCACAGACCTGGGGATAAAAATATATGTTTATAAAAAATAAAAAATTAAAAAAAAAAAAAGAAAGGATGCAGTACTTTGTCAAATGCTTTTTCAGCATCTATTGAGATGGTTCTTTCTATTATTAATGTTCTTGTTCTTTCTATTATTAATGTATTGTATCACATTGATTGGTTTGTGGATGTTGAACCAACCTTGCAGCCCAAGAATAAATCCCACTTGGTTGTGGTGAGTAATCCTTTTAATGTAGTGTTGGATCCTATTGGCTAGTATTTGGGTGAGAATTTTTGCATCCATTTTCATCAAGGATATTGGTCTGTAATTCTTCTTTTTGATGGGGTCTTTGTCTGGTTTGGGGATCAAGGTAATGCTGGTCTCATAAAATGAGTCTGGAAGTTTTCCTTCCATTTCTATTTTTTGGAACAGTTTCATGAAAATAGGAATTAATTCTTTAAATGTTTGGTAGAATTCCCCTAGGAAGCCATCTGGCCCTGGGCTCTTGCTTATTAGGAGATTTTTTGATGACCGCTTCAATTTCCTTCCTGGTTATGCATCTGTTCAGGTCTTTTTTTCTCCCCAGTCCAGTTTTGGTAGTTTATATGTCTATAGGAATGCATCTATTTCTTCCAGATTGTTAAATTTGCTGGTGTATAGCTGCTCACAATGTGTTCTTTATAATTGTTTGTATTTCTTTGGTATTGGTTGTGATATTTCCTCTTTCATTCATGATTTTATTAATTTGGGTCCTTTCTCTTTTCTTTTGGATAAGTCTGGCCAGGGGTTTATCAATCTTATTAATTCTTTCAAAGAACCAGCTCCTACTTTCACTGATCTGTTCTACTGTTCTTTTGGTTTCTATTTCATTGATTTCTGCTCTGAACTTTAGTATTTCTCTTCTGTGGGGTTTAGGCTTTCTTTGCTGTTCTTTCCCCAGCTCCTTTAGGTGTAGGGTTAGGTTGTGTATTTGAGACCTTTCTTGTTTCTTGAAGTAGGCTTGTATTCCAATATACTTTCCTCTCAGGACTGACTTTGTTGTGTCCAAAAGAACAGTTGTGTTTTCATTTTCATGATTTTTTTTTTCAATTTTTCTTTAATTTCCTGGTTGGACCCATTCATTCTGTAGTAGGATGCTCTTTAACCTCCATATATTTGAGTTCTTTCCAACTTTCCTCTTGTGGTTGAGTTCTAGCTTCAGAGCATTGTGGTCTGAAAATATGCAGGGAATGATCCCAATCTTTTGGTACCAGTTGAGACCTGATTTGTGACCCAAGATATAATCTATTCTGGAGAATATTCCATGTGCACCAGAGAAGAATGTGTATTCTGTTGTTTTTGGGTGGAATGTTCTGAATATATCTGTGATGTCCATCTGGTCCAGTGTGTCATTTAAAGGCTTTATTTTTTTGTTGATCTTTTGCTTGGTTGATCTGTCCATTTCAGTGGTGGTGGGGTGGTGTTAAAGTTCCCTACTACTGTATTATTGTCAATGTGTTTCTTTGATTTTGTTACTAATTGGTTTATATAATTGGCTGCTCCTAAGTTAGGGGCAGAGATATTTAAAATTGTTAGATCTTCTTTTTGGACATACCATTTAAGTATGACGTAGTGTCCTTCCTCATCTCTTATTATAGTCTTTGGCTTAAAATCTAATTTGTCTGATATAAGGATTGCCATCCCAGTTTCTTTTGATGCCCATTAGCATGGTAAATTGTTTACCACTTCTTTACTGTAAATCTGGAGTTGTTTTGGGGTCTAAAATGAATTTCTTGCAGACAGCCTTTTAAAAATATCCATTCTGATACACTGTGTCTTTTGATTGGGGCATTTAGTTCATTTACATTCAAAGTAACTACTGAAAAATATGAATTTAGTGCCATTGTATTGTCTGTAAGGTGGTAGAGACTGTATATTGTCTCTGTTCCTTTCTGGCCTGTTACTTTTAGTCTCTCTCTTTGCTTAGAGGACCCCTTTAAAAATTTCCTATAGGCTGGTTTGGTGTTTGCAAATTCTTTTAGTTTTTGTTTGTCCTGGAAACTTTTATCTTTATCCTTTTTTTTTCCTTTTTATCTCTCCTTCTATTTTCAATATCAGCCTAGCTGGATATAATATTCCTGGCTGCATCTTTTTCTCATTTAATGCTCTGAATATTTCATGCCAGGTCTCTGTGGTTAGGTCTGCTGCTGATCTAATATATCTACTCTTGTATGTTACAAACCTCTTGTCTCAAGTCACTTTCAGGATTTTCTCTTTGTCACTGAGACTTGTAAGTTTTACTATGAGGTAATAGGTTGTTGACGTATTTTTATTGATTTTGAGGGGTTATCTCTGTGCCTCCTGGATTTTGATACTTGTTCCCTTCCCCAAATTAGGGAAATTCTCTGCTATAATTAGCTCCAATATACCTTCTGCCCTTCTCTCTCTTCCTTCTTCTGGGATTCCAATTATTCTAATATTGTTTCATCTTATGGTATCATTTATCCCTTGAATTCTCCCCTCAAGGTCCATTTGTTTATCTCTCTTTTTCTATGTAGATAAACTCCTGGGACCCAATGATATTAGTTCTCCTACTCCTCTGTCATCTTGCTCCTTTCTCAGATCTTATCCTTTTTATAGATGCATATTTCATTGTATGTATATACCACCTCTTCTTTATCCATTCATCTATGGATGGACATTAGGGTTGCTTCCATATTTTCGCTATTGTAAATAATGCTGTAGTAAATATGGGGGTGTATTTATCTTTTCAAATTAGTGTTTTTGTTTCCTTCAGATAAATACCCATAAGTAGTATTGTTGGATCATGTGATAGTTCTGTTTTTAATTTTTTGTGGAGCCTCCATGCCATTTTCCACAGTGGTGGTACCAATTTACATTCCCACCTGTGATGCATGAGGATTTCTTTTTCTCCACATCCTTGCCAATACTTGTTATTTGTCTTTTTGATACTAGCCATTTGACAGATGTAAGGTGATATCTCATTGTAGTTTTGATTTGCATTTCCCTGATGATTAGTGATATTGAGCACCTTTTCATGTATCTGTTGACCATTTGTATGTCTTCTTTGGAAATGTCTATTCAGGCCCTCTGCCCATTTTTTAATTGGATTGGTTTTTTGTTTGTTTTTTTGTTTGTTTTTGGTGTTGAGTTGCATAATTCATCATGTATTTTGGATGTTAACTCCATATTGGATATATAATTTACAAATATCTTCTCCCATTACTGGGTTGTCTCTTGATTTTGTTGACTGTTTCCTTTGTTCTACAAATCTTTTTATTTTGGTGTACTCCCAACAGTTTAGTGTTGATTTTGTTTCCCTTCTCTTAGGAGACCTATCTACAAAGATATTTCTTTGGTTGATGTCAAAGAAATTATTGCCTATGCTTTCTTCTAGGAATTTTATGGTTTTAGGTCTCACATTTAGGTCTATAATCAATTTCAAGTTCATTTTTGTGTATGGTATAAGAAAGTGGTCTAGTTTCATTCCTTTGCATGTAGCTGTCCAATTTTTCCAGCCTCATTTGTTGAAGAGACTGTATTTCTCCCATTGTATGTTCCTGCCTTTTTTGTTGTTGTTGTAGATTAATTGACCATATGAGCATGGGTTTATTTCTGGGTTTTCAATTCTGTCCATTGATCTACATGTCTATTTTTGTACCAGTATCATACTGTTTTGATTACTATAGCCTTGTGGTATATCATGAAATCTGGGATTTTGATACCTCCAGTTTTGTTCTTTTTTCTTTTTTTTTTTTTAAAGATTTTATTTATTTATTTGACAGAGAGAGATCACAAGTAGGCAGAGAGGCAAAGAGAGAGAGAGAGGAGGAAGCAGGCTCCCTGCTGAACAGAGAGCCCGATGCGGGACTCAATCCCAGGACCCTGAGATCATGACCCGAGCCAAAGGCAGCGGCTTTACCCACTGAGCCACCCAGGCGACCCTGTTCTTTTTTCTTAAGATTGCTTTGGCTACTTGGGATCTTTTGTGGTTCCATACAATTTTTACAATTATTTGTTGTAGTTCTGTGAAAAATGCTGTTGGTATTTTGATAGGCATTGCATTAGATTTGTAGATTGCTCGTATAGATATTTTTGAAAATATTAATCCTTCCAATTCATGAGCACGGAGGAGTGTCTTTCCATTTATTTGTGTTTTCCACAATTTGTTCCATCAGTATTTTATAGCTTTCAGAGTACAGATCTTTCACTTCCTTGGCTAAGTTTATTCCTGGGTATTTTATTCTTGTTGGTGCAATTATAAATTGATTTATTGGGCACCTGGGTGGCTCAGTTGGTTCAGCAACTGCCTTTGGCTCAGGTCATGATCCTGGAGTCCCAGGATTAAGTCCCACATCAGGCCCTCTGCTCATCAGGGAGCCGGCTTCTCCCTCTGCCCCTCGCCCCTTTCATGCTCTCTCTCTCTCTCTCAAATAAATAAAGTCTTTAAAAAAAATAAATTGATTTCCTAATTTCTCTATCAGCTACTTTGTTACTAGTGTATAGAAATGCAACAAATTCCTCTATATTAATTTTGTCTCGTGTAACTATGCAGAATTACTTTACCAGTTCTAGTAGATTTTTGATGGTCTCCTTATGATTTTTCCTATATATAGTATCATGTCATCTACAAGTAGTGACAGTTTTACTTCTTCCTTGGATGGAAGTTAATATGGATGCCTTTTATTTCTTTTTCTTGTCTGATTGCTGTGGCTGGGACTTCTAGTACTATGTTGAATGAAAGTGGTGAAAGTGGGCCTCTCTGTCTTGTTACTGATCTCAGGAAAAGCTGTCAGTTTTTCACCATTTAGTAATGATATTAGCTGTGGGTTTTTCATATAAGGCCTTTATTATGTTGAGGCATGTTCTCTCTAAATCTACTTTGTTGGGAGCTTTTTTTTTTTTTTTTCATGAATAGATGTTGAATTTTGTCAAATGTTTTCTCTGGATCTATTAGGATGATCATATAGTTTTCATTCTTTCTCTGGTTAATGGTATATATGACATTGATTGATATGTGAATATTGAACCACACTTGCACCCCTGGAATAAATCCTACCTGATTGTGGTAAATAATTTTTTCAATGTATTGTTGATTTTGGTTTGCTAGTATCTTACTGATTTTTGCATCTATGTTCATCAGACAAGTTGGCCTATAGTGGCTTTGTCGGTTTCAATACCAGGGTAATGCTGGCTAGAATGTACTTGGAATCTTTCCTTCCTATTATATTTTTTGGAAGAGTTTGAAAAGAATAGGTATTAATTCTTTAAATGTTTGGTAAAATTCACCTGTGAGTCCACTTGGTCTTGGACTTTCGTTTTTTTGGGAAATTTTTTGATTACTGATTCAATCTCATTGCTAATAATTCATCTGTTCAGATTTTCTATTCCTTATTCAACTTTATTAGTTTATATACTTCTAGGAATTTTATTACTTTCTTCTAGTTTGTCCAATTTGTTGACATATAATTTTCCACAATATTTTCTTATAATTTTTTTGTATTTCTGTGGAGTCAGTTGTCATTTCTCCTTCATTTCTGATTACATTTATTGAGTCTTCTCCTTTTTTCTTGACGAGTCTAGCTAAAAGTGTATTAATTTTATTTTTTAAGAAACAGCTCCTTGTTTCATTGATCTTTTATTTTTTGTTGTTATTGTTTGTTTATTTCTATTTCATTTATTTCTGCTCTAAGCTTAATTATTTCATTCATTCTACTAGCTTTGGGCTTTCTTTGGTTCTTTTTCTAGCTCTTTTAGGTGTAAAATTAGGTTGTTTATTTGAGCTTTTTCTTATTTCTTGAGTAGGCCTGTATACTATAAAATTCCTTCTTAGAACTGCTTTTACTGCATTCCAAAGATTTTGGACTGTTTTTTCCTTTCCTTTCCTTTCCTTTCTCTTTTTCTTTTTCTC
>NC_081558.1:159683416-159805187 GCF_022355385.1 Mustela nigripes
TTCTTTCTTTCTTTCTTTCTTTCTTTCTTTCTTTCTT
Source organism: Mustela nigripes (assembly GCF_022355385.1). NCBI lineage: Eukaryota > Metazoa > Chordata > Mammalia > Carnivora > Mustelidae > Mustela > Mustela nigripes. The sequence goes on from NC_081558.1 coordinate 159,683,454, forward strand.
TCTTTCTTTCTTTCTTTCTTTCTTTTTTTTTCCTGCCTCTTTGGGGTCTCACTCAACCCATTCATTGTTGAGTAGCATGTTTTTAACCTCCATGTGTTTGTGTTCTTTCCTCACAATTGGTTTTTACTTTTCTACCATTGTGGTCCAAACAGATGCATGATATGATTTCCATCTTTTTGAATTATTGAGACTTGTTTTGTGGCCTAACATGTGATCCATCCTGGAGAATATTGCATGTGAACTTGAAAAGAATGTATATTCCATTTTTGGATGGAATATTTTATATATATCTGTTAGGTCCATCTGGTCCTAATGTGTCATTCAAAGCCACTGTCTCCTTGTTAATTTTTTATCTGGGTGATGTATGCACTGTTGTAAGTGGGATGTCAAAATCCCCTATGACTATACTATACTATACCTACTACTGTAGCACTACTGTCAGTTTGGAGAAGTGCCTTTAATCCTTTTTTGTAAACCTGTATATTTATGCAAAGTAACTCTTAATAGCCTTTGGACTACCTTGTTGCCTAATTGTACACAGGCTTAGGATTGCTTTTACCTATAGGCTCTGGGAAGAGCGTTTTGGAAACAGCTGTTAATGAGGAAACAGTGGGCCACTATGGCTCCTATGGCTTGAGGCAGGGGGCATAGTTTGGCTTAGATAAATGGAAAAGGAACTGAGAAAGTGTCCTGTAATCTGTTGGTATGCATGATATAGAAATTCAAGATCATGATAGTCCCTGCACAAGAAGTAACAGGAAGAATATGGGCAAAATGCAGAATAAAAATAGGCTAAACTTTAGTTTGGCCCTAAGTGGGCAACCCTAAATGTGTCTAAGCCAGTTGAACTGGAGTCTCCATCAGGGATAGGCAGTTACATATATATGTTCCTCACTAAAGAATGACCTTCCCCTCTCTAGGCTCTGGCTGAGTACAAAACTTCAGGAAGGACTTCCCCTCATTGGTCAGAAGAAGAGAACAGAACTGCACCCTGTGAGCCAGCTGAGGGATACCAGAGGTCACAACCATACTATCCTCTTCTTTTGGAGAAGATCAATGGGAAACAGCCTAAAAGCTAGAGAAAAGAGTAACTTAGTAGTGAATAGAAATGATCAGATAAATTTTTTTTTCTTGGATTTTTGCTAGGCATACATACCAGTTAAAGGACAAAAATATTTCAAACCATCCTTTGTGAATGGGTTCTCATTTTGTTTTCTTCTATTCTTTTTATCAGGCCCACTCAAAGAAAAAGAACATGAACAAATGTATCCTCTCTCTTCGAGACCTTAAAGTGGCTGTCATTGAGGAAATACAGTGCCTGGTTCAGGAACTGAAGAGCATCCAGTCAACTCTTCATGTGTCTAAGCACATTCCTATTCCCCAAGTCCCCCAGATACTCCCGGAAGAAGTTCCAGAAAAGAGATTTCAGTATGATGAGGAAACTCTCCTAAATTTTAAGCGACAGCAGATCAAGATTCAGGATGAAACGTCCTCCCAGCTGGAAAAGGGAGAGTCTGCTATCTCAGGTGGAGGATTCCTCAGACTCTCTTCTATAAAGGACAGTGATTTGACGACAAGAGATTCATTGTCTAGATCATCAAAGGCATCATCATTCAGTGTAGATACTGTGAAGTTTTTGGAATTTGAAAAAGCAGATCCAATTGATATAGAGCTGGAAGTTATGAAAAGGGATGAGATTAAACATTTGTACATGCAACAGTATTTAACTAACAGGGTAAGAGTGACACTGCCTTTTTAAAGCTGAAAGAGGGGAGAGCAGGGAAGAACTAGATATACTTTCTTATTTATTGGTCTAAATTTTCTCTACAATAAACTTTCCCAAGCCCCGACTGGCCCATAACTCACTGAAGGTTTAGCTTCCTCCCCATCCCTGGCCTTCTGTTAATTATTGTGCTCTGCCCAAAACCTTTAGAGCTTTTAAATGTTGTGCTTTGGCAAAGCTAGGAATTAAGGGCAAATCCATGTTATTTGGCATCTAACTGAAGTCTCAGTAAAGGGGAAATGATGGAGCAGCTTTCAGATGATGGATGGCACATAATTTAAAAATCTTCTGGAGAAAATGGGGCACCCTCTGTTTTTTCACATCCTCCTCTTTCCCTAAGGTGTGATTTGCCTCATCAGTGGGGGTGTTCATGGTGATGACCAGCTTCAAAACTGTTCTGGAGCTGGAATGGCCCCTATTTTTATTTCTAGGAAACCAGACCAGGTTGGGGCCAGTTGTACAGGAGGTGCTCTGAATCCAGAAGGAAAAGGACCTTTGCTGGATAAGATGGCTCCTTGCTGCCAGCCGTGTAGACTTCCCTTCCTCAGTGTCTGTCCTGCTCCACCCTGAGAAGGCACCTCATAAAACTCCCCAGATGGGGGCGCCTGGGTGGCTCAGTGGGTTAAAGCCTCTGCCTTTGGCTCAGGTCATGAACCCAGGGTCCTGGGATCAAGCCCCGCATTGGGCTCTCTGCTCCGCAGGGAGCCTGCTTCCACCACCCTCTCTCTCTCTCTCTGCCTGCCTCTCTGCCTACTTGTGGTTTTTCTCTCTGTGTTAAATAAATAAAAATCTTAAAAAAAACAAAAAACAAAAAACAAAAACTCCCCAAACGTATTCTTCACTCATTGTCTCTACTTTGTCCAGCCCTGCTTTCTCTCTCTTCCTGCTTCTCCACACTTCCCCACTCCCATTCCCCACCCCCATTCTGAATTTTGTATTTGCTTTTTCCTTTGTTATTTCCTCCCACCTGCAATGATTTGCTTTCAGTTGTGAGTCATCATGTGAAACTCAACCCAGTTCCAGAACTTCTCCAGAATCTTCTGTCCACATTACATATTCTTCTTTGGTCTGAACTCCAATTCCACCTAGCAGCAACTCATTTTCCACTTCTCTTTCTTGCTGTTTTATGTTTACTGGTTTTTTAAATTGAAGAATAACTAAATGTAGTGTTATATTAGTTTCTGGTGTACAATATAATGATTCAGCAATTCTTACATCACTCAGGGCTCATATGTGTTAGTTTTGTCTTGAAAATTAGATTACACAGTTCTTGAGAGAAGGGCCACATATAATCATCTTTGGTTTTCCTGCAGTGTCTGGAAAATGCCAGACACATAGTAGATATTAGTAAAAATTTTGATTGATTTAATTGTAGCTAATTTCTTAATGGTATGAACTTAACACATTTATTGGACATTCTTTGTGCAGGAGCAGTGCTAGTTAGGTAGCAGGGATATAATAATACTCAGGCCAAACATATTCTCTATCCTCATAAAGTTTATAGACTATCAGGTGAGTGAGAGGAAAACAAGTGTGAGCCTTGCCAACTTAAACACCTGTGTGGTACAGTTTCAGGATGGTATTACACAGAAAAAATATAGTCTTGCCTTGAAAGAAATTTAAAAATAATTCAGACCAGGGGCGCCTGGGTGGCTCAGTGGGTTAAGCCGCTGCCTTCGGCTCAGGTCATGATCCCAGGGTCCTCTGCTCAGCAGGGAGCCTGCTTCCTCCTCTCTTTCTGCCTGCCTCTCTGCCTGCTTGTGATCTCTCTCTGTCAAATAAATAAATAAAATCTTTAAAAAAAAATAATTCAGACTTGTGAATAAACATTAAATAGGAGCCCACTTAGTCTATAACCATCCATAAGTAAAAGTTCAATTTTTTTCCTCCTTTTTTTTTTAAACTCTCAAATTCTCTGGCAGTAGTTTCACTGTCCCAAACCCACAGATCTCTTTCTTTTCCTCATCTACAGGCTAGGCCCTCCCTCATTACAGGTTTCTGACTGTTGAGACTCCCCATCATGCACAGCCTAATGAGAAACATGGAATGGTTTGTCTTTTACCTAATAGGTTTTCTCAGGAGAACCAGTCCTTGGTACTCTCTCTGGATCTCTTCATTGCCTTTGGGAGAGGGTGAGAGAGAAGCTGTGCCAAAATCAGAGCAGAACTGAGCCTTTAAAATCACTGGGATGTCTGTGGAAGAAGGTCTAGACCGGGTCTTGGGATATTTCATTCTTATCCCAGCTCTGTCGCAAATTAAATCACCTTTTGAAATGTTTGAAAATTTTAAAAATAAGTTTAGGAGAATATGTAGTGCTTCCTGTACGAAAGGAAATGTAGAGATTCTATGAGGTGAAGTGGAGGCAGATAGAAATCCTATGCGCAAGGAACTCCTAGTCTCTGATTTAAACCATACAGTACAGCTAGAAGAGCATTCTTGATTGATGGCTTAATCATGGCCAAGAAATAGCTGGAAGGACTATAGTTACAGAATCCCTACTGCTTAATAAATTTATATAAATTTTGTAATATTGATAAATTGATTTCTAGGACTACACATACACATGAGCCCATATAATTCCTTCTCCATGATAACAGAATAATGAGAAAATGCCTTTACTTAAACAAATTAGGATTGTTAGATAGTTTTAAAAGTACAGTTACTTGTTCTTAACTTTTAACATACAGTCAAATCTTTTTCCACCTCAGATAAAAGAACTGATAGTCACGTTTGATGCGGAGCTCCATCTTCTGAGACATCAGAAACTGAAACTAGATACTCAGATGAAATTATCTGACCTTCACCATGTCACATTATTTCAAGAAATGCTTCTCCTCAAGAATTTTGAAAAACAGGAGAACATACTTCAAGAGCGTGTTAATTCATTAGACAAAGAAGAACAGGATATGCAGGTATGAATGGGCAGGAGAATGCTTGCTGGCTATATCCTTTAGGTACAGAGAGGACCTGTACCCTGTTTCTTTGTTTCCTTCTTCATCTTCTCAACTTAATTTCTCCTGTTGTTCTATTCCTCCTCTCTTTTATCCCTCCTCCTCTCTGACCCCTCTGCCCCTCTTACTCCTGCCTGCTCGGCTTTTGGTATTCTTGGTCAGAAAGAAGTGAATCAGACTTTACAATGAATTTGATCTGATGTTTTGTATGGTAGGAAAATAAGTTTTCAAAAGTGAGACTTCTATTTAGTTTACACATTTCAAAGTCTATTTTTATGGTCACTAGCTAACATGTAAAGTTGAGTTTTGATTATATGTTATCCTTATGAACATACTTGGAAAAGAAGTTGACTAGTTTCTCAAATATGATAACTCGTTTCATGGTAATATATAATTGAGTATCATAGAAAGTAAGTGTCTTTGTTTGTTATGTATATGTTAAATTTAAAGAGATAAATGATACCATCCAACTTTTGTCTTAAAGGAAGAAAGATTACATCAAATAGATATTACATACTGAATAGTAACATCATTTTGAAGGTAAAACTGCTGCACTAAGAGATGAGATGTCTTTTTGTTTCAGTTATCACATATTCATATGAAAAACATCTTTTGTTTTTGAGACCACACAGGCAAAAATAATAGCCGACATTAAAAATTTCACTTAATTTAGATTTTTTGAGGAAGCTAAACACTAGGAAAATGATCTTATCTGATTTTTACGAGAGAATTATAAAAATTTAACCAAATAAATGGATGGCTCTGCAAACATCAGAAATGTAAACTTCTGTGGAAAAGATTAAAAAAAATGTTTGTGAACTATAACCTTACATTGCAATATACAGTGTTCTCTGAACCTGGTTTATCAGAAATACTTTGACTTATTCTTGGTTTTGTCCCTTAGTGGAAAATAAATGAAACTCTTAAAGAGATGGAAGAGAAAAAGAATGAAATTGCCAAGCTCCAGGACCAAGAAAAAGCACTCTATGCTGGCTTCCAAGCAGCCATTGGAGAAAACAATAAATTTGCTAATTTCCTAACGAAGGTCCTAAAGAAGAGGATTAAGCGGGTGAAGAAAAAGGAGGTTGAAGGAGATGCCGGTTTGAATTTCTTTTTAACATATGATCCTATTTTTTCTCATTAACATGAAATAGAGAAATAACTAAGGACATGTTTGACACCTTTTCTTCCTACAACACAGACAATTAGAGGTTCTGTGGGCTTGAAAGGGAGAGGATATAAATCTGTAGGTCTCTAACCCTATGGAATTAATTTGTGTGTGTGTATCTGCTTTGAGACAGCTTAAGGTAGTTTCATATAACAAGGACATCTTCTCTTGTGTTTATTTGCCAAATGAATGTCATCTTTGGTAAAATATCTCTTCATATCTTTTAGCCATGTTTGAATAGGAGTTTTTGCTTTTGTCCTCTTGAAGTTTAAGCATCCTTTGTATAGTCTAGGCCCTAGTCCTATATCAGATAGGTGCTTTGCAAATATTTTCTTCCATAGTGTAGCTTGTTTTTTTTATTCCCTCAACATGGTCTTTCACAGAGCAAAAGGTTTGATTTTTGTTGAGGTCCAATTTATCAGGTGTGTTTTTGTTTTTGTTTTAGATCTTGCTTTGGCGTCAAAAGTTTAAGAACTCTTTGCCTAGCCCTAGGATCTAAAGATTTTCTCCTATTTATTTCTAAAAGTTTTATAGTTTTACATTAAATTCTGTAATCCATTTGGGCTTAATTTTAAATAAGGTGTGAGACTTAGGTCAAGATTTTTTCCCCTCCTATGAATTTCTAATTGCTCTAGCATCATTTGTTTCAAAAGTTGTCTTTCTCCCATTGAATTGCTTATGATCTTGGGTCAAAAACCAGTTGAGCATATTTGTGTGGATCTGTTTCTGGGTGTTCTGTTCTGCTGATCTGTTTGTCTAGCTCCCCATCAAAACTATAGTCTTGATTACGGAAACCATTGAGTTCTAAAGTCAGGTCAACTAATTCCTCCCATTTTACTCTTCTTTTTCAGAATTGTTTCAGCTAATCTATTTCCTTTATCTTTCTATATTTTAGAATAATTTTTGTATCTACAAAAAAGCTTGTTGAAATTTTGATAGCAATTGTGTTTAACTTTTGTGTCATTGTGAGGAGAATCTGCATTTTTATTGAGTTCCTATGAGTGAACACAGTGTGCATTTAGAGCTTTGATTTATTTTATCAGCATTGTGTCATTTTTAACATTTTCATGTTTTGTTCAATTTATACCCACTTGGGTATAAATATCTCCCTTTTTTAAGTGACTTTATTTTTATTTATTTATTTTTTTTCTGACAAAGAGTGAGCAAGTTAGTGGGGAGGGACAGAAGAAGAGGGAGGGAGATATTGTCAAGCAGACTCACTGCTGAGCACTGAGCTTGATGTTGGCGCTTGATCTCACCACCGTGAGTTCAAGACCTGAACTGAGGGGTGCCTAGGTAGCTTAGTGGTTAAGCCTCTGCCTTCGGCTCAGGTCATGATCTCAGGGTCCTGGGATCGAGTCCTACATCGGGCTCTCTGCTCAGTGGGGAGCCTGCTTCCTCCTCTCTCTCTCTGCCTGCTTCTCTGCCTACTTGGGATCGCTGTCAAATAAATTTAAAAAATCTTAAAAAAAACAAAAAAAAGACCTGAGCTGAAATCAAGAATCGGACACTTAACCAACAGATCCACCCAGGTGCCCCTTAAGTGACTTTTAATGCTTTTTTTTTTTTTGGTAGTAGAAATATTTTATTAAAATATCACACAAAGGGCACCTGGGTGGCTCAGTCAGTTTAGTGTCTGCCTTCAGCTTAGGTTGTGATCTCAGGATCCTGGGATCAAGTACCATGTTGGGCCTTGCTCAGTGGGGAGTCTGCTTCTCACTCCCCTTCTCTCTCTCACTCTCACTCAATTAAATAAATAAATAAAATCTTTTAAAAAATCTCACACAAAATCCTAGAAAATGAAATAAGTGGCATACTAATAGTATACATTAGTACAATTTTATGGTGTTTTTTAAAATCTTGGTGTCACATGTTCACACCAGCATATAGAAATATAATTGCTTTTTAGATGTTGATCTCCTATCTTGTGACCTCACTTATTAGGTTTAGAAGTTTTTGATAGATTCCTTGGGAATTTCTATGTAGACAATAATTTTATCTGCAGATAGGTTCAGTTTTATTTCTTTTTTTCTGATCTTTATGCCAGTTTCCTCTTAATGCCTTATTGCACTGTTTAGAACATCCAGTACTACATGGAAATAGAGTGCTGAGAGCTGATGGCCTTGCCTTCCTCATAGTCTTAGGCAGAAAGCATTTAATAGTTCACCATTAAGTATGCTATCTGTAGGTATTTTGTAGACACTCCCTCAAGTTGAAGAAGTTCCCCTCTGTTCCTAGTTTTCAAAGTTTTTGTCATGAATGGGTATTGAATTTTGTCAGATGTTTTTCTGCATCAATTCATGATTATGTGATTTTCTTTTCTTTAGCCTATTAATATGGTGGGTTACACTGGCTGATTACTGATTATTGAATCAGACTTACACCCTTGAAATACCACCCTCCCAGAGTGTATAATTCTTTTTATATATTGCTGAATTCTATTTGCAAATATTTTTATTAAGAAATTTTGTGCCTAGGGGCGCCTGGCTGGCTCAATTGATAGAACATGCAGCTCTTGCTCCTGGGGTTGTGAGTTCAGACCCCATGTTGGGTATAGAGCTTACTAAAAAAGAAAAGAAAAGAAAAGAAATTTTGTGTCCATATATTCACGAAGATCTTTTGTCTTTAGCTTGCTTTTTCTCTTTTTTGTACGATCTTTGTCTGTTTTTAGTATCAGGATAATACTAGATTCACAATATGAATTAGGAGGTCTTCTCTTTGATTTTCTGGAAAATAATGTGTATGGTAGTATCCTTTTGTTCTCCAGTAGTAACCATTTGGACGTGTGAATTTCTTCAGGAGAATTTTAAAATTATAAACTTAAAGGTTTTGAATATAGATATAGAACTATTTAGATTATTTCATATTGGGTGACTAGTTGCAATTTGTACTTTTGTGTGTGAAATTGGTCTATTTCATCTGAGTTGCCACATTTATGTGTGTGAGGATATTCATTGTATTTCCCTATTATCTTTTGAATATCTGCAAGGGCTATTGTAATATCACCTGTTGCATTCTTGATATTGGTAACTTTTTTATTTCCCCATTTTTGTTTTGTTTTTTTAGACTTACTGGAGATTTGTCAATTTGATCTTTTTGAGAACAAACTGGATAAGTGTGGATAACTTTGGATAGGTTATTTTTTTAAAGATTATTTTTCTCCTTTTTATTTTATTGATTTCTGCCCTTATCTTTACTACAGCCTTTTCCTGCTAGGTTTGGATTTATTCTGCACTTCTGTTTTTATGTTTTGAGGTGAGTGTGAATTATTGATTTGAGACTTTTCCTCTTTTCTAATCTAGTGCTATAATTTCCATCTTAACACTGCCCACTGAGCCACCCAGGTGCCCTTCTTGGGGTCTTTCTGTTACTGATTCCTAGTTTGATTTCACTGGGGTCAGAGACCACATTCTGTGTGATTTCAGTTCTTTTATGGTTGTTGAAATTTGTTTAATGGTTGTTTTTTTTTTTTAAGATTTTATTTATTTATTTGACAGACAGAGATCACAAGTAGGCAGAAAGGCAGACAGAGAGAGAGAAAGAGAGGAAAGCAGGCTTCTTGCTGAGCAGAGAGCCTGATGCGGGGCTTGTTCCCAGGACCCTGGGATCATGACCTGAGCCGAAGGCAGAGGCTTTAACCCACTGAGCCACCCAGGTGCCCCTGTTTAATGGTTTAATGGTTGAGCATATGGTCTTAGTGTATGTTCTTTGGGTACTTGCAAAGAATGTATATTCTGCTGTTTCAGGTTAAGCCTTCTATTACTGTCCATTGAATCCTATTGGTTAATGATGCTATGCAGGTCTTCTAAGGTAGTCTTGCTGATTTTTTGTGTAGTTCCAATCAAATGTTGAGAGAGGGGATGTTAAAGTCTCCAAATATAATCATGGATTTATCTATTTCTCCTTTCATTTCTGTTAGTTTCTGCTTCCATATTTCACAGCTTTGTTTTATGAATACACATTCAGGACTACTATGTCCTCTTGACAGATGGACATTTTTACCATTACATAAAGTCTTTCTCTGTCCAGAGTAATTTTCTTTGCTCTGAAGTCTACTTTATCTGATGTTAATATAGCCACTCCTGTCTGGCTCTGATTAATGTTTACATGATATTTCTTCCACTCCCTTTACTTTCAATTTAGCTATGTTATATGAGAAGTGAATTTCTAGTAGACAGCACACTGTTAATGTTTTTTATCTATTCTTTGTCTTTTAATTGGTGTACTTAAACCATTTACATTTAATATATTTGGGCTTAAGTCTGCCATTTATTTATTTATTTTTTTATTCTCTCTGCTTTCTATCTTCTACATTTTCCTATGTTCCTGTGTGTTACTTGGACATTTTTTAGAATTCCATTTTAGTTTTTTCTAGTCTTTTTTTTTTAAACTTTATTTATTTGACAGACAGAGATCACAAGTAGGCAGAGAGGCAGGCAGAGAGAGGGAGGGGGAGGCAGGCTCCCTGCTGAGCAGAGAGCCCAATGCAGGGCTTGATCCCAGGATCCTGAGATCATGACCTGAGCCGAAGGCAGGGGCTTAACCCACTCAGCCACCCAGGTGCCCCAGTTTTTTCTAGTCTTTTGAGTGTATCTCTTTGCATAACTTTTTTAGTGGTTACTTTATAAATTACATTATATGTACATAATTTATTCTAGACCTCCAGTGTTATCATTTTACCAGTTTAAGTCAAGTATAGAATCCTCATCTGCCTTTATATTCCTTTATCGCCTCCATTTGTAATATAACTGTCTTGAACAGTTCCTCTACATACATCTAGAACCACATCAGACAATGTTATAACTTTTGCTTCAATCACAAAACATAATTTAAACATTCAAAAGGAGGTATTTTCTTACATATCTATCTATCTATATTTATATTAACCTATATTTTTGCTTACCTTGCTAGTTTTTCCTTGATGAAGTTCCAGACTTCCTTTTTTAAAAAATTATTTCCCTTCTGTTTAGAGAATTTCCTTTGTCCATTCTTTTAGGGCAGGTATACTAGTGGCAAGTTTTTTTTATTTTCCCTTAATCTGAAAATGTCTTGAATTCCTATTTCAGAAAGACATTTTCATTGGGTATAGGATACTAGGTTGACTATTTCTTTCTTTCAGCATTTAAAAAATATTGTGCTACTTCCATCTGGCCTCTATGGATTCTGATAAGAAATCCTCTGATATTCAAACTATTCACCTCCCAAAGTGCCATATCACTTCTCTCACAACTGTTAAGTCTTTTTGTCTTTAGTTTCCAGACATTTTACTATGATGTGTCTTGGAGTAGATTCTTGGGATTTATACCAATGAAGGTTCACTCCTTTAATCTGTCAGCTTATGTCTTTTGCCAAATTTGAGAAGTTTTCAGTCATTATTTCTTCTAGTGCTTTTTTTCTTTTTAAGATTTATTTATTATTTATTTGACAGACAGAGATAATAAGTAGGCAGAGAGGCAGGCAGAGAGGAAGGGAAGCAGACTCCCTGCTCAGCAGAGAGCCCGATGTGGGGCTTGATCCCAGGACTCTGGGGTCATGACCTGAACTGAAGGCAGAGGCTTTAACCCACTGAGCCATCCATGTGCCCCTTCAGGTGCTTTTAAGAAACTTCTCTTCCATCAGTCCTTTTGGGACTCACATTACAAATGTTTGACCTTTCATTATAGTCCCATAGGTCCCTGAGGCTCTGAGGTTTGGGGTTTGTTTTTCAGTTTTTTTTCCCTCCTTTTCTAAACTGGATACTTTTATTGTTCTGTCCTCATGTTTACAGGTGCTTTCCTCTATTCCCCTCTGTTCTGTTGTTGAGCCCATCTATTGAGTTTCTTATCTAGTTATTGTATTTTCAGTTCTAACATTTCTATTTAGTTCTTCTTTGTATCCTTTTTTCTGATATTTTTATTTCTTTGAACAGACTTTGTATTTTTAATTTGCTTAAAGTGTGTTCATAATTGGTTATTGAGACATTTTAATCCTAGCCACTTCTTTCTTGGCCATTTGGCTAGAGAGGGTAGGCTATGGTTAGGTTGTTTTATGTCCATATCTGCTGGTGTTTTCAGGTTGTTGACTTACTCATTTCTGAGTCTGAGATCTAGGAGGCAAAAAGAAGGTCCAAAAAATTCACCACAGTGTTGTTCCTCAGCTTCTGAGTTTCATATTTAGTCTGCTTTCTCTCCATTTTTCCGACTCTTATGTTCGTTCAACATATAATATGCAGGTTTTAGCTACATTTTGCAGGCCAGATAAGAACAAAATAGATCTAATTTGTCTTCCCCAAAGCAGAAATCTATGTAGGAATTTTAAAGTCTAATTTTAGACTTTGGAGATTTATTTCATAAGGTAGTACAGACCACTCAAAGTAATTTTAATAGAGATCTTAAATTTAAGAAATTTTCTAAACAGTATAAGGTTTATCTCTTATTTCTAATTTAATGTTCTGTAAAATAGAAATTGCCAGTTGGTGATTTATGGTTCACAGATGGCTTCAATGTGTTTTAAAAGAAAGTGGGGTAGAGCTGTGTGGAAGAGGTCTGTAATCCCTTATGTGGAATTCTTGGGGGCAGATATGTTTTAGTATTTTTTATATTTCTTATATTTTATAAAAGATATTATATATGACACTGTTGGTTTTTTTTTTTTAAGATTTTATTTATTTATGTGACAGAGAGAGATCACAAGTAGGCAGAGAGGCAGGCAGAGAGACAGAGGAGGAAGCAGGCTCCCTGCTGAGCAGAGAGGCTGATGCAGGACTCAATCCCAGGACCCTGAGATCATGACCTGAGCTGAAGGCAGCGGCTTAACCCACTGAGCCACCCAGGTGCCCTATATATGACACTGTTAAAGAAAAAAAAACATTCATGGACCTGTTAAAGAACAATAAGGCAGACTTTATTCAGAGGCACCACTACAACGAGATTTTATAATAGGGTAGAGAGATCAGCTCAACTCTGAATACAACAAGGACAAGTAGAGATTTATATCCAAGTAGAGATTTATATGCACTACTTCTATCCACTGGGAGTCAGTGGATAGAAAATTACTAAGAGGCTGGATAATTCTTTGCTAACAGAATTTTTACTGAAGATCAGAGTGAAAAGATAGTGAGAGTAAGGATTAAGGAAGAATCTGATCAGGTATTAAGGGGTGACTAATAAACTGACTCAGCAGGATTCTTCTAAAATTGGACTAAATGGGTCAAGGACTGAGCTCATGGTCCACTATGGACTCAGAGGAGCCTGACTCAAGGTTGGTCAAAGGATAGAGTCTTTGTCAACTAACACCCCCAGCAACACTTAGTGCACGATCTCTAAATTAAACACCTTAATATTTTTGCCGTACAAATATTCACACTAAGTCGACTAAATAAAGCTAGTAAATAGCATTACTTCAGATAAGTTATGAAAGTCTTTTTCTTTCATAGTACCCAAGGTACTATGATTTAGGAATTGTGGGCCTATGAAACCAGGTGTGTGTTAGGTGGGTCACAGCAGAAGCAGCTTGGCAGTTTGGTCTCAGTCCTCTTTGATTCAGTGCATTGAAATTAATTGAACAACCTTCCTCAGGCATTTGTGTTTGGGTCCTGGGTCCCCAACCATTTATTTATTTGTTTGTTTCTTTTTACTTGGTTATTTTATTTTGTGGAATTTTATTATTATTTTAAAATAATTTTTTGATTGAAGTATAGTTGACACATAATGTTATATCAGTTTCAAGTGTACAGCATAGTGACTCCACCACTCTATATGTTATACTGTGCTCAACACAAGTGCATCTGTCCTCATGTAACACTAATATAATACTATTGATTATATTCCCTATGCTGTACCTTTCATCTCATGACTTATTCATTCTGTAACTGGAAAGTCTGTGCCTTCCACTCCACTTCACCCATTTTGCCCATCCCTCTGACCCCCTTCCCTTCTGGAAACTATCCATTTGTTTTCTGTATTTATGATTCTGTTTCTGCTTGGCTTTTTGTTTGTTTGTTTTGTTTTGTTTTGTTATTGTCGTTCTTTTATTTGTTTTTTTAGATTCCCTGTGTAAGTGAAATCATATGGTCTTTGTCTTTCTCTGACTTATTTCACTTAGCATTGTACCCTCTAAGTCCATCCACATTGTTGCAAGTAGCAGGATCTCATTTCTTTTTTGGGAGCTGAGTAATAATCCTTACCTTGGTCATTGCAGATAATGCTGCAGTAAACGTAAGAATGCATATATCTTTTTGAAGTAGTGTTTTCATTTTCTTTGGGTAAATACCCAGCAGTGGAATTACTGGAGCATGTGGTAGTTCTATTTTTAATTTTTTGAGGAACCTCCATACTGTTTTTCATAGTGGTTGCACTACTTTACATTCCCACTAACTGTGTGTGAGGGTTCCTTTTTCTCCATGTCCTTGCCAACATTTGTCATTTCTTGTCTTTTTGAATCTAACCATTCTGACAAATATAAGGTGATATCTCATTGTGGTTTTTATTTGTATTTCCCTGATGATGAGTAATGTTAAGCATCTTTTCCATGTCTGTTGGCCATCTGTTGGAGAAATGTCTATTCAGGTTCTCTGTCCATTTCTTATTCAGATTATTTGTGGGGTTTTTGTTGTTGTTGTTGTTTTGTTTTGGTTTGGTTTTGGGTGTTGTGTAAGTTCTTTATATATTTTGGATGTTAACCCATTATTGCATCTATCATTGCAGATATTGTCTCCTATTCATTGGGTTCATTTTTTGGTTTGTTGATGATTTTCCTTCACTCTGTAAAAGCTTTTTATTTTGGTGTAGTTCCAACAGTTATTTTTGCTTTTATTTCTCTTTCCGTAGGAGGCATATCTAGAAAGATGTTTCTATGGCTGATGTCAAAGAAATTACTGCCAACTTTCTTCTGGGAGTTTTATGGTCTCACATTTAGGTCTCTAATCCATTTTGAGTTCATTTTTATGTATGGTATAAAAAAAGTGGCCCAGTTTCATTCTTTTAGCTGTCCAGTTTTCCCAGTACCACTTGTAAACAGACTTTGTTTTCCCCATTGTGTATTCTTCCCTCCTTTGTCATAGAGCGACCATTTTAAGTGTGGGGTTATTTCTGGGCTCTCTGTTTTGTTCTCTTGATCTATGTGTCTATTTTTGTGCCAGTACCATACTGTTTTAATTATTATAGTATAGTAGTATATGTTGAAATCTGGGATTGTGATACCTTAAGTTTCGTTCTTTTAAGATTGCTTCGGCTTCAGGGTCTTTTGTGGGTCCATATAAATTTTAGGATTATTCATTCTTGTTCTGTGAAAAATACTATTTGTGTTTTGATAGGATTGCCTTGAACTTGTAGATTTCTTTAGGTAATATATTTTTTGGCATCTTAAACTCTTCTAAAACTTTCACTAATTGCCTGCCTTAGCCGTTATCTTCCCATTGACTCACTGAAAAGAAAACCTTTATTTTTTGAAATCTGAGATTTAGCTTAACACAGGGACTTCTCTGCATGTTAATAATGCCTTCTTCTCTACTTAGATGAAGATGAAGAAAGTGATGAATCAAGTGAAGAAGAATCTAGCTTAGAGAGTGATGAAGATGAGTCTGGATCTGATGATGAAGTTTTTGATGATTCTATTTGCCCAACAAGTAAGTTGGATAAAACCATTTGTTCTCTGTGAAGTGTGAACATGGATTGATAATACCAAGGAGATCCTTTTTTGGATTCTCAGTTGTCTCATAAAATTTGAGGGAAGCGTGGTTGAAATTGTATGAAGTAATCTAATGAATACTTGTATTTGGCTCTCTGGATGATTAATTTCTTTTCCCTTAGGCAGCCATTTATGAATGATGAATAATTTGCAGATAAATTATGGTTGATTCAAAGTCAAATTATGCAGAGATAACAGATTGTAGTGTGTGTGCATGTGCACTTTTTTTTTTTTTTTTACAAAGCTTTATCTTTTTGACAAACCCATTCAGATTTTTATATTTAAAATCCATTTTGTAAGGGCACTTTGTGCCAGTTTCCTGGAGATGTTTAGCAATTTATATTCTCAGTTTTCACTGATAAAATCAGTCTGAAGTAGCCAGACCAATATTCTTCCAGTCTCAATAGATGACTAGTCCAGTAAAGAAAAGACAACTTCTTTTTGGTATGAAATTTATTTTTGTAGCCACTTTATATGGATTTAAATTAAATTTTAAAGCTTAATTTCAAATAAAGTTTAAATCTTATTTTAATATTGTAAGATTCTTCCTAAAATCGTATGTATGAGTAAAATAGAGCTCAAAAGATTATAATACAACATGTTAACAGCAGGATCCTTGTAAACAATCCTTGTTTACAGTAGGATTAAATGGCCTGAAAAAAGTCTCACAGCTAGTTTGGAGGGGGAACTAGGGCTAGAACTCAGGTTTCCAAATTCCACTATAGTACTCTTACTTTCACATTCTTTATCAATTGCCTGGTGGACTGTAGTGTGATATAGTGGAAATTAACACAGAGATACTGTACCTGAGTTGCATTGGTTCACATTATGAGCTACATGACCTCTCTGAGACTTCAGGTCCTCACCTATAAAATGGAAACAACAGTTTCTACCTCGCAAAGGCCTAGGAGACTTGAGAGAGAGAGAGAGAATGTAAATGAAATGCCTAAACAGAAAGCCTGACTCATGGTACTGCTTAGAATATCAGTGCTGGTATCAGAATTACTATCAGGATTACTTATGTCCTTAATAATTTCACCTGGAACGGTGGAGCCTGAAGTGAAATGAAAGTATGCTAGAGTGGACCCACAGATGGTCATTATTAATTCTGAAGCTCCAAAATCCCTACTTCTAATATCAGTACGTTCCATAACCAGTAAGGGTTTCTTTTAATTTTGACTGTCTTTTCAGATTGCGATGTGGGTCTTTTTGAATTGGCCCTTCAACTTCGAGAGAAAAGGCTGGACATTGAGGAGGCCTTAGTGGAAGAAAAGAAAATTATCGATAACCTCAGAAAGGAACATGATACACTATCCAAAAAAGTATGCTGAGATACTTACTTACTTCTCCTTTCCAAGTGTGCTAGCCACCCTCCCAGCTACTGTACTGCTGTTTCATAGAAATGACATGAGTTAGGCTTTCTCCCCAGAGAAGAAACATTTTATTTATTCATTTTTTAAAAGATGTCATTTATTTGTCAGAGAGAGAGAGAGAGAGCACAAATAGGGGGAGTGGCAGGCAGAGGGAGAAGCCAACTCCCTGCTGAGCAGAGAGCCCAACATGGAGCTGGATCCCAGCACCCTGGGATCATGACCTGAGCTGAAGGCAGACACTTAACTGACTGAGCTACCCAGGTGTCCCTAAACATTTTAAGTGTTATATTTTAAGGTTTTCCTCTTCAAACACAGTTGTGATGGGGGCCATTGGTTCTTTTGAAGATTGGCCTTTCTTTATCTAAATCATTGATTTCCAAACTTTTTATTATATACTTCTATAAGTAAAAAAAAAAATTATATACAATACATGTATATTTATTTACAAATAATATCCATGAATTATTCTACTAATATATTTTATATATTAGGAAACAGTCACAAAAACAGAAATGAAAAAGAATAAATTAAAAATAAATAGAAACTGATCTTTCCTTTCTGTGCCCTAAAAGATCACTTTATTTACCCTCTGGGGGATGGGCATCTCATGTTGGAGACCATAAAGCTAAACTTCTGGTATAATTATGTTGATGGATTTGATTTCTGCCTTATTTGCTAATTTTCTCTTTTAGATACTCTTTCCTAGGGCAACATTGCTTAATTCATAGTCCTAAATATATATATATTTGTGTGTGTGTTTGAGTAAAGCAATAGAAGTTTATTAAGTGAAGATACAGAAAAAGCTCTCAGGAGTTGAGAGGGGTCCTGACAGGGTGGCTACTGAGGGCCTTTAGGGTTAGTCTTTTTATTTATTTATTTTTAAAGATTTTATTTATTTATTTGACAGAGAGAGAGAGAGATCACAAGTAGGCATAGAGGCAGGCCGGGGAGGGTGGGGGCGGGGAAGTGGGTGGAAGTAGGCTCCCTGCTGAGCAGGGTTGGGTTCCTCACATGCTGGGCCTCCATCCCAGGACCCTGAGATCAGGACCTGAGCTGAAGGCAGAGGCTTAACCCACTGAGTCACCCAGGGGCCCCTAGGGTTGGTCTTTTTTAGAAAGCTAACCAGGGAACTTAAGTCCTTTTAACATCTCTATTGATATCACCACTGAGCAAATACTAGTGGTAACACCTTCAGGGGCTTACTTCCTTTTTAGGGTCTGGTTATTCTTTGTTAGTCACTGGTGATTATCATAAAAAAGACACCCGACCCCTCCACACCTAGGACAGGGTGGTCCAATTTGTCCCCTTTTCTCTGGTTTCCCCACACCTCTACATTTCTGTGAGACTAATCACATGTATCTCTCCCTATTTAGCCCTGCCTGTCCCTTACTCATTCCTCTGCCTGGAAGAGCAACCCTAATCCTAACCCCAGAGAATGGGACAATGATCTCTCTGGCTGTTTCCTGCTGATACGGGGTGGCAGGCTGTGTGGCAGTTAGACTCTATCTGGGGGTTGGTCCAGAAGCCTGTGGTATGATTCCAGGGGGTCATCATGGGCAGCAAACGGTACATGCATCAGCACATGCAAAAGGAGGAACATGAAACAAGTATTAGATCCAAAATTATGACCACATCCCTTAGATAAGATTCCCAATTACCAATTTTATCAAAGAGATCAGTGGATATCTTGAGCTTATTTAATTGATCACAGATGCCCCCCATTAATTGGGACACCTGGCAGGAGTTCACTGTAATATTAAATAAAACAACACATGTGAGGACATTTTTCACACCCCAGATGGTGTAGCAATAGTAGACAGTCAATAATGGTGTGTTTCTGAGAATTCCTTTCTGACTTCATCCTTTGGCTGAGTGCATTGTGGCTGGAAAGTATCATTAAGACTTCATACTCACAAATATTTTTGGCAGATTGCTTCTTGTAAGTAGAAAATGATTTGGAAAATTCAAATTTTTTAGATGAAAAACATGCTTCATGAGTACCGTAGTTAGTAGTTTTGTTCCTTTAAAGGGCTTTTTCCTTTTGTTTATTGAGGTCATTGATGGCCTAGTGAGATTCCCACCATCCTGACAAAGACATTCCATGCTGAGAGCTGCTTTTCATGCAGAAAATAAAAGGGAGATGAGGACATGCCTTCTGAACTCTTAGTCACGAGACCTTTACTACTCTGGAGACATAGGATTGATTGAGAAAGCAGTGTGGATCGTGACTTAGCAGGAAGAAAATCATACACATTCCTGGGCTACAAACATTCATTTAATTGTAGCCCAACAGAGCAGGTCCTGCTCATCTCCCAATCTATCCCCATTTACCACATTTCACACCTGGGGCTTTCCGCAGGTAAAAGTTGTGGCCGCTAACCTGAATGTAGCAGAGGAGGCCCTGGAGGCTTACCAACGGGAGAAGCAGCAGCGGCTGAACGAACTGCTCGTGGTGATTCCACTCAAGCTCCACCAGGTGATGGGTCTGGAGACTGTGCGCCACCCTGTCCGAGCAGAAGAGCCAGCACACCCAGGCTTTCCCAGAAAAGAATCTTGGGCCACTCGTGGGAAGAAGTGCAACCCTTTGCTGAGGATTCTACCTGAATAATGACACCTCAACTTTTCTTATCCATTCTCAGATTATTGTGAGAGAGTCATAGCCAAACATACATATTTCCTGATGGCCCATTATCACTTCCAAAGCCCAGTTAAGTTTCAGGTCTGAGGAAATGAGCCTAGGACTTAATTTTTTTGAATTTATTTTTTTAGTTTATTTTTATTTTTTTTAGGAGTATCTACTCCCAATGTGAAGCTCAAACTCATGACCCCAAGGTTGAGTCACATGCTCTTCTGACCGAGTCAGCCAGGTGCCCCAGGGAGCTTATGACTTAAGAATGGAATAGCTGGGAAGTTAAAATCTTGGATCTTGTGCACACATCCCTTTGCACACCATCTTCAAATAGAGATGAACTAATCATGCAAGAATTGTCATAAGCTCTGCTTGTTAATGAGGGAGGGCAAGACAAAAGGAAAATATCCTTTCTCTTTCTGCCCTCTTTGTTCATTTCCACACTCATTAGCATTACAGCTTATATTAAGGTGCAGAGATGCATTTCGTACCCCATTTTGTCAAGTGAAGAGAGAAAGCTGTATTTTAGAAGGAAAAGTTTGGATCGGCCTCACATATATTTTGTGTAACCTGACCCAGACTGGTTTGACTTTATGTAGCGATTTGCATAGTACACCCACCGTGAAATGGTGGTTTGTTCCGTGGTGATGCAGCAGATATTAGGCATAGTCTGGGGGAAGATTTGCTGTCTATACAGGGACATGATGTGGCTTATGATCTGAAGGCCACTCCAGCTTTTACCTTACTCAGTGATGGGAATGACAGAGGTCCGAAGGCAATGACCTAAACAAGGACAGAAAAGGAAGTGCTTTCTATGATCTTACATTTAGTTCGATCTTGGTTTTGTTTTGCTTTTGATAGGTAGAGCATGTAGTATTTGGAGAAATTCCTAATGATCTTTCTGGAACCTTGGTCTTTTCTAACCATTCCTTGGGACGCCTGCAAGAACGAATCATACAGCTCCATGAGGAGAATTCCAAGCAGCAAAAACTTAACAAGGAATGTCGGGAGAGGCGCAAACAGCTTATCCGAGAAAAGAGAGAGATGGCAAAAACTATAAGCAGTAAGTAACTCAGTCCTTGCATTATCTAGTACTATCTTGATAAGAGAGGGAATTAACTCTGAAAACAGTAAGTAATCACAGAATCAGAACCACTGAGAGCAAGGAAACACTCTCTTGTCTTAGCTACCATTTCTCCTAAGACCACTGAATTGTCACCCTCTTGTTTTCAAAGACTAAATCCTTTATCGTGGAAACTATTTCTCTTAAGTTTAAAAGGCTTAACACACGATGAAATATAGAGTAACGTAATCTAGGTACTAGCCACCAAGTTTAAGAATTCAAAACAGGGAAGATGCAACTGAACACCCCTTTTTCTAATAGTGTTCCGCAGGACCCTTCCCAGGGTCGGCTGGCAGGTGAGCACACGTGCAGATGTGAGTATCCACACACAACATATAGAATGATTTTGCTTGTTTTTAACTGTAATGTTATTCATATCATTTTGCAGTTCACTTCATTAAACGGATTTTTGATAGGTATCCGTACTACTGTAATTTATTCACTTTATTTTTTTAAAATTTTAACTGCCATGACAATATTCCATTGTAGGACTCTGAGTTGGGTTTTTTTTTTTTTCCTCAATCTTCTGTTGATGGATATTTTGGCTATTTCTAATTTTTCATGATTAAAGAGCTATAGTGAACCTTCTTGTACACATCTCCCTGTGCGTGTGAGAAGGTGAATCCCCAGGACTGGGTGTCTGGGTTGTAGAGGGGTGTTATGCATTTCTGGCAGGCACTCCTGTATATTGCCAAGCTGCCCTCCAACGGGCTTTTACCATTTTATCTCAACCCTCCCCTCAACCACCTGCCACTTCCCTGTCAGTGAGGATGGCCCAGGCTCTATATTCTCAGGAACATTTGATGCTGTCAGACTTCAATATATTTGCCAGCCTGGTGGATGTTAAATTGTATTTCACTGTGGTTTTTATTCATGTGTCCTGGATTCTGGTGAGGTTAAACATCTTCACATACATTTATTTGCCATTTATTTGTGTTTCCCTTTCTGTAACTTGCCTGTTATAAACCTTACCATTTTTTTACTTCTACTTCTTGCTTTCTTATTGATTTTAGGGAGTTCTTACTATAATCTTTTTTTTTTTTAAGATTTTATTTATTTATTTGAGAAAGAGAAGAGAGCACAAGAAAGAGCACACATGAGCAGGGGGAAGGGTAGAGGAAGCAGAATCCCCGCTGAACAGGGAACCTGATGTGGGACTTGATTCCGGGGTCCTGTGGTCATGACCTGAGCTGAAGTTGGACACCCAACCAACTGAGCCACCCAGGCGCCTTATATTCTGCCTTTTAAGGCACTTCAGATTCCTTCTAGTTTGTGACTTGCCTTTTTACTTTGGGGTATAAACATTTAAAATCTTAATATAGTTAATTTTACCAATGTTTATGGCTTGTGCATTGTGTCTGTATATGTCTTGTTTAAGAAATCCTTTCCTGTTTTGAGATCATAAAGATATTTTATCCATAGTTTCCCTATTAGTAGTCTTCTTCATATTAGCATTTTTAATCTATCTGGATTTGTGGTGGATATTATAAGATGCACAGTATAAAGATTACTACCCTTTAAAATACATTTTGAATATTTGGTATTTAGAACAGAAAGTGTACGTTGTGAAGTTTCCAACTTTAAAAACAACAATATTGCCAATACCTTAGTATCTACTTTAATGCCACAGAACTGTACAATTAAAAATGTTTAAAATGATACATTTTATGTTATGTATTTTACCACAATTGAATAAAAAATACATATATTTTAATTTGTAAAAGAAAAAAAATGGGAAGCCAATAGTGGTCAACTAGTCAACCAGTCTAGGTTGCTTGAATTTGTAGAGGCCAGTTTCCAATGAGTATTGATGGTTCTGCCTTCATGGGTGGCTGGAGTATAAAATTAAAAAAAAAATACACATTAACACTGCATGTTTAAATAACACTGATTGGAGACACGCAGTTTTGTCAGGTGTAATCCTTGAGGTTCTAGTGCTTCTCACGTACTTCTCATTCCTCTGGCTTCGATAGACCATGAATGTTGTTTATATCTGAAAGTACTGTTCATTAAATCAAGGAATAAACTAGTGTGAAAACAGAAAGAAGCTTGTTTCAGTTTGGGTAAATTCTAAGTTTGGGAAAATGTGTGAAGATGAAATGAAATATGCAAATTTTTAGAGTGTTAATGGAAATAAAAGGGAATAATTCCATGTGGTATAAGTTTTATTCAGCAACTTTCAGTTCTTTTCCCCACCTGCCCTCAACCCATTTTCTGAAAAGCAAGTTGTGAATCTGGTTGAAGTTCTCCTGATTCTGAAAGTAGAACTAGGAGTAGGTTCCTTTTCTGTAGGCCAGAGAACAAAGGCTTAGCAGTGATGAGAAACACCACAGTTGGCTTTTTGTTGCCTTCCTCCCTTGACAGACTCAGTAAACAAAAAGGAGAGTCTAGAACATGGTGGTGAGAAGTGGTAAGTTTACTTCATTTCAAGGAGAACACAGCTCTTGGCCACGGAGAAGGCATGTGGTAAAAATATTCCAGAAGGCTTTATGTCCCCTGTAAACTCTAGTTGGCCTCATCAAATCAGGAGAAGGGCATGAGGCTGGCTCCACAGGGGGAATGGCAAGAACCAGAGTCCACATCCTAGTACATGAGGCTGTCATGGCAGAGGGCACTAGCTGGAGAGAGTCTCAAGGTTCTTACTGAGGCCAAGCAGGCAGCCACAGGCTAGTACACATGTGCAAATAATCTAAGCATCATGTGGTTTTTGCATCACTGATTATCACAGCTGCTACATTACACAAGTCCATGGGTTCTATGTTCATATCAAATACACATGAACAGCCCCTCCTGGATCACGCACAATGGCAGTCATGTCAGTTGTATCATTATATTCAACCATAACCAGATACAAACCTGCACACCATTGCGGAACTCTATCATCTTCTGATACCTTAGGGCCTTCAAGACTTCACTTAGGGGGCAGTCCAGTGATCAAGAAAGTCTTGTTACAAGATTATATTTTCTTGGGGAGTCAGACTCCACATACGGAATAATCCCCAGAAGTTCCACTGTTCTCATGTTGAGGAAAGACAGTGAACAAAAGTAAGATATATTGTAATGCATGTTAGATGGAGATCATTGCTAAGAAGAAAAATCAAGAAGGGAGGGAAAGGAGAGTGCTCAGGTCTGTAGGAGCCACGAACAGCTCCCTGGAGAGGTGGCTTACTGGTAAAGTGTGGTTTTCCCTGGTTAGAGGACGATGACCTGCTCTTGGTTACCCCTTCAGAACTGAGTGTATTGGAAATGATTCTTATAACTTGATTTTAGAAAATGGGCGGGGGTGCCAGGGTGGCTCAGCCGGTTAGGTGTCTGACTTCAGGTCAGGTCATGATTCCAGGGTCCTGGGATGGAGCCCCACATTGGGCTCCCTGCTCAGTGGGGAGCCTCCTTCTCCCTCCCCTCAACCATTCCCCCTGTTTATGCACTCTCTCTCTTTCTCCATCAAATAAATAGAATCTTAAAAAATAGAAGAAGGTGGGTGAGAGGGAGCCATGTGGCTATTTGGGGAAGAACATTGTAGTCCATGGGAACTGAGATGAGAGTGAGCCTGGATTGTTTGAGACTCAGACTTTATTTTTTTTTTAAAGATTTCATTTATTTATTTGACAGAGAGAGATCACAAGTAGGCAGAGAGGCAGGCAGAGAGAGAGAGGAGG
Organism: Mustela nigripes; assembly: GCF_022355385.1. Taxonomy (NCBI): domain Eukaryota; kingdom Metazoa; phylum Chordata; class Mammalia; order Carnivora; family Mustelidae; genus Mustela; species Mustela nigripes. Next base: position 159,707,806 of record NC_081558.1, read on the forward strand.
AAGCAGGCTCCCTGCTGAGCAGAGAGCCCGATGTGGGACTCGATCCCAGGACCCTGAGATCATGACCTGAGCCGAAGGCAGCGGCTTAACCCACTGAGCCACCCAGGCGCCCGAGACTCAGACTTTAGTTTTTACTTGGAGTATGATGGAAACTTCCTCTAAGTGCCTGCTTGTTCTTGACACTAGATGCTTAGAGATCAGTCGTTTAAAAAAAAAAAAAAAAAACAAACCTGAAGAGTTCCTTGTCCAGCTGGGGCCCTTGACAGTGTGAGGAGGGCCACAGCAGAGGGTGGAAACAGCTGGGGGAAAACGGAGTCTGCTTTATGCAGGGTTTTCAAGTAGACGAAAAGACAGCACAGGATTGGGCATTTTAAGTGAGGAAAAGAGCAGTGAAGAGTCATAGAGGAAAAGCCAACTGGTAACATAAAATCTTTTACCATCCTCTTGCAAAAGCTGTTCTTCGGAAAGTTGTTGCTACCAGTATTGTTCATTTAATAACAGTGGGGACCATTGAACACACTAAGACAGTGATGTCTTCTTTTAGAAATGGAAGAAACAGTCCATCAACTAATGATCAGCAAGTTTGGCCGTGTGATAGACCTAGAAGCCCTTCAGACACTTTCTGTGAACACAACGCTTGAAGAGCTAAAGATCAAAAAACTTCGAAAGGAGCTAACAAATGCAAAGGAAATGAAGATGTGGGAGGTACGGCCGAGAGGACAGGTGACCCACCTTGGCTGAATGTGGGTCAAGGCAAGAAATGCTATCAGTGGTTCTTGAGTAGCATCTGAGTAGCCAGAGACAAGTCTGTGGGCCCCCCTCGGCTCCCCCATGATCTTAAGCCTGTCTCTGCATCCTGACCATTCACTTGTTTGGAAGGACTTGCCTGTCTTGGGGTGAAAGCAGCAGCATAGGTTTTGGGGTCCTGGGTACGTGGAAATATGACAAAATGGAATGGACGATGACCAAGATTCCATTTTGAGGTTTCCATTAGTGTGAGATAAATGCTCTGACATTGCTAGAGATGGAGCCGCTGTGCTTTGAGGATCCCAGTTGTAGTTCTCCCTATAGCTGTTACATGCCCTTTGGATCTGGAAATTAGAAAACATCTCTAAGTAATAGATTCTATAACCAGTTTGGACTATTTAGCTGGTGGGGTCTTAGAAGATGTTACTGCCTACATTGTTCCCTGAGCTGTGAGAGGAGGCAGTGCCCCAACTGTAGCTAGATTCAAAGACAGGAACTTGTATAAAGATTTTATAAGCCCCCCAAGTCCTTAAGACTTCTCCAGTTTCCTATCTTAGCTCATCAGTAGACAGGGCAGGAAAAGAGGTTCCTAATGTCATCTTGTCTTGTCTTTGCTTATCCAAGATTTTCAGGGGAATTCTGGAGATAATATGTGCAATCTAAAATAATTTTTGGAACAGTAAAAAACAAAGGAAAGCCATTTAGGAGATGTATGGCCATGCAAGCTGGCTACTTGAGGATCTTGGGCCAAGACTAGGGAAAGAAAAATATATGAAAGTCTGCTGCTTAAATTAATACTCTTCCTTTTAGTAATGAATAGCGCACTCAGTATGCATACTGATCTTATTCTTCAATAGTGAAGTGATACCCATGTCTATCTTTTTTACCTCCTTGTATCTTTGAGCATACCCACATTCTTCTTTTCTCTAATTGAGCCAGGGCCAATGCAGCTGGCTCTGGTTGCATTTTCGTAGCGATTTCCGATTGTGTTTTTTTCATATGCATATTTGCTGGATGGTTTTGATCAAATCTGAGCATGTATTTTTCTGTTTCCTCTCTTACTCACTTAACCCATTTTATATCCTCCCACCCTGGCAGGAAAAGATTGCTCAGGTGCGATGGGAGTTGATGATGAAGACAAAAGAACACACCAAAAAGCTTCATCAGATGAACGATTTATGTATTGAAAAGAAGAAACTTGATTCTCGGTTGAATACACTACAGAACCAGCAGGTATGTTCCTTTCCTTCAGACCCTTTATCAGAGTTGGGGAAGCTCTGTGAAAGTAGTTATTCATAAGAATGTCAAGTGCTGGCATTTACACAAACCTTGATCTTGGACCATTTACAGTCCACCTGGGTCCCTGAGGATATGAAGTTGCTGGGACCTACTTAAAGGTGAGCCTGAGGGATTAGCTTTACTGTATGTCTTTTGAGTGCCATGAGTTTACATATGTACTAATCTATGGGGTTTGCCTTAGTCCCAGTGAGGTAAGGTTATTAGGTACAAATGACACCAAAATAATCTCTAAATTTATAACAAATACCCATTTCCAATATGTGTTTATTTCATTTGATTTAAGGTGGGTATCTTTTTAATTGTGGGATCTCCTATTACTTTATTAAAACACTTGTTATTTTTATGGCTTTCAACTTGTTCTTTTAAATCAACTTGTTCTTATATAAGGTTTATTGAGCCTGACATAATACTTAGTACATAGTATATGGTGGACAGTGTATTTCATACAGGTTCACCTGATTCAAGGTTCACCTAGGTGAGTGTCCTCTAGGAACCTCTAGGAACCTAACACATATGTGACATGTTTTAAAATACAGTAGTATCTGCAAAAATGCCCATTGTTTCCCTTGGTTTTCTTTAAGCATCCTGGAAATGGTCTAAGCCAGGGGTTCTCAAAGTGTGGTCCCCTGAAAAACACCATCAGCATCACCTGGAGAATTTATTAGAAATGCAAATTATCAGGCACCACCCACAGATCTACTGAATCAGCAGCTCTGGGAGAGGGGCCCAGCCAGGTACTCTAACAGGCCTTCCAGAAGATTCTGAGGCATGCTAGAGTTCAAGAATCACCTAAGCACAGAAAGAATGAATAAGAGGAATTGGGAAGTTTATCATTGGAAATTCCATATGAAAGGATAGTAGAAATCTGAGTATCAAGGGCCCTTTATCCACTGAAGAATTTTTGAGTGATGAGTCAGGATAGTGTCCAGGAGGTTAATGCCTAAACACGATTTTCATATAATCAGTTATAAACCCTTGTTGATTTTATGTGCTTTGATAAGTCCAGATATATTGGAGAAAAGAGTCTGAAGAGTTTGAGTAGATCAGTTGAATGGGGAAGAAAATTAATAGTGTATGTCTCTTTACATAGCAGATCCTTCCATGCCTATCTTTACATAGGTAATTTTTATGGTATTAAAGTAATATATTTTCATGTATAGTCTCTTTACATGGAATATCTCATACTACAATTCTCAAAACAGTACTTTCCAAAGCTCAGAGTAGTTAAGTAACTACTGCAGAGGTCATGCATGGAGCTGAGTTTTTAAACCAGGGTCTGTCCACTTCCAAAGCTGACTCCATTGCTATTATTCTTCCAGCAATCTAGGCATGCATTGGGATATAGGTGGCAAGAACAAAAAGGGATCAGACATTTCAAAGTAAGAATAGCCAAACTTTGGGTATGGTAAGGAAAATGAGGGCAAGTTATGGTGACTTCGAAGTGAGCAGCTGGAGTGATGCCATGAGCTGAGGCCTGGGCTTAGCTACAAGTAGCCAAAAGCCTTGTGGAGAGGAGCTTAAACAAACAAAGGTCATTTTCCTCACTTAACAAGAGGTCTGGAGGTGATGACTGAGGGTTTCAAACTGAGTGGGCCTGTGATGCCAGGGCCAATAGTTCTCTGATTGTCTCAGTGATTCTTTGAAGTTTCCTTCAAAGTCACATGACAACTGCCTGACCTCTAAGGACAGAATGGATACTACATAAGTGTCACCTTCTTCCCTTTAATGTGCTTTCAAAGCTTATTGAGCTTATACTTAAGAACCATGCTCTAGGATGGGTGCTACGGAGGGTGGTGAGATGTTCCTGAGATCTAGCTCTTAAAGGCACCAGATCTTGCAAGAAAGATCTCACATAGGCAGCTAGGTTGAACCGTATGAAATGGCTACTTTTTCAACCTAAAAAATCAGATATAAATTTTAATGGTTCAATGTTCTGGAAGAACACAAAGCAGGAAATCCTAATCTAGTCCACGGACAAAGGCTTTAAAAATAATTTCTGGAGGCGCCTGGGTGGCTCAGTTGTTAAGCGTCTGCCTTTAGCTCAGGTCATGGTCCAAGGCTCCTGGGATTGTATCCCACATGGGGCTCCCTGGTCAGTAGGAAGCCTGCTTCTCCCTCTCCCACTCCTCTTGCTTGTGTTCTCTCTCTCACTGTCGCTGTCAAATAAATAAAATTAAAACAACAACAACGTAATGTCTGAAGCATAGCAGAATTTGACTGGACAAGGGAAGGAGTCAGATGAGGAAATAGAGATTTCCTTTTTGGGAAACAAAATAGGGGCTGTATAGAGAAAGGGGGGTGGGTACCCCATCCTTTATGGCTTCACTGCTGAGCTCTCTACAGTAGGAATGACAGAGTGCTCACTTAATGGGATTTTCATTTTAAGAGTTACTCATTAGGCCAGGGAGGCACATTTCTAATGGTGGGATTTCAGTGGAAGAATTGAAGGCCCCTTAAAATAAGGAGCAATGGGTATTTAAACTGACAGTAAGATTAGCACTAACATAAAAATGGGGAATTTTTTCACATTCCATGTGATGCTTAAAGCAGGGAGGTATTTTCTTTCAACAGGGCAATGCCTTCCAGGGCCCTCGGAAAGCAGACATTGTGGCAAGACAGAAGGTCACCGAATTGATCCAGCTGCAGGCAGAAAGGATTTCCGCCTTAAAGGAAGAGATTGCTCTCTTGCGTAAGAAAGGTGGCCTTATCCTCCCACCCATTCAGCCTCCGCAAGGGGAGATGAAGCCCATGGGCCTTTAAGTTTGCTTTTTTCCTCAAATCCATCCAAGATTTCCGACATACGACTTACCAGAAGTCTGTTTCCATGCTGGCTGCAATAGTCCTATTATTTTAAAGTGAATTTGTTTAAAAGTCTAAGACCAGATCTAGTCATATAGTATTAATAACTCTTCTCTAATGTGGTTATCTTAGAATGGACTCTAGCCCCCAACATCTATTTCCCTTTGAACTGAACCATTTTAGATCTGTTTGGAACCCAATGGACTGAATATGGAGCCTCAGAAGGCTGTATGTATCGCAAAACTTCAAGAAAGCACCGGCAATATATCTTGTAGGAAATTTGTCTCTTGCTTATCTGAATTTTTAGCCGTTGGCAGGAAAAACTAGCAAGCTGTGAGAAAACTTGCTTCTTTCCTTCCTTGGAAAATAAACTGATATTCAGTGTTTTCTGAGAGAACAAAAAAACAAAAGCATGAGCTATTCTGCCAGCAGTATCTTCGAATGAGATGCAAATCAGAATTCTGACATTGTGGACTTCACAGAGCAGTTATTTGAGGGCTCAGGCTGCAGGAAATGCAGACAGAGTGGTTAGCTTGGGACTGGCAGAAAGCAGACTACCAGCTTCCTGCTCAGCCCTGGCTGCGCAGTCCTCAGCTCTGAATGGAGCAGGAGTGTGTTTTGCAAAATGGTCAACAAGGCGGCTTTTCTCTGAAGCTGTTTGCAGCTCTACCGGTGTTCTAAGTATTCCCACAGTTTTTCATGCCCTCTGCATTTTCTTTTGGGTTCTAGTGGAGTCACTTGCTGTTTTTGATGTAGATCCCTAAGTCTTGATAGGTTATATCACTCTGAGAGACTGTCTCTAATCATCACTTTTGATTGTGCCTAACATTTTAAACCAACTTGATTGTCCTTTTTGTTTGGGGGTAAGCAGTGACGGGAAGTCATGGCTGATGGCTGTGCCCATTTGGGAATGATCTCCCTGCTATTTGGATCCCTGTTAGTAACAGAGCTCAGCACGTTAGGTTCAGAGCTCTATGGGTCCATATATATGAATGAGCTTCTCTACTGAGCTGTCCCAGAGTAGAAGTCCGTCATGGAGAAGGAAAGGTGAGGAAGGCAATGTTACTTCAACGTAGAACATGACCCAGCAGCATCGTCTTCCTAACCTGTGACTAGCCTGATGACCTGTCTCTCCACAGGAGATAGGACTTGCTTCCTTTCAAAGATGTTTTCCTGTTCCTATTTAAGAGAACTGAATAATTTGTGCCCATTAGTTTAAATACTCTGGTGAAGTAGCTTCTCTGCTGGAGACACCTGCTATCACTTTCTTGTATGCCCTAAACTTGTGTGCCCTTCAAGGTTTTTGTGCTAGTTGTAGCTCTGAGAGTTTTACTTATTGCTACACGAAGGTCCCCCAAACATTGCTTAACACAGCAGGCCTTTATCTCACCCAGGTTCCTGAGAGCAGCTGAGCTGGCTGCTTTGGGCTCAGAGTCTCTCACAAGGTTATGGTCAAGCTGGGAGTTGGGGCCACAGCCCTATGAGGCTTGGCTGGAGGAGCTGGAAGGGCAACTTTCAGACGCACTCACTTAGCTGTTTGGCAGGAGGCTTCCGTTCCTCGCTGGCTGCCTATCACATTGAGCAACTGCCAGGAGAAAGGGGTTGGTCTCCAGGGAGACACCATTCCCTAGATGGTGGTGAGAGCCAGGGGAAGTTACGTAATCTTCCTGGGCTTCATTTTATTATCTGACAAATGAAGGTTTTGGATAAGCTCTCTTTCCCATTCTGAAATTCTGTGATTCTAACTATAGCAGGAATGACTTTAGAGTCTATGGAAGAGCCATGGCAAAGATACCCTGAATTTTTCAACTCTGTAACCGATCAGGGTTATTTTTTTTCTCCCCAAATTGAACTAAATCACCACTCACATCCACAATAAATAGGCCTTCATCCTCTAGGTCTGATAATCTAGTTAATACTCAGTTTTTTATTTTGAATTGGACAAGACCTAGAACTAGCTTTAGTTTCATTTCTACTTGATTCCAGACTTAGTCTTAATCTGTCCTTAAGTATAGTCTCAGAGTCTTTGGGAAGTTCAGCTTTAGACAGAAGGAGACCACTAGGGCTCGGCTTTGGCAGGGGATAACTTTCCATTCACCCCTACTTCCCTGATCAGACTATTCTCTGCCTCTGGCTGTGTCTCAGAGAAAGCCGCCTTACTTCCGAGAGTGAGGCCAAAATCCATCCACACGTTACCTCTGGGTCAACTGCTAACGTAATGTGGCTATTTTGAACCCTTTCCCACAGTATCCTCAAAACCCAACACTAGAAGAAAAAGCAGCTGCTAAGTGAAGCCCCTGTGTCACAGTTGCTCACTGTTGCCAAATCCGGCTGTCCTGTCCTGGAGAACTGCTGCCTAGAGAGGGCTCTGGGCCTGAGCTGGGCTCTGCACCCTCTGTAGCGCCTGCGCAGTAGGTCTTACTAAGTCCTTGCCGGCTGAATCAGTCTTTTAAAAAGGACTATAATAATTACTCGGAATCTAAAGAAATAGAAAATACAATGAAATTGAGTATCTAAGCTGCTTAATTTTCTAGGCTAAAATTTAGAGGCCTGATAACTTTTGTCATTTCCCACAATTGACTAAAGTAAATATGCGTATTTATCTCATTTAGTGTGCCTTAGAAGTGATTTTTTCTTTCCTAGTTTTTTTCTTCTTTTTTTGAGAGCAAAAACCACTCAATATTGTTATGGCTCCAGGGCTGTGCAGAAAGCAATTTTACATATCACATCCTTAAAAGTTCACCAAAATTGACTTTGACAACTGCCTGGGGTCATCAAGGAGCAAGAAAAACTAATAAAATTTAAAGCCAGTGGGCTAGAGGTGAGTTACAGCCCGGCTCTGAGAGGCCCTGGATTAGCTGAGTGAAGACTGAGAGTATTGGCCCGGTCCTACTCTTGGAAGTGACTTTCGGGCCCACAGTGCAGGGTCGTGGCTCAAGTCACAACTTATTTCTTCTATCATTTCCATGTTCCTTAAAGTCCTTCATTTTATTTCTTAAGATGTTTTTTAAATACAACTTTTCTGAAGATCATGTCACTTCTCGCTGAGAATGCTTTTTCCAGTTTAGCTGTTGGACAGAAAAACATGGGACCAAGGTAAGCCCAGGCCCGGTGTCCCTTCCGGCCAGTAGAGGGCGCACTTGTCCGAGAGGCTGGTTTCTCCCCGGTGTGACTAGGGTGGGCAAGTCTGGCCCCAGGACTCCTACCCAGATGGACAGCCTTAGGCGCCCTGCATCTGTCACTCACCTTTGCTGAAGCCCAGCACACAGATTTCCCTCCTGAGAACGGCTGAGCATTAGGGCTTTCCGTGCAAGGCTTCAGCCTCCAGCTAGTGCCAGTTGCACGCATGAAGGTTGATCCTGTGGCTGTATGGACGTAAGTAAGTGTTGATTTTAAACAACTAATGATTCAACTCCTCTGGCAATGTCGGTCTATCTTTGGAAAGAAGGAAAGTTGAGTTTTATCAGGCACCACAGGTGCAGCCTAGCACTTAACTAAATGGCATTCTGGAGAAAATACTCCATCATCCACACCTATCTGGGTGACCAAAGCTTTGCCTCAAGTCCATTCAGTTAGAGACCTGCAATTCTGCTGCTTTAACTGCTTCACACTGTCTCCCTCTCGGACTAAACAGTTACTAACACAATACTTAAAAAGACAAAGAATTAGACATCTGCTACCTTTCCCAGCTCTCAAACTCTTGCCAGAGCTGAGATGTCACAAGTGGAGATTTTCTTCAAATACTTGAACTGAATCCTAACATCTAAAGAGGATGCTGACTCATCCGTGACTAAGTTGAAGGTTACAGGGAGGACTAAACATTTATTTAGAAGTTAGTTACAGTGTTTGTTTTTACAGAGATAGGTTGCCACAGATTATTGATTCTGGAAGGCTTGTTAATGCTTATAGAACAATACACATCTTAGTCTGTGCTCATCAGCATCTTCTGAAAAGGTCTCCTGCAGTACCCGGTCCAGCCGTCTTCACGAGCAGCTCCAGCCTGTGACACTGGGGCCCTTGCTTTGCCCTCATCGTTGTTGCAGACCATGTGCCTAAGACTCTTCCTCTCAGCAGCTTCTCTGGGGGCCTCGTGCGGCCTCCTGGGCAGCGGCAGAGGTGTCTGGTGAAGGGCTGCCTCCGTAGTCTGTGTTACTCTTGCCAGGTGGAATCCTGTTATCAGGGCATCTTTGATTTCCCCCTCATACCTCAATGGGTAGGATTCTCTGTGTCTCTCCAGAATTATAAAAACACATATACATTTATTTACAAGTGCATAAATATATAAATATGGCTATTATAGAAAAATAAATACCAATTTTTTCTCTTTTTAAAAACAATAGTCTTTCTGGGATATTGGTTTCTGCCTATATTGTAGGAGGTGGTGTTTCAAAAGCTACATGCACCGGTGGGCTGGGGGAGAGCCGCATCCCAAGTTCCTGCCCGATGTAGGCCCCGGCGGGGTGCTGGGAACACCAGTCTCCTCCACCCACTTGGCAGGAGTTAGGACTGTCCACCTCTTCAACTGGTACAAGGCCCAAGCAGCACGGGGGCCCTGAAGGGAGAGAAAAATGGGAAACATGAAAATCCAGACTGACCAGGAACCGTTGCTCAGTGGTACTGGGTCAGTCTCTGTGATGGGAGTTGGTTACATTGGCCCTAAAAGAGAGGCAGAAACACATTAACTATGGCAAGGGCATTTCTGATTTAAGGTCTCAGAGACCTGCGGGGGCCACTTGTTTACCCATGTCTCACCTACACATTTCAGCGATGGAATCCCAGAGACTCTTAAGCACTAAGCCTATACCCTGGGGCAAATGAAGTCAGCTGAGCCCATGAAATGTGGAAGAAAGCACTGTTCTTCCCAGATATAAGCTGCTAGTCTACCCCTCTGGTACGATTTCTCTGGGCATAACCATCCCAGCCCAGATGGAGTTCAGTTTTGATGATGCTCTGGTCTGGCTCTAGGAGGTCCCTGTCTTAGAATTTTATCTCCCAGAGACAGAGTCTAGGATCTGCATGAGAATGGACAATTCATGCCATGGAATCTAAGAAGCATTAGCCAGTTGTCTGTAACAGCCTGTGCCCCAAGTAAGCGTCCGCTGATTTCCAAGAGCCGGGCACGAAAGAGGACTATGGGGTGGGCAGCGTGCACTGAGGCCCCTGGAGCTAAGGTTCTGTGGGAGCAGAGTTAGGATGATGATGTGAGACTCGGCTGCTTAATGACTGATATCATCCCACCCCTTAATTAAGAGACAAGACCCAACAAAGCAAGGTATTTGGGATGATCAGACAATGCCTCTTGGTGTGATGAGAAGTGGCCGGAATTTGTGAATGGTTTTAAAATGCCAAGACCAAAAGGGCTTCTTTCTCTGAAATGGGGATTTGTCCTCTTAGTCTTTGAGGACACAGCTTGCCCTGTAGAGCCGGCCTCACCTGGTTCACCACAACAGGCTCACTCCCTGTCCCTCCCCTAGAAGAGCTGTTGGATGGCTCTTAACACCACCTTTGAAGACTGTTCTCTAGGCCTATGCGGGGCTGTGGACACCTAGTTCATGTCATCCCCAGCCTGTGCAATTTCCCACTCTGCCCCTCGCACCAACCTCGGTGAAAAAGAGGGTCCCGGGCTGCTTCCAGCCCAGGACCCTGGGTTACGTTCCTCATGCCTGACTGGCCTGTGGCAGTAGGCTGCTCCTGGAGACGGCGGCAGTCTTGGTGGGGCTGGAGCAGCTGGTGAGTTGAGTCATCAGGCAGCGTATATAAGAAAGAGCCCTCATCTGGGCTAGACTGGGGACCCCTGCAGGCACGAGACCAGATGGAAAAGTGAGGTGGAGGCAGAGTGTGCCTGTATCCCCACTGCCCTGGCTGCTTCCATGTCTGAGGGCATCAGAGCTGGTCAGGGCTCAGACGGGGCAGGGACAGCTCCCCTTTGAACACTGAGAGTTCACCACTTCTGTGGGTAATTCTAGTCTATTTCCATTTTATGCCATGTAAATGCTGAGTGCATGAAAGGATATGCAGTCAGGTGTCTAGGGGCCTGTGGACAGAGCCAGTTGTATGTGGCTGCTATGGCCAGCCAAGTGAGGGAAGGACTTCTGACAGGCCAACCCATGCCCCAAAGCGGGAAGGGCATTGTAACTGCAAACACAACACCTCCTCAGGAGACGAGTCTGGTGGAGCAGGTTGTCAGACATGCCCCCCTCCCTGACTCCCCTTAGTGACTGAGATTGGGTCTGAGGAGCTAATGAGAAAGCAAGTTCTGAAGCAGAAGCTGTGGATGGGAGAGGCCCGGTTACCTGGGACTTTGGTGACTGGGGGGGTCATATCCAGTGCCAAGAATGGTTGGCTTCAGCAGGCTGCTGGTGTCCTCTTGCTGCTCAAAGGAGAGAGTAACAAAAAGGTCACATCAGAGTCCATGTAACTTTCCTGTTTGGTGTTCAAGAGAATGAACTGTTCCTGACGAAAGAGGGCCAGACCCAGTAGCCCGGGATTAGAGGCGAGAAGGGAAAACGCCCCAGGAGGCAGCCCGACTCCCCTGTGCTAGCCGACACCCATGTGCTCACGTTCCCCGGGTGACGTTACCTGCTGAGGCACCCCTGGGCAGTGCTGTTGAGGTTTCACACCTGGGTAGCCTGTGGCAGCTGCAGGGCAGCCCCTGTTCACATGGATCCCACTGGCACAGGCCCGTCTACTGGGGCCACTGAGACAGGGCTGCCCATTGGCCTGGTGGCCTGGGAGTCCTCCTAGTGGTACCATGGTGTACTGGCAGGAGGAGGACAGAAAGGCACTTCGAGGAAAACCCAGGTCTGTGGTATGTTCTGCAAGGACAGAAGGACAGAGGTATGCTTAGGCCAAGGAGGCCCAGGGCAGCTTCAATACCATAGAAATCGCAGAAAACTTCTGACTGCACAGGTACGCAGGGAGCGGACACTGCCCCAGGGATGAGAACACTCGCTCAGAATATTCCTGCAGTCACCCACTTCTAACATCTGGACTCATCTACAGTGGGGAGAAGGGGGAGGAGATACAGCAGCACAGGTCTGGGGGGAAGAAGTTGTGAGCCCGCAGAAGAAGCAATGTTTAAATGAGACAAGTTGCCCAGATGTGTTGCCATTTGAAGCAGAAATAGGTGGTAATAGGCGAAGAGGGGGAGCTCAAGGCATCTGCAAACCAAAGAATCAGTTGGTTGGGGGGGGGGGGGTTCACGTTCAACATGAACTTGTGGTCAGAGCAGCAGCTTCAGACATGAAAAAGAGTTGAAACCAGATAAGTACTGAGTTCCAGAGACGCAGAGAGGACAGGCCCTTTCCACTGCATACTTTCTATCTGCCAAGGTCAGGTACTGAGAGGAAAGGGCCCAGGCTTGGCATATTTTTATCTCTCTGAGCCCTGTGGGACACCAGGAGCTCACACTTTTCTGAATGTGAAGGGAGCCTCCTCCCTTCCCGAGGCTCCTTCCCTGAGGTGCTGGGGCAGGGGGTGGGGAGGTGGTTACTCACTCACTTTGCTTAGACCAGGCCCTCCACAAACAGAAGGGGATGAAGGCGACAATGATGAGGACGATGGAGCCTAGGACGACCCCAACAATCAGGTAGGGCAGGTCGCTGGAGCGCGCCACCATGGCCCCAGTGCCCATGGGCCGCTCTGCAGTTTCTGGGGGTGGCAGCTGAGGTGGGGCCAGAGTTAGGGGTGGGAGCCGACCGGGCTGACCAGAAGACTTCCGAGCTGTAATTGTGGACAAAACTCACTTCACCATCATTTGATATTTCCCTCACAACAAAAAACAGCACCAGCAATAAACCGGATTCCATGGGAGTAGGAAATGGGGCCAAACTCACAAGGCCGTGCCTCAGAACTCTGTATCAGATGAGTGTGGTGTCCAAGCTCAGCATGAAACTGGCCTCTGATGGGAGATTTGGTATTGCTGAAGAGAATGCGGCCTTCTATTTCAATATACAACCTGAGCTATTTGTGGGCCAAGCACTAGTGTCAGACTGGGTCTTCTGGGCAGGAGAGGTGTAGGGTTTTTCTCAAGAGAAGAGCCAGTGAGCTTCGGGAAGAAAATCTTGGGAATGGCCGAATTTACCCATGGATTTGCTATTCCCGGGCAGATAAGGGATGCAAAATCCTGGTCTCAGTCTGGCTGCAGAGCAGGGAGATGGAGGCAGGGGGACTCTCTAGGACGGACAGTAACTGGGAAACACCAAGTCTCTGACAAGATGGCAACTTGTCCTCTGGATCATGTGGTAGCAGGCTGGGTCTGACTCGTGAACTCCCCCTCACAGCGTCCTCCTCTCGACTCTGACAGCACACCTGGTGATTTCTACTACCTCTCTGCGGGCTGTTGCTTGTGTTTTTCTGTTTTTTCCTCAGAACTGGAAGCCCTCCTTGTCCCTCTCAGGCCACACTCTCCATACTCTGTCCTGTGTCCTGATGGCTGCCAAGTCCCTGTGCCCGGGGCCCTCCCCAACCAGGGGATCTGCTTCTCTCTCAGAGGCTCAGAAGAACCAGCCCCAGGAAGTCTCCGAGTGGCTTCCCCTTGTCCCTTCTTTGTGCCGGGCTCTGCTTCTCTTCTGGCTTCCCCATTTCAATAAACGGCAACGTTATCCACGCACACTGTGCTAGACACGTCATGGTTCATTTCACTTTGAACTCCCCTTAGTCCCCCCTGGCCCCAAAGTGCGAGTGGTCCCTGGTCCTACCCACATGACCTCAGGACAGACTCTAACTCAATCCTCTCTTCGCCTGTACTTTACAGCGCCGCACTCTCCCCCACAGCAGCCCACACCTGCAGGGATGCCCGTTAGCTCTCTCGACCTCACAGAGTCCTCCATGATCCAATGCCCCGGATCACCTGGGCCCTTCCCTGAGCACTCCCTCTCTCGTCCTCCTCCTAGATGCCATACCCTCTCGTCACCTGGCAGTATGCAGGCTGGCCCTGCCCCTCAGACTAGTCCCGCTCTGTCCAGCCTGAGGATTCAAGCCTCCCGGCCCAGTGTGAAGCCTCTGCTCTTTGCCCCGGGCACTCCCTGTGTCACTGGCTGCAGGACTTGTGGCCACACAGTATCTGCCCTCTCCCTTCACTGCACAGGCTGGAAGCCAGCAGGGAGTGCACACAGGAGGCACTGGGCATTTGTTGAATAGGGGAAGGAAAGCAGTGCAAAGCTAGAGGACAATGTTGCCAATGTTGGGAAAATGGATTCTTTTCTTGTCTCCATTCCTACTCCTTTGTGATCCTCTTCTGATTCTGTTTTTTGCAATATCCCTGCGTTATATATTTTCTGTATTTGCAAAATTGAGACGGTGGTATCTCTCCACTCGACCAATGTGCAAATATTAACAAATTATTATGTGGAGATGTTTAACATGTTTCAGTGCAGAGAAAGAATCCTCGCCTGTAGTTAGATGAACTTGGCCCAAGGTGAGCTCCACCCCTAACTGGCTAAGTGAACTTGTTCAGTTTCTTTCCTAGCTAATGGCGTTGTAGTTAAATTTAGTAAACCAACAACATAAGTACCAAATGTTATAGGACTATAGTGTTTATAGAACGTTCTGACCTTAAGGGTGGGTATTGAGCTCCTCTTGTATGAGTTAATTCCCCAGTTCCTTGAAGCCATCAGGATGGCAGCCCTATTCATACTTGAGGCCCAGGCAAATGAACAGAAGGGTTAAAAGTGATAACATTTAGGAGTACTTAGAAAATAAGGAGTCTTCATGAGGAAGAGCTACCAGCCTGTCACATGCAACAGAGACTTGGTCCTAGCTGGCTAGAAATAGCAAGAGGGGAGCAGAGCGCCTAAAGAGAATCACCTTTGGTTTCACAGATCATCACATTGCTGAACTCACTCTCCCCACCCTCGTTGAAGCACTGCATCTTGATGTCGTAGGAGGTCTCGGGCTGCAGGTGGCTGATGGAGTGCCAGTATCGGTCCCCTGGAAAAGATGGCCAGAAAGTCACATGTAGTGCTGGGCATCTGGTCTGCCTGGAACCAGTCACGGTCAGACTCAGACAGGGGTGTGTGTCTGGGCTGGTGCTGTGAAGGCAGCAGGGCACCCTGGGGCAGAGGAGCTCCGGAGGAAAGGAAGCACGTGGGCTGATGATCTCGATGACCCCAGGTGTGGCACGGGTCCATGATATGTGCACAGATGCTCTGTGTCCCACCAGCCCAGGTTTTATACTTGCAGCAGCACAGAAGCCCCCCTGCCACCAGAGAAAACTGTCTCACCCAAAGTGCTTCTTACCTTCCACCATATCCTTCTTGTAGTCACTATCATTGTCACTGTCTGTGGGTCGATAATAGATATAAAAGCCATGGATTGGGGTGTTGTTGTTACTTGCTGGAATATACTACAGGGAATAGAGAAAAAACGAGCTGACCAGGGATCAGAGACCTCATGTGAATAGAAATTTTAGTCCAGCCTAGAGTTTAAAAATTCACCGAGGGAGCCTGGAAAATACTTCTGCTGATATCTCCAAGGCTTTCTGGGGGAAGGCTGTAAGATCACCTGTTATTTAGCCTAAAGGTCCCCCAGCTCTTGGACACCAGAAACAGCCACTTCTCCAAAGACGTAAGTCCCCTCTGAACCTGCCTGAATACTATAAGGATGAGGCTCTCAGGCTAAATTCCCAGCTGTGGGGGACTTGGGGGGTGGCCATCTAAAGGGAAGGATTTTAGAAGAAGGACAGAAGATTCCTTCCTGCTCCTGCTGCAAAGCCAGCTCCTGTCATCATGAAACTCAACCCTGTCTCCCCGCTGCACTCTGTGTGAGGCTACTTACCATCCACTTGAGCATGATAGTGGTCTCATTGACAGCATCCGTGAAGGTGATGTAAGGGCCTGCCACAGGCCTTTCGTACACACGGCCACTATAGCTTGACACCACATATGGCCGGGAGGGGGCGCTGGGCTCACTCTCCCCCAGCATGTTCAGAGCCCTGACCCGGAACTTGTAGGAGGTGCCTGGTAAGAGAGACTCACTTGAACCCAGGAGCTAGAGAACACTTGTGACCCACTCCCACCCAGCACACCCAGAGCCTAGAGGGATCTTTTGGGTAGCCCTTCCCCAAATGCAAGTGTCCCAAAGACACAAGAACTCCCATCTTCTTCAGAAAGGAGCCACAGAAGGGCTACCTATGGACCTCTTGCAGAAGAGGAGGAGGATAAGGAAGGGTTTGTAGGATGGAGGGGACACTACTAAGGGCATCCACATAAGCAAGATGGCAGATGGCAGACCAGCAGAAAGAAGAGCCTCCAAAGTTCCAACTGTCCTCCGAGGGGTCGGGGACGGCTGGGAGACCAGGTGATAGTGGCCAGACCCTTACCTTTCTCTAGGCCAGTGATCTCCACCGAGAGCCGGGAAGGAGGGATGGCACTGGTGGCCAGAATCCAGTCCCCCACCTTCTTTAGCTTCTTGTACTCCACACGGAAGGACTGGATTGGGAAGCCACCATTCCCACGGGGAATCCAGGTCACATACACTGATGTCTCAGAGGCCATGGAGATAGTGGGCCTGTCAGGAGCTTCTGGGGCTGGAGAAACCAAGATGTGAGGGATGAAGGAAGCAGAAGGGATACGGTAAGCTGGTTGCATTGCAACTGAACTTGGCCTGTTCCTGACTGGGGCCTATTCTTCCCCCATTCCTCTCCCTCTGGTTGTCATATCCGGTCTTCCAGAACCACCTGGGTCACCTTCTCCCAGAAGAAGCCCTTAAGCCAGGGTCCCTAGAACCATGCTTCTGCAGTGTCAGACTGCGGAGGGCCCAGAGTCTGTGGCTGTCTCCTCTGTGCTGCCTGGACCCACAAGGTTAGCATTTCCCCCACCCACATGTCAAACTACCATGTTTTATTTGAAAAACTCCAATCTATGTTTTCTTAATAGGGTTGGCTGGGGAGATGCCAGGAAAATATCGTAAGGCTTCCCAGACCCACAGAACAAGACCCCATTCCACCTGCAGCCATGAGCCTTCTAAGGCAGTGGACCTGGTTCCAGTTCTGACTCCTGCTCCCTCCCGCCCCTCTGAGCTGCTGGGGGCTTACGAGAGAGGCGGCCATGGTCTGGCTGGCTGCTGCTCTGGGGGCTGGCTCCAGGATCATCTCTCTGGATCTGTTGCTCCTTGCTGGCCATGATTTCAGGTTTGGGCCGCCGTCCTGGATGGAGATGGATTGAAACCAGCAGGTGGGGGAGGATATATTGGGTCTCCCTTTCCAGAGAGTTCTTTCAGCTGGGGGGGCAGCGGGGGAAGGCAGGGTGTCTAACCATCCTGGTACTACATTTGGCCCCTGTGTGTGTGTGTGTGTGTGTGTGTACATGTGTGTTCTGGCTGGGGAGGGTGGGCAGTGGTCAGAGAGACCAGCTGGCAGGTCTTCTGATGAGACACAGGACCTCAACCTGGGCTCATAAACCATAGGGAAGCAACAGCTGAAAGGAAGGTAAAGTTCAAGGTGAATAACTGGGTCAAGGTGAGCGGGACTTCCATCCTGGGCCTCACAAGATTTGCTCAGGCCCACAAAACCCCAAGCTGGGGGCAATGTTTGCTCCTTACCAGTTCGGAAGGTGACCATGGCTGTCTGGCCTTCGCCTGCACAGTTGTAAGCTGCCATCTCCACTTCGTACAAGCTCCCAGGGTCGAGTCTGGTGAGGGTCAGGCGGTGCTGGCTGGCCGCTATGCTGGAGACAGTCCAGTTGTCGGAGGAGTTTGTGACCTGCTGGAGAAGGTAGCTGGTATCAGAACCGGCATCTCAGCCCAGAGCTGCTGGTGGCTGAGGTTTGCGGAAAAAGCAGAATGGAGTCCAACAGCGGGCAGGAGGAAAAGAAAGACAGTGGGCCTGGTTTGGGGAGGGTAGTGCTGCCAAGAGCAGACAGGTCCTGCCGGCCCTGGGACTTCCCTCCTCACTGGGACAGTGAAACAGGCTCCATGATCCTTCATCTAACCATCCTGTCAAAGAAAATTCTGTGCAGAGGGTTGAAAGGCCTCCTGCTGCTGAAAATTTCTCCAAAGACGACCTCTCTATATTTCTGAAAACCTACACATTTAACTTTTTTTCTCCTCGCTCTACTTAAACCAAATAAACACAGTCCCTTCAGTTTATATTCTGGGGGGATGATTAGGAGGATAAAAGCAGCAGCACCAGTAGAAGGACTCTCAGTTGCTGAGTGCTTACTGTGTGCTCAGCATGGAAGCAAGGACTTCACAGCCCCTATGAAGAGCTTTCGTGACAAAAGCCCAAGAGACAGGTGCTAGTTTTGTTCCTGCTTCACAAATGCTAAGGCTTGGAGAGAGGAGTAATTTGCCTAGAACTACATTGCTAGTGAGCGCAAAAATCATGACTTGACTACAGAGGAAACGTTCATAACTATATGTAACTCATCCTAGAAAGAAAGTCTGGGAGACAGAAAATCTTGGGTTTAAATTCTGATTGTATCTCTAAATTCAACTGTGTAACCCTGAGCCAGTTTCCTAACCTCTCTCATCCTTAAGGTTTTTATTTCTAAAAGGAGTCAAATAAAAGCTCTCGGCTTCCTCTGAAGATTAAACGAGATGATGTACATAAAGTGTCAGGCACTGAACCTGGCACACAATAGGTTCCCGGCGAGGCCTGACCCCTTCTCCAGACTCGCCCCACATCCTCCGCTTGGTGGGCTGCAGCCATTTGGATCCTCCTCTTTCTGCTCCTGCCCTCACACCTTATGTTGTGCTTAAAGACTGCAGATGAATTGTAACTATTATGAATTAATCTTTAATGGCCCCAAATTTCTAGCCCTTTAAAGAAAAAAGTCCAGGCTTTCTCCCTGACAAGCGATGCCGAGAGGCTGCTTCATCTCCCTATCCCACCTTCCAGGACAAAAGGCTTAACTGTCAACAGTGCAGAACTCACACAGTCTGCTGGGACCTGAAGCTGTGGTTTGCTCAAGAATTAAACAGCTGGTAGGAAATTCTGCTTATCCCTAAGCAGAATATTCCGAACTAGAACAAAACCTACTATTCAAGGGACAGGGATGGTCTGGCTTCATTTATGTCAGACTTCCAAGATTTGTTCCAAGGGGAGAAGTTTTTACAAACTGAGAACCCTCAGTGGTACTGGAAACCCAGACACAGTAGCCTGGGCTCTGCAGATGCGGCAGGAAGTAAAACTGGCTTCATGAAAAGTGAAAATGAGCTGAGTGATTCCCAGTTTCCTGCAAGAGAATGGGCTGTAAACACAACCCAAACACTGGTTTTTCATTTCAAAATCCTTTCTTGTGTGACGATCCGTAGACCTGCAAGTCCCTTGAGAAACGCATGGCTTGCAAGACATAATGTCTCTCTTGGCTGTGTCTACTGAGCAGCCCCCAGTGCCCCACAGGCCGGAGTCTAACTGAAGCCAGACCCAGCGGGGGCACGGACCTCTCACAGTCCTGGACCCCTTTCTCCCTCGGCCCTCCCAGTGCTGGCCTCACACTGCTACTGGGCTCAAAACAAAACTAAGAAACAGCACGGTCATTAGTCACTGTCACACGCACATGGGGTGAATGCAGCCTTGGCCTGGCATTTCCGGATCACCACGCGTGGCCTTTGCCAGCCTGCCTCTTGGTGAAGCCATTTCATGGCCACCTATTGGCCTGAAAAATAGGATTCTTGTTCTCATTGCTGGTTCTTGTCTCCTGAGGATCGTGAGCATTTGGCCTGCCCTGATCTCTTTGTACAGTTCTGAGATGGAGGTGTCTAGTTACAGGGGAAACAAGGATTAGGGCCAGCCCTGCCCCATAACCTGAGCAGAACAATGCAGCTTTTTGTAAAAAATACATTCATGCCCTTTGCTGGCTGGCTGTGAAGAGGCCCACAGGCGAGTGTCAGTGAGAAAATGGGCCCCCAACCCCCACCTAGGAGGCAGTTTTGCCTCGGTATCTTTCCACCAAGCCAGAGTCAGTGTGTCTTTGGACGTGTCCTGAGCTGAGGTCATAGAGGGAAAGAACAGAAGGTGAGGGGCTGGCGGGATCCAGAACAGGGGAAAACCCCACTGCATAGCCAACACACCCCACCACACAGGGCCGGGTTCATTTTTTGGTTTTGGTGGGGAAGAACAGTTGATAAATACTTTTAGTATATAAGATATGGTGCCTATATCAAATAACATTTAAAAAATCCATTTAAGAACAATAATTTTTACTGTCTAATGGTCTTAGAAAAAGCCGCACACATCTGGGATGAACTGAAATGCTCATCTAGGACATTTCTTAAAGGAAATCTCATGTCCTTCTGCCCTGTGGGGTAACATCAGGTGAGCCCATAGCCCCGTCCCATCTCACAGGACACTGTGTCAAAGAAGGTGGCCTAGCCAGCTGTCCCCACACCCTGCCAGAGCCAGGAGTCCCCTCCCTGCTAGCTCCCAAAACACCCAGCTGGATAGGCCTCTGTCTGTCAAGGAGAAACAGCTGAGGTCTGAGCAACATCATGGCTTGAGCTCCGACGCCGGCTTGTCAAAGCCGAGCCATGAGGAATCCTGAAACTGAGAGGCTATTTTAGAGCCCGCAGAGAAAACGCTTGCTCACAAATATTTGTTTTCCTGGCCCTAGAGCAAGCTTGCCATGTGGAGTTCCTGCAGGGATGTGCCCAATGGAGCTTCCTTTGGTTAAAAAAAAAAAAACAAAAACATCATCAACGACAAATGACAGAGGGAAGGGGGAGGGCAGGTGATGGTGAACAGGGAGACTGTTAACTCTCGCCCAGGAGGAGAAGCTGGTGGTGGTAACTTCTGGGAAACCAGCGCACAGAGAACCTGAAGGAGCATGCATGACTTTTCCTGGGCCTCTTAGGGTCCCACATGCCTCAGCTCACAAGTGCCTTCCTGGGGGGTGGTAGGAAAGTGCAGTGACGGAAGACAGAAGGTCAAGATCAGCAGCGGGGACTGCCGGTCCAGGCCGCAGGAACTCAAGGGAGATGGCCAGCAGGCAGAAGGCCCTGCCCGGTCTGAGAGGTCTGCATAATGCCAGGCATCATACCTTGCGGTGCTTCACCACGTAGTAAAGGATCGGCGCCCGGCCGCCACCCTCATGCCGTGGCCGCCACACCAGCTCGTATGAGTCCGTCTTGGAGGTCCGGGGTGAGCTGAGGATGATGGGTGCCTCGGCAGGAGCCACCTGCCCCTTCTCCCCAGGGCATGGTGGGGAAGCTGGCTGCTCTGAGGTAGGGGGCTTTGGGTGCCCTGGGTGCCCCCTTAGCATCTGGTCAGGGCTTCCGGGTCTGGAGGGTAACATGGAAGGGGTGGCACTGTCCAGTTTAGCATCCCGCCATGGCCTCAGGGTTGTACCTGGAGGACCAAGAAGGAAAGAGAAGAGAAGAAAGGGGATGTTGGTTTCCCCGGTCGTGGGCTGAACTGTTGTACCCAGGAAGAAGTCAGAAGTGAGTGAGAAAACCTGCAGGGCCAGGAAGAGCCCCCAGCTCAGAGCCTGAGGTGACCATCAGCCCACTCCACACACAGTTGGGTTCTGTGGGAAGAGTGGGGACTGTATCACCGCCCAGCCAAGAGAGATGGGCTGCCTGGTGCCCTGGCCCAGGCTTCTTGCCATGACCTGGGGCAGCCCTGCCGGCTCCTGTGGGATGCTGTGCCCCCCTCCTTACACCTACGCTGGGGTGGGGGGACATGAGCCTTCCCTGTGGGGACTTAGCACCATGCAGTCTTTCCCTACTCCACCGCAGCAGCCTGGCATGTGAAGTGGGAAGCCGACTGTAACCCCCCTCTGAGAATCCAAGAGGCCAGGAGAGCAACACCTCCTTTAGGAGGCAGCTGCAGAATCTGTGAGTTTGCCCTTTACCCGACCTCCTGAACCACAGAAGGTGGCATCTGATCGTGTGGATTCAGCATTGTTTGTGATCATATTTTTCTCAAATTATTTCCTTAGTGAATTTGGTCTCCTCCACGAAGAAGCTGTGTATTTGTTATGTTCCTCTGCATCCCCCACCTCCAATGTTTAGTCCAGTGCTGAGCGCATAAGGAACCGCTCAGGCAGCACAGGTGCCTATTGAAATCAATCAAGCTGAAAAGGACAGATTTGCTTTTCTTTACTCTAGATCCCTGGTTGTTAAACTGGATGTCATAGAACGCTAGGGACCCACAGACTCCACAAAATAAAAAGCATTTAAAAAATTATAACAGTAGGGGTGCTTGGGTGGCTCAGTGGGTTAAGCCTCCACCTTCGGCTCAGGTCATGATCTCAAGAGTCCTGGGATCAGCAGGGAGCCTGCTTCCCCCCCCCCCCCCGCCTACTTGTGATCTCTGTCAAATAAATAAAATCTAAAAAAAAAAAAAAAAAAATAACAGTAAAGGGACACATGGGTGGCTCAGCTGGTTGAGTGTCCGACTCTTGGTTTTGGCTCAGGTCATGATCTTGGGGCCCTGGGATCGAGCCCCGAGTTGGGCTCTGTGCTCAATGAGGAGCCTGCTTGGGATGATTTCCCTCTTCCTCCCCCTCTGCCCCTCCCTTGCTCATGTGTGGTCACTCTCCCTTTCTCTCAAACAAATAAAAAAAAAAAAACTTAAAAAAAATAACAATGGTAAAATTAATCACTTTCACAAGTGAAAATGTACACTTCTGACTTTAAAGTTAATGTAAATTTGAACTTACAACTAAAAGCCACTTTTATCTATTTTATATACTGGAGTTCTAAGTTGGACTTCAGTTGAGGGAAGAGCTCTGTGAATGTAACTGAGATCTCCAGCCTTCTGGGCTGCACTCACCTGGCCTGGCAGTCCTCAGCTGGACCACGGCATGGGCGCTCCCAACTTCATTCTCAGCCATGCACTGGTAGACGCCTTCATCCTCGGGCCCTACGCTGACCACTCGCAGGGCCCTGCGGGACAGT
The DNA here is from genome assembly GCF_022355385.1 of Mustela nigripes. Lineage (NCBI taxonomy): Eukaryota > Metazoa > Chordata > Mammalia > Carnivora > Mustelidae > Mustela > Mustela nigripes. Next base: position 159,730,489 of record NC_081558.1, read on the forward strand.
CGGAGGCGCTGGCTGGAGGTGAGGGGCACGGCATTCCTCAGCCACAGAACAGAGGGCGGGGGGTTCCCACGCACCTCACAGGTGAGCTTGGCACTCTGGCCCCACGGGATCACAAGCTGGGACAGCTCCATGGTGACCTCAGGGGGTTCTGCCAGGAAACCAGAGCAGGGGTAAGAAAGGCTGAGGTCTTCCCATCTGGGACCGGATAGGCTGGGGAGGGATCCGTAGTCAGGAATGGGTCCCTCCTTCCCCGTGACTGTCGGTAGAGGGAAGGAAAGTCTCCCGTGTCTCTTCTGTCAGTCACGACAGGAAAGAACTAGAGAGGGATGCCAAGCCTGTAGCCTAGTCCCTGGGGTCCAAGCATCCCCAACTCCCTCTGTCCTCCTCCACTACTCACTGGGCATGGGATCTCTCACAAGCCCTGACCCTGTCTGAGCCTTGGGGTTGGGAGAACCTAGAAAGACCACACCAACCATAGCGAAGGCCAAAGAGAAGAAAGTCTGCAGGAGACACTCACCGAATACCTGGACATTATAGAGGATGACTGCCGCACCAGGATCCCCAACCCCGTTGTCGGCCATGCAGCAGTAAGTCCCCGAGTCCTCCTCACTGGTGGCATCGATGAGAAGGTTGCTTAGCAGGAAGCGTGTCTTGTTGTAGGCAGCGACACTAGAACCATCCTTGGCCCAGGTGACCCGTGGGGGTGGGATCCCACTGGCCACACACTCCAGGATCAGACTCTGGCCCTTGGTGACGATGATGGTCTGGGCCTCGGGGGGGTAAATAATGCGAGCAGCCTCGGCAGTGGAGCCTGGAGGGGCCGAGAGGTGAAGGGCAGCCTGTGGGACCAAGACTCAGTGCAGAGGACCACCCCCCTGCCCCGCCTCAGGTGGCCAGGCCCCAGAAGGCAGACCCAGACAGCATGTACTTGGAATCAAAGAACTCTTCAGGGGCTTATGACCTACATCAAGAGAAGCCACTGACGGCGTTCCCCTGCTCCTTGGTTCCTTTATCAAAAACAAGGCCCTCCTTCTGCAGAGAGCTATTGTGAGAGATGAGCTAATAGACTGGAAGAGCAGCACTGACACAATGTGTGTATGAATAACCATGCATGTTGGCACAGAAAAAGATGAGGGGGTGGGCAGAGAGTGCAAGTGACTTTTTCTGCTTGCACTCAGCAAGTGCACCCCAAGTCGGAGGGTGAGCTAGAAGACAAGGAGCCACAGTACCCCCCACATCCTCAGAGGTCTCGGTGCTCATCATCTCTCACTGTGTGAGCACCTCACCGAGCTGAACGGGACCTACTGTTTAAAGACACCATTTCTGTCCTTAGCTGTACAGTGTTCCAAGTCCCCACGGCACATCAACTACCGGCTCGGCCGCTCAGCTAAGGGAAGAGTGATCCTTTGCCAGCCCTGGGGGAGAAGCGGCACTTGCCCTCCAGTGGCCCCTACCCCACGTTGGTCTGTGTGATTCTGCTTTAGGTGTCAAGCAGGGGCAGATCCGGGTTTTATAAGACCCGAGACTTACAGAGCTTGGGGGGCCCTTTAGGAACCAGAATGCCCAATTACACAGACAAAATCTCATGATGGAGGGACTGCTGAGGTTTGAGTTCATTACCTACACAGTACATCTGCCTCTGGTGTTGCCTCTAAAACCAGACTCCATGAAGACATCCCTCCGCTAAATCAGCAGGAAGCCCAGAAAAGTGCCTGCCCCCAGGAAATGCTCGGCAAAGGCAGATGCTGTTTTCATACAACTGGGGAAACGTGTGGGCCTCCGTGGACTGTCACCAGAGGGAGGTGATGGGCACACTTCAGGGGTGCAGGCAGTGAAGGCTCGGCCTGGCCTTGCACCAGACAGGCCCTGTGGCCTCACACGGGCACAGGCGCATCATCGTCTTTCCTATGCATGCGCTGTAAGCTGCTGACAACCGGGCTGTCTGGCCCCAGCCGCCACGACCCGGCAGATCCCCACTCTGGAAGTCTCATGGTGAAGAGCTCCTAGTTGGCGGGAGAAAGGGACCAGCAAGCACAGCTACCTCCGGAGCTAGGCAGGGGACATGTGCCGCTAGAGGGGAGAGGACGCTCACTGTATCTGAGTCCTGGATGCCCCACTGGCCCGAGCCTCACAGCTCCAACCGCCACCTCACAGAACACAGATTTTGAGCATGGCCTGTGCCCGGCTCCCCGAATCCCCTCCCGTCTCAGCCTGACCAGCCCCTCAGCCCCTTCCATCAGTGAGACAACCCCCCTGCCCCTTACGGCGCACGCGGAGCCTGTCACTGGAGCCTGAGGTTTTCACTTCCTGGGTCACTGGGTTGTAGGCGGCACACTTGTACATTCCCTCATCCTCCTGGCTCGCATTCACAATCTGGAGGTTTCCCGACGGCATGATCAGGTAGTTATCTGAGAAAAGGGCAAGGTGAAGGGGACATGGGGTGAGTTAGGACTAGAATACTGCGGCCAGTAGTTTCCAGTGGGCAGGCAGGGCAAGAACCATAAGCCGTACACCTGAATTCCAATAAGCCCAAACTGAAGATACTATTCACCCCTGTAAAACCTCCGATCAAGGGGGACAGAAATGCCAGAGAATGAAACTAGCCAATCAGCCGAAAAACTGGCTCGTTAACGTCTCCCGAGTTGTACCTAGGTCTATGAAAGAACATTTTATACTTTCAAGGGAGTAAGGTGGAAAAGAAGCAAGATTTGGGGTCTGCCACAGCTGGGCTTAAGCTTTGGATCTGTCATGCACAGTGTGATTTTGGACAAGCTGATTAACCTCTCAAACCCTGTCTCCTCATATGTAAAATGGTGTAGTATGTGTCGCCTCCGAGCCACCGTAAGGATTGAGGGGCCCCTGCTGTACACCTGGGAGAGGAGATGATCACTCCTGCAAGCCATGAAGAAGGAGGGAAATAAATTTAGAATTTCCCATGAGTCTCCGTCAGGGTCATGTCATTGAGCCACCTTGCCACTGCATTTCTGTAACCAGGGAGGAGTATTCTAACTCCCAAGCACCACTACCTCCATGAAGGTCACTGAAACCCTTCTGCATCACTGGTTTGCTAGACTTTGTCTGCTTCGGGACCAGGGGTGCCATGGGGACAGGGCCCCGCAGATGTGTTCTGCTTCTTTTAACAGGAGCAGATTCATGGCTTCTGGATACCTCAGCGACTGGGATGGTGTTTAGCTTCCTGGTAGGCAAAGCACCAGCCATCAGTGCAGAGCCTTCTGGTGGCCTGGCCTGCCCTGGGGGTCCTAGTGTCTCTGAAATCTAGGTTCACTGAGCCTGGTGCCTGCCCAGCACTGGGCCACCCCAGGTATGCACAGCTCAGTTAATGCCTGAAGAGTGGGAAAAACCCGACCCCTGTGGGGTGGAAGCTGTGTATAGCCAACCTCCTGCTGGGGATGTTGGAGATTAATACTCTATTTCTCTCAGTCTCTGGTTATCTCTGAGTGGCAGATTAGGGGTTTTACCCTTTCAAAAATATTACTTTCTGTATTTTTTATAGTGAACATATATATTCCTCACAGGAATACAGGGACATATATTCCTTTCTAAATCAGAAAAACTTAGTGAATGGAAATATTGAAGTGTCTAGAGGATATTCTAAAAGGAATACATTTTGAACTGTGGGTTCAGTTAAGCAGGGTCTACTTGGCCTTGAGTGAAGGATCAACTATGGGAAGAAGCTGTCTTCATCTTGAGAGACATCCCCTCTCCTCACTGTCATTCTGTGGACCACAGCTTGGCCTCTCCTAGCCCAGCTGTCACGTACCCTGTGGCCTGAGCAGGAAGATAGGGCAGCTGAGATAGCCGCATTACTAGGAAGATGGGGAGGGAAAAACCCCAAGTCCCACCAGAAAGCTTCCTCTGCTGTGTGGGAAAGAACTCCATCTCCCACTGGGACAACACTGCAGCCCCATGGATGGCTGGGTTCGTGAGGCCACCTCGCTGTGTGTGCCTGGTGGCAGGGAGCACACACACGAAGAACTCTGTGCTGACAGCCTTGGTCAAATGGTGACAGCTCAGTGACATCTTCCAGAGCCTCAAAGGATGAAGAAATTCCTCTCAACAGGGCAGAAGACCTCCATTATGGAAACCACTCCCTTTAGGAGCCTACAGGGCTAACCAACAAGGCAGAAGACAGCTGACCAGCATGAGGAGAGGCCTGAGGGCATGTTGATGGGAGTTGGGGAAGCAGTAACCAGAGGTGGTCAGATTCCCCACACCCAGCCTCTGCCTCTGGGCTCCTCCTTGCTCACTTACCTCTTGATGCCTCTAGCCACTCCTGCTTGACGCTGTACCGGACCTGGGCTTTCGGGTGGCTCTCAGGAAGGTGGCAGGCAATGACTGCTGTGTTCCCCTCATCCACTTCAATCACGTGCTGCACGTCCAACTTGAAGTCCTGGAGGTCTGTGGAGAGAAGGGAAGGTGCCAACTGGGCCTCGATGGAGGGGAGAGACAAAGCACTGTTTCAGGGTGGGTGGATGCCTTGGTGTCTTCAGTCACAATAAGCAGCTACAGGAGCCTCACCCCCAGGGGCTTTCCAGGAGTGTCCAAGTCCTTCCTCTAGCCTTCTGTTGTCTCTAAGAGTTTACAGGATGGAATGTGTGGCCTCCATCATTGCATGAGAGTTCGACTTGGTTTATACACATAAGCTGGACAGTGGGTACATGGGTGGAGAGATCCTTCAGGAGATGCCCATGACACAGACTGGTTCTTCTCTTACACTGAGACACAGCGACAAGTTGGCCAGGCCCATTGGCCCTACCGAACGTGGCAGGAGATGGGTCAAGGATCAAATCCTAAATGCCCGGGCACAGCTCAGCCAATGAAGACTAAAGGGAATGATGGAAGAATCTCTTCTTTCCAGTGCAGTCAAGTTCCCTGGTTCTTCTTTAACATCCTTGGTAACAGTGACAGATCTGAGATGCTGCTCAATTGCTAACCATGGTTATAAAGGAAGGCTGGGCTTCCCAGGAGCTGTACTCTCAGTCATGGCTAATCTTTTCTTGGGGCTGGGGGTGGGGGATCTGGGGATGGTCTGAGGGCTTTCTAAGGCAAAGATGGATCTCCGCAGTGTAGCTAATGGCAGTGGGCTATGGGAGGGCTGAGAGTCCTAACACTAGGCTGTGGTGTCGGACAGTAGAGTGGCCATCCCTTCCGACTTGGTGTGGTGGCAAAACGGGGATCTAAGCCGGTAGAGGATGGCGATCCATCTGTTTTCCCAAATAATCCAACAGTTCAAACAACAAAACTCTCATTGTATGAGCCAAATCACTGACATTGCTGAACAAAATGGGACACCTGCGCAAAAAAAGTCCCAAACTTGTTTGTCAGGACTGTGGTTGAATTCAAGAGAAGAAATAAAATGAAACGGGGATAAAATAAGAAAGATGAGAATTTTTACCCAGATACTCCCTCATAAAGGTATTTAGAAAGTCCTCGAGGCACCCTCTCTGAATGTTGACCATACCACATTCTCCTCAGCTCCTGAGAACGGATGCCGTCAGAGCTTTTACTGCAATTGTGCTGCAAGACTCCACCTGCCTGTGTTGTTTCCCGGGAGACCCAGAGAGGGCAAGAAGGCGACAGGAGCAGGCAGGAGTCAGGTTTCTCATAGAAGGTAGGAGGTGATTACCAAAAAAAACCCGGCAGTGACCATAGGAGAGCCCAGGGATCAAGGCACACAGTGAGGTCAGAAGGTTTCCTACTTAATGGAACTTTCCAGCTTTTAGACAAACCATGCCAGGATAGGAAAGTCCTTTTGTTTCTTTGGAAGGATCACTGTCCCTCTGATTATAGTATTTGAGTGTGAACTTATTAGGGGCAGGCACCGTCTTGTTTGTATATGTGTCCTCTGAGCCTAACCCAGGGCCTGGTCTAAGCACATGCTCAGTCAATGCTGAACAACCGAATGAAGGACTATCCTGAAAGCTGGGACTCTCAAATCAGGTACAAGATGCCCCTTTATGTTGCCTATGAACTCAAATTTCCTGGTTGTGTTTCATCTACACTGCAGGCTCAAGGACAGAGGTCTAGCACAACATATTTTCTACGAAACTTTTATCTAAGCATGGTTATTATGAAAATCAACTGCTGCTTGAGAGGTTACCTCTGGAGTCACAGAGAGATGTGAATTAGCTGTGATGAAGGTAGAGTCGGAAATACATGCTGTTCACGATTGGCCCGGCAAAAACAGACAGATTGCCCCATTCGTTTCTATCTCCTTCTTTTACTTTTGCTTTCTGAGCTGAGCAAGTGATATGTAGGGGCCCAGGGGAGATCTCCCTTATGGATTCCTTCCTTTGGGTGGGTATAGAATCTTCCGGGCTTTTAAAGAGTTATCTCGTCATTGTGTAACTTTGTATGTGGGATCATCTGACTCCAGCTGAATTGTGAATTCCTAGGGGGCAGCCTATTCCACGCCCCAACCCCAAGGCCCACTGCACAGTATTCAGGATGCAGTATATGCTCTGTAAATCTCTGCCGAATGAATGCACAACTGGGAAGTTTGAGCCCAAGGCCAGCTTCCTGGGAGTGCACTCTGTGCAGCGTGGAAGGGGCCAGTGCTCACGTCAATGCTCTGCTATCAACCTCTTCAAATCCTTCGCGTCTGAGCAAAAGACTCCACATTTTCAATTTGAATTAGACCCCCCAAATTATGGCATCTGGTCCTGACTGTGCTTCTCAGCCAAGACAGCGGATGTGTTTCTCCTCAGAGAGGAAGGAGATACGGACTATGGGAGAGGGTGGACGGCCTGCGCAGTGTGTTCTGGCTAAATATTGCTAACTGCCTTTCAAAAGCAATGCACTTAAACGATGCAAAGGCCTGAATTCTCCTCTGCTCAGTGTGTGCCGTACCTGCCAAGTCAGGAGGCTCCCCACAAAGCGAGCCGTGAGAGATTGTCCTCTCAGGGGCATCTGGAAAATTCCCGTCACCGAGAAGTACTCTCATCCACGGTCCTATAAATCTGAAACTACTCCACCAAGATTTTCTGAGGTTGGGGTTTTGTTTTTTTGTTTTTGTTTTTTCCCTCCTCTGCTTTATTTCAGTCCAAGGAAATTTGCCTCAAGCAAAGATACACTTAAACCTAACAGATCATTTAACAAGAAAGAAAGGAGTTTGGCACCAGAAAGCCATCTCCATGTTAATGGCCCAGGCTCTTGCCCCACTGTAATTGAGAGCTTACCCAGGCACAAGGCACATACTCCTCCGTGCACCCACCTCACCGACCCCCCACCACAAAACACAGCCGCCCCCCCTCGCTCCTCTTGGCTCCTTCTGCACCCTCTGACAACTGCTAAGTTGGAGACAGAAAGCTGTGCAGTGGGAGAGGCACAAAGTTGGGCACCGGTCAACCATGTGGCCAGACGGCCCCTCTGTTCTGATGCCAACATGTGCACAACAGCCCGTGTGGGCAGGACCGAGGACACCCCAGCTGGGCATCCTCCTGGCAGGCCTGCCTTCCTGGCTTCAAAACAAATAAGCAGTACTTGGGTCCTTGGCCCTGTCCCCTCCCTGTTCCTCCTGAGCTTCAGCTTTAGCTGGTGCTTCACTGGAAAAACACATCCAGTTTGGCTGCTGGAGCAGAAGTGGAGTCTCACTAAGGGACCAAAGGCAGAGGAACAAAGTGATGATGGATCTGAAAATCAGAGCACCCCTCTCTAGTGTTTTTAGGCAGACTGGGGAGGGGGTGGGCTGGAGATATGTGATCACTCATGGCCTAATCAGCCACCAGATGAGGCAGATGCAGAGCTCTAGCGGGCTGCCAGTGAAGGAAACCAGCCAGTTCCCAGGCCCCTTTGTCTGCCAAGCCGGGTTCCTGACCAGTCCCCAGGCTGCTCTGGGCTCCACACTGGGCCTAGAGGGCAGGCCCTTCAATTCCAAATGGGGTTAACAGGCCGCCCTGCAGAATGATGGATAGGGTTTCAGGGGGAAGTGGTTTGACAGGACACCTGCCCTTGCCTGTGGGCTGGTGTGTTTGAGAAGTCCATTAGAGGAATGTTTTTGCTGCTTTAATCCTCTTGCCTTCCCCCCAGAGCCCTCTCGTGCATCCTCTCTGTGAATTCTTCCAGCTATTTTATTAACATGTCTGCACTAATCAAGTGTTACTAGGCCCACTCTTGTCTCACAGCTCTCAACAGGCCAGACACCCTGGTTTTGGGGGCCATCTCCTGGTTTAGAGGGTCTCTGTTTGCTTTCTAACAAAGTTCAAATAGTTTGGGCTGCATACACAACCCTGCCCAGTTCCTTCCTTCTAAGTCCTCCATTTCTTAACGTAAGATGTATCCTGATACGCGATTTCCACAGAACCCTTGGATACACCGATGGCAGGGATTCGTTCAGACACAAATTGTGTGATGGGCTCCGGGTTTCCCCTTCACATTTAGAGGGTACGGCAGGCGCCTGCCTTCCGGGCCAAGGGAAAACGGGGAGGAAAACAAGAATTGGGAGAAGCCTGTGGGTGTGGCTGCCACCACCAGGGTCCCATGACAGACTACAAATAGGCAAGTTTAACAGCAAGCCCCTTTGAATTTCTTCTCATCTTGTAGCTCAGATCCTTCCTTCAGCTCAGCAGAGCTATGAATTCAATGACAGTATTTGGTATATGTTCTAGAATTCCCATGACACAAAACTGTCAATCTTAATTGCAGTCTCCTCCCCCCAACTGTTCTAGAATTTACACATCCAGTTACGGGGTGCCTCGCACCATAGCAGAACGTCCCCCGGGGTAATCCAGAGGCAGATGCAGAGCTCTAGCGGGCTGCCAGTGAAGGAAACCAGCCTGTTCCCAGGCCCCTTTGTCTGCCAAGCCGGGTTCCTGACCAGTCCCCAGGCTGCTCTGGGCTCCACACTGGGCCTAGAGGGCAGTGTGGAGCGTTCAGTAGATTTGTGTAGATTTCAAAGTGTTTCCTCATTGGCCCTCCCCTCCCTGAGACCTCTCTTGGGCTGCAAGTCAAAGTTCCGTTAAGTAAGAAGTCAGGTAAGATGGTGCCTTTTGGCTGGAGGCCGCATGGCATCACCCACATCCCCATTTCCATGAACTCAGCTGAACACTTAAAAAAAAAGTCATATTCTACCCACCAGGCATTTCTTAAGTAGTCAGGCCCATCCCACCCTCTTGCCTGAAGACAAGCCTGTACTCATCTGCTGCGGTCTGGGTGGGTTCCACCAGATTGTGGGGGCACCGCATGGGGCTCTCTTGGCAATGTTGTCAGCATGGCTCAGTAGCCTTTGGGCCGCTGGCAAGTTTCTGGACAGATCATTCTACTCCCGAACTCTCATGGCCTCCAGGCCTCAAATGTCTTTGCGGTGGCTTGCTGCGTCTATGGCGAACGTCACAAATCACAGAAAGACTTCACCCTAATGTAGTCCTCCTCAGTGACATGGCTGACCCTGTGGCCCTTCCCTCACCCTTGAAGACACTAGAAGATGGCAAAGGTTCAAGGGAAGTAAAATGGAGAGGTGTGTCTGGCGGAGCCCACAGCTCACTGCTCTCCAGGATGGACTTGGAGGTGGAGTTTGAGAGGGTGATGGGTCCCAAGCATTGCCTCCCTGTGTGGGCTTCACTGATGCGCACTCACAACACTATTCTCGACCTCCAAGTTACCTGAGGACCTATGTCTTGACAGGATCCCAAAGGTTAGTCCTCTGAAATAAAGGGCTCTACAAGGGGCAAACCACGGCAATCAGCTCAGAAGCAGATGAGGCCAGAAAGCCTGGCACCCAGTAGGGATGGGGTTCACTGTGGCATGGGCAGGTATCTCGGAAGCCATGCATTCTGGGTAGTGATTAAGCATTTTGCAAGTCTGTAGCCGTATTACACAGACCACTGAAACCAAACTGAACTGCAGCCCACAAGGCTGAGCAAAATGGGTCTACCCCGTAGTAGATATCTGGCACATAATCATCCTACCAGACATCACTGACTCACTCATTCAGCCAGGAGCTACAGAACCGTCTAGTTTGTCAGGCACTGCAGAAGAGATCATGAATACAAAAATACAGTTACTCTGTAGAGGAGACAGGTACAAACAACACACAAGGCAGCATATGATAATTTGCAAGAGGTAGTACCTGCAAGCTTAGTCCCTACCATCTCTACAACAGCATTCCAGCCTAAATCGGGTCCCCTTGAGCTCTGGAGCAACCCAGAAAGGGCAGAGGGGTTGGCAGAGGCAGTTTTCATCTTCCCTCTGCAGTCCAGGAGAGTGGATAAATATGTTTGTTTTTGTTAGGAGTTTTTTCTTGCCTGTCCAATTGCACAAATAATTTTGGCTCCAAAACTCTCTCCTGAGAGCCATGGAAACATGGCATGAAATTTTTCAAACACACTTTCCAATGAAAGCAAGGCATGCTGTCTCTTATTTAAGTAAAAACAGTTTCCATAGGGGTAAAAAAAAAATTAAAAAACGCTTGCAGATGCCAAATACATTAGTTGTTTCATCTTGTGTTTCTTTCTTTCCCCTTGAGTTGAGGTGGGGTCTGTACTCAGATTTGAGCCGTGGGAGGAAGCCGAGGATGCAGGAGAGACGGAAGAACTAGGAGGATGAGGGCAGAAGATCAAAGCCAAGACCAGAGGTGGGCAGGAGAGGAGAAAGGGCATATAGGGAGGAACATGATAGGAACAAGGGAAAATAAAAAGAACCCAGTTTGCAATGTCATTAAATGATGTGCGATAAACTGGCCTAAGGCTTCAGGAATTTCTTGGCTTAAATCATTAAAAATATTTTTTTTTAAATAAGAGAACAAGAAATGTGATTAATCCTTGAAGACAAGGATGGAAGCCACGTCTCCATGGAGTCTGGCAGCCAGATGAACAGAGATGTCTGCAGGCCATCTCATCTATCTGACTTCAGTGCTGCGATGAGGTAGGCCTGGTTAGCAGAACTTGGGAGTTTCTTTTGGACTCAATGAAGGAATGAAATGGTTTGAAAAATACACTTAAGAGAAGGAAAAAAAAAAAAGAAGATTTACTTGCCAGCAACCCACATCATACATATTTCTCTGATCAACCAAATATAAACTACAAACTTAGTAATGGGAAAATTAATGTGAATCCTGGTGGTCTAGGATCCTGAGAGCCCGAGTTAGATCCTGGCAGAGTCTTTGGCAGGCTGGTGGCCTGTACGGGAAGAGGGAGGGGAAAGAAAACGGAGGCCAACACACTCAGCAGGATGGAGAGGAGAGCCCCAGCATGGTTCTTACATGCAGAACCCTGGGTGGGAGGCACGGGCACTGTCCAAAGGCCAGCGGGGCCCAAAGTGGCTCCACTTTTTCTGCCCACCTGGGCACTACATATTCCTGGGAATACCTGGGAACTACATATTCCCACAAGCAGTGGTGGCTACTGATGCAAGCTGCCCAGCACCTCTGAGAGCGTCCCATGAAGTGTCTGATAGAATGCTGAGCCTCATCCACTGGCATCTCCCTTTGAAGTTTCCAGTTTCCCCCAAACATCTCAATTCCTTTTAAACAGCCCTTTAGGCTTTGACATCCATCAATTTTTCTGAACCCTCCCCGAATCTCTTTGTATCTTCAACCGGTTTATATCCTAAGTCCTTGCTTCATCCTTTTTAATTCCCTTAAGCCTCTTCATAGATCAGGGTTTGGAGAAGAAAACTCTGCTTGCCTTTTGCATGCCCCTTTTGACCTTCTAGACTTCAGACACATTTTATCTGGGAGTCTTCCTCTTTCTAGACATTCACTGAAGGCCTACTGCATGCCAGGTCCTGTGGGAAGCTGTGTGGTCCCAGAGATGAATGGCAGCAGTCCCTGTACTCCAGGCAAATGAGAGGGCTAGAGAAGGAAACACAGGAAGGCTGAGGAAGCTGGGAAGAGGAGACCCCACTCCAGATGTTGAGGGCATCGAGAAAAGACTCCCGGAGAAGATATTCAAGTCTTAAAAATGGAGAAGGAATTGTTATCCGAAGGGATACAGGCATGTCTAGCAAAGGGAATGCAAAAGATGGTGCTGCAGGCAGGGGGGGCACCATTCCCCAAACAAGGGGAATCTGCAAGATGAGATGAGAAAGTGGCAGAGTTTGGTGGGTCTAGAGTGGGAGGTGAGGCTGAGGGAGGGGCTTAAGTGCCACGCCGCAGCCTGAGTCCTGTTCTGTGATCCCTAAAGTCTTCATGCGTTTGTAGGTAAAGGAGCACAGTCATTTTCCCTCAGGAAAAAAAAAATGCTGTTTTTGCCTCAGCAAATGTTTTTCCCCCTTTGCTGACATTTTTGCTCACTATTGAGGGACTGTCTTTATCTTAGATGTGAACACGGACCCACCTGCAGGACAGACTCGCTGTTCTATTGTTCTTGGGGTTATTACCAGGCTCCAGGAAGGGTTGAAAGTCTATGAACAAGGTCAAGGTGGAAATCCCTAAGCTTTTCCACACATAGAAAAGGGGGAGCCAAAGGACTCATCTGCTCTCCTGACTTTTTTATTTTAAAGGAACCATCTTGCATCATGTTCATTAGAGGGCTCCAGTGATTTCAAGTAAGCTAATTAATGCGTCCCTCACCTTCCTGAGCAAAGTCTGCTCTGGCTCATTGAATTTATAGGTGGTACCTGCTTAACACACTATGAGGTCCTCCCTTCACTCTTAGATTAGAAGATGGACCTAAGATTTTTACTTTTACTTAAGCATGTGGCTGTGTGTGCAAAGAACATGCTGAGGAGAGAAGGGTAGGAATTGTAAATGTGTCTTTAGTAGAAGATGCACCGTGGACCTGAGGTAAACTTTGGTAAACTATGACCATCACTCAATAGAGAACTGGAACCCTGGCTGTTTGGGGCAGACAGCTGCTGCGCTGCCATGATGCCCTGACCTGAGCTCACACTACAGCTTTGTCTGGGCACTTGCACCAGGCCTGATGGGGTTAGTGTTGAAGATTTCACCAGAATATCAGGGGAAATTTTTGTGAGGCATGAATTTCTGCCTGTATCCAGTAGAAAGCAGCACTTTGGTTAAGAGGACTTGGTTTAATACTATAAGGTATTCTTTAGTTATTTCCTATTTAGATATTCAAGTTGCTTAGCTCCTTTTGGGTGTAAATGGTCACTAATTTCCTTGTCCAATTGGCAAAGTAAAATAAAACTTACAGTATAAAGCAGCTACACCTCACATTGAGGCTCATTCTCCCTTTCCGACCGTGTCCACCACCCTATAGAGCTGACTCGATCTCCCCAGCCTGGCAGAATCACCAGCCCAGCCTCCGGCTGTGGGCTCCTTTCCCGTCCTGGGCAAGCTCGGACGCCACCTGTGTTTCCTTTCCTTCCCCAACTCTTCTTCCTGCCACCACCCACTTGTTGCAAAGCAAAGGGCTTGCACAGGATTCCCTCAGAAGCCTAAGCTAACAACAAATGTTTTCCCAACTTGGAGCGAATGGTTCCTTCTTGTTTAGTCAAGGAGTCACTGGTTGGCTGAAGCAGACTGGCAGAGAGGAGTGGCCCTGGAGAAAACACTCTGAGGTTTCCTTTATTAATCACAGAACATACATTCCCAAAGGGAAAAGAGAAACAAACAGTGAGAAATGGGGGAGAGTTAAGGCAGAATCCGATGGGGTAGCAAGAGAGAGACGATCATCTAGTGGCTTCATTCAGGCTGTCCCTGAACTTACCATGGAATTACCTCACTGTGGAAATCGAGCTCCCTGTGGTTGCATCTGCACCGTTCCAGAAACTGCAATGGACTTAAATCTAAGGTACACAATGCTAAGAGCAAAATTTAGTTGTTGAAGGTCCTAGAAAGGTATGAGAGAACTCAAGGAATGAGAGAGAAAGATTGTTCCCCACACACTGTTTTAAAGGCTCAACTCCCAAATCTTCCTCCAACCCCTGAAACTGAAATGAATCACTGTCAGCCTGAGCTCCCAGGCAAATCTGTTTCTGTCTCTGTTGGGGACTGACTGGCTTTAGGGCTAACACGTTATGGCAGTCAGCCTTTTCCGTTAGATTAAGAGCTCCTTAAAGGCAAGGGTTAGGTCTTCCTGTGCTCTGCTGGAAACTTGGAACACACCCCCAACTCTCAGGACACCAATCTCCAGAACATCCAAACACTAAACCCAGTGCTGGAGAACAGGTGCTCTGCAGTTTGCTGGGGGGACTCCCAGATCTCCAGCCTGCTGGCTCGCTCGATGAATTCCGGACTCATCAGCCTCCACAATCCTGTCAACCAGTTCTTTAAAATAAATCTATTTCTGCCTTTGTTTCCTTCTCCTTCACACACACACACACACACACACACACAAAATATGTATAAATATATTTATAATATATGTAAATATATATAATATGATAAAATTTTATACTTTTTTTCTTTTTTTAGCGAATTGAAGGTTTGTGGCAATCCTGCATCAAACACGTGTATTAGTGCCATTTTCCCAACAGCATGTGCTCATTTTCTGTGTCACATTTTATTAATGCTCATAATATCTCAAATCTTTTCATCATTATTATATTTGTTATGGTGATCTGTGATCAGTGATTACATCTTGCTGTAGGCTCAGTTGATGGTTAGACCTTTTGAGCAATAAAATATTTTTTAAGTAAGGAACAAACTTTTTTTTAGTCATAATGCTATCGCACACTTAATAGACTGTATGATAGTATAAACGTAACTTTTATATACACCAGGATACCAAAAAATTCATTTGACTCACGCTCTTGTGAGTCATCTGGAACCAAACTCACGACATCTCCAAGGTGTGCCTGTATGTATAAGCCGTTCTGCTTCTACTGAAGACCAGAAGCCAATGTCCAGACAGGGGTGAAGTCCAAGCATAACCCCAGCCCCCAGCATCTAAGTCAAAGAGGTCTGGACTAGGAATGTTCTTGTTAGAGGTCTCCTCCATACCCCTGAATCCTCAAGCCAGATCCAAGCCCCCACCATCAAAAGGCTCCAGTGATCTAGGAGTTCATGAAGACATAGGAGGCAGCACCTTGTTAGGTAGGCCAAACAGTGAGTGCTTTGTCTAAGGATGAACATCTGAATGCACACGAAAGAGGCCAGAGGAAAAGGAAGCCTTAAGTGCTAAGTGTGGGTGGGTGTGTGTGTGCGCGCCCGCATGCCACTGCCCAGCCTTGCCTCTAAATGCAGACCATGCCTTGGTAATCCCTTCACCACTCAGCCTCCCTCCATCAGCCAACCAGCAAAACACAGCCCCCATTCTGCTCAGGAATGTGCTTTCAGAAACTTAATCTAACTGCTGAGTCTGGGCCAAATCCCCCATGGCATTAGCCCAAAGACAGCACCCCATTCTGCCTCTGCTTCCGCCTTCCCCCTGCCTCCTCCGGGCTGGGCAGGCTGCAGTTCTACTCCGTGGCCACAGCTCCTCAGAGCCTGCTCTCATTTCCAGCACTTCTCCGTCCCTCCAGTCAGCTCCAAACATTTCACTTCTGATTCATGTCTCCACGACAAGCCAACAGTTCTTGGCTTTCAAGCAAGATTCACTGGGCTTCCGCACAACCCACTTCTTCTCTCCCTGGGCCTTCTGGGATGCAACCAAACCCTCCCCTTTGTCCTCACTGTCAACTGCAGATCCCTTTAAGTGCCACAGAAAGAAGTGGCCAGGAATTTTTTTAAAAATAAAGGTGAAAAATGGTTTCTCCTCATACAGATACACCTTAAAGTAGAAGGAGGGCTCTAACATAAATCTTGTACTCTCCAACTATCCCTTTCTCCAAATAAAACGTTCAGTCTGGCTCCTAATGAGGCCAAGTAAATGGTTGTGGAGTTTCCTGAGCCTTCACAGACACATGCTGACCATCTGCAGATGAGCAACGCTATCCTTTAAAGGCACGAACGCTACTAAAAGGCACATCTTACTTGTAATAATGAACCACTAGAAGTGACCTAATGGCCCACAATCAGTACATATGGTAGATCCACTCAAGGCATGTTCGAGGGCCATTGGTAACTCTGATTCTGCTCTGCTGCAGGCTGTGGGGGACAGATGACTAGGTAAGGGGAAGGGGGGACCCACTAAAGAGATGGTTACTTGGGGTGGACATAAGAAAAATGCATCAGTTGTTGACTTTGTGTACTTTACTGGATGCATTTATACTCAACTCTAGAACTCTAGAACTCTAGAAAAAGAAAAGTAAATATAGTCATATGGCTAAGGGAAGGTGCTTACCACACAATGCTGAGGGGGAGAGAATATGGACAGAAGCTGTATATTCAGTAGGTCGCTATGACAGTGTGAAAGTATGGGCATACCCTCAGGCTCAGTGACATGAGTCAGAGAAAGACAGGTACGCCATGATTTCACTTACAGGTAGAATCTAAAAGACAAAACAAAATAAAACCCAGACTCACGGACACAGAATAGAGTCCTGGTTGTCAGAGAGGAAGGGCTGGGGGGGGGGGGGGGGATTAGTGAAGGAGATCAAGTGGTCCAAGCTTCCAGTCATAAAATAAGCCATGGGGATATAATGTACAGCACAGGGAATACAATCAGTAAAGGTGACTGTGTGTGGCGGCAGATGGTACGTAGGCTTATTGTGGTGACCATGTCACAAGGCACCCAAATATCAAACCATTATCTTGTACACCTGAAACTGATACTGTGTGTCAATTAGATACTTCGATAAAAAAAGAAAGTATGGGTATGGATCAAGATTGGAAAGTATCCTTCAAAATGGCAAATGGTGGCTGTGTGACGATGGTGGGCTGAGGGGAAATGTTATTATATATAATATATATAAATTCTGTACTTTTTGTAATGTGATTTTCATTACAATTGGAAAATATAAAAGAGGAATATGATCGTAGGAGTGCAGACCTCAGCCCTTCTTATACGACGAGATGACCCCTTCCCAATCCTCAGCCCTCCTCACCTAAGTCTGCCCGTACCCTCCTCCTCACACCCACAAGCACAGGTGGAGGGGAGGGCCCAGCTGGTGGCCCAGGGCCTGCCTCCCTCTGACCATGCACAGCCTACCTCCCAGAGGCCCGGGGCTCAGATTCATGTGCTCATGCTGCCACCAAGGAAAATGGTTCCCACTGTGTGAGGAGGCAGCAAGAGGCAGCCCAGGCTCAGCCTAGTCCATTGGGGGGTCAGCTGAGGACCCACCCTGCTTTCTCCCTTCTCCGAGAAAAGGGCAGAGCTGCCTGACTACTTCCCAAGAAAACAGCAACAGGGCCGGCAGCCTCTGCCCTGCTCTTCCATAGAGGGATGTCCCTCCAGGGACCTGACAACGGGAGGGCAGAGAGGGGTCTTTTCACCCCTGCTGGTCTACTTCCTCATCCCCTAATACTTTCCTGCAGGACTCATGCCTTGCACACCCCAGGGACCCCAGCCACACTTTAAGGAGCAATGCAGAAGTTTGAGGCTTTAGGCATGACCCGTAACACACATCCCTCAGGAGGGTGATTAGGACAGTGACATCGAAGTCCGAAGCAAGTAGTCAGGGGTAAGGGGACCCTGCTAGGTCACAAGGGAACAAGGTCCAAGGAATAAGAGGTCATTCTTAATATTTCCTGGTTGTAGACTCAGCATTTAAGAATGGATATTGGGGCTGCCCCGCAGCCTTCAGACGTCTATTCCTTAAATCTTGCCTCCTGTATGTACAATGGGTAGACAATGAGGCAATGTGTGTTTTGCACTGGGGTACCATAATACACTCAAGTGATAATTAAAAATTGAGAGTACTATCAAGTCTTCATCTGGCATCCTCCTTGGACCAAACCGTACCCCAATCTCATCCTCTTTTCTGTTCGTTTTACTCTTGGTCACACTTTCCTTCTCATTGTGCTCTACTATTTATATATCTGGCATATGGAATACACTTGCCCCTCAAGCAGACAGGAGGCCACATGTGGGATGGGCAGCTCTGCTCAGACTATACATGGCCCTGTAAATGCTCTGACCATAATTGCCCGGAGGACGGGGGATGGAGGACTGGGTGGGGGACAGGGAGCAGCTGGCTCAGTCACACCCATAGCCAGAGGGAAAGCAGAAAGCTGTGGCCTGTAAACAGTTCAACCACGTGGAGTTCCCCTCCTTCTAGACACTTACTCCACAGCAGGCCCCTACTTAGAGAGCAGCTTCGCAGGGGCCCAAAGGTCGTCCACCCCTGGGGACTGCTGGGCACCTACTGCTCTCTGGTTTGAAATGTCAAATTGTAAGGCCCCCTTTCACATGAAGACTACTGACAAGGGGTTATGGACGGCCTGGGGGAGAAAGAGAATGGGAGAGAGGAGGAGAGAGGAGCCCCAGGGCTGAGGAGCAAGGAGCAGCACTCACTGGCTAGTGTCACAGTGGCCGGCACGCTGGCCACAGCTCCCGCAGGCATCCGGGCCACACACTGGTACCGTCCCACGGTGCGGTTGCTGAGGGCGGTAACGACGAGGGTCCCACGGCTGATGAGGATGCCCAGAGCATCATCTGAGCCATTCAGCTCCTTCCCATTCAGGCGCCAGGTGGTGTTCATCCATGGGGGTTCCACAACACAGCCGAGGATCACGGTTCCTCCGAGCTTCTGGACCGTGGAAGAAGGTTGGACAGTGACCTGAGGGACCTGGTCTGGAGGGAGAATAGGAACAAAGCCATGAATGAACATCCCCATGAAGCCAGTAACATGATCTTTTCAGAAGCACAGTACCCAGGTGGCCTTTCCAAGCTGAGCAACCTGGGGGAGTCCATCTTCCCTTGAAGAACTCCCGGGTGCTTGGGTCCATTCCCCAACCTGTACATGTTCTCAGAAGGCAACTGGAGGGGTGCCTGGGTGGCTCAGTGGGTTAAGCCTCTGCCTTTGGCTCAGGTCATGATCCCAGGGTCCTGGATGGAGCCCTGCATCAGGCTCTCTGCTCAGCGGGGAGCCTGCTTCCCTCTCTCTCTCTGCCTGCCTCTCTGCCTACTTGTGATCTCTCTCTCTCTCTGCCAAAACAATAAATAAAATCTTAAAAAAAAGAAGATGAAGAAGATGAAGAAGAAAGAAGAAGAAGAAAGAAGGAAGGAGAAAGAAGAAAAAAAAGAAGAGGAAAGAAGAAAGCAGAAGGCGACCACGACGACAGCAGACTGGAGTGGCCGCTTCAGCTTTGGGGTTGGACAGACCTGGGCCCAAACCCCAGTGCCACAGCTTCTGAGCCAGGTCACTAGCCTTTCTGTATCTCAGTTTCTTACCTACAGCATGGGGCTAGGAACACCTGGCTCCCGGGACAATGCGTGTCAACTGCCTGCCATAATCTCCCACAGTAAATGCTCAGTTAAGGGCAGTTACTATTACTTCTCCTCCGCTCGTATATATTTAAAACGATTAAAATACTAAAATGCAACAATATGAGGCAGCCAAGATGATGTCTCATCTTGTATTACTAAGTGTACCCCCCAAAGGCCAGTGGCAATGAAGCGTTCGTTGAAATCCAGGAAAAGAAAGGCCTTGTTAAAGGGTCACTGCTGAATGAGACATGAAGGGGCAAAGTGTTCTTGTAAGAGGGGCAGGCTGAGAAAGGGAAGGAAAGCACTCACCCAAGTCAGCAAAGCAGCCTGTTGTGGCCAAGAGGAGGCAAGCGAGGGTGACCTCGGGCCTTTTTTCTCTCTGAGTTGTCATCGTCCCATGCAGCACGGTGTCACAAAGGGTTCGAGCCAACGTCCCATAAGCCAGAGGACTCACTCCAAGAGGTACTACGATCCCCCGCACTGCTCTGTTGTGAGAAAGAGAGAGGTGGCCCTGGTGAGTGAGGCTGCCTGCCACAGGGCCTGGCTCTGTCCCCTTGCCCCCTGCCTCTAGCGCACATGCTGGCCACATTCAAGATGTTGATCTGAACAGCTGCTGGAAGACCAAAGAACACTCTCCTGTCATTTCTTATCTAAAAGAAGCTTCTCTTAAGTGGCTCCCTTGAGCCAGAAGGGGATTTTACTGTGGCACGAGTGCTACAGGCTTGCCCCGTGTACGGGCAGCAAGGAGGGCAAGGGAGCCCAGCATGAGAGGGGCTGGGACCCCAGCCATGGCCAGGGTCTGGGCTGTGAGCATCTCTCACACCTGTTGGGAACCATGTGTTTGCAGGAGGTCCGATATCCACAGCCACACGGCAGTCCATGCCGCCACTACCAGACTATCGTGGACAGTACCATCATATGCACAATGCATGCTGAACTCCTTGTTTAGGGGGTGTCTCTGATGAATCCTAGGGTCTCAGAGATGCCAAGAAAATCTTTTCAAATTTTTGTACTTTAAACACAATAAGGACCTTTTCACATTTTTTTTTTTTTTCTATCAGTGCTCTGCACCCAGTGGGGAGCTTAACAGATTTGGAGTAAGGGAGATGTAGAACAGTGAGGCATTTTAACAGTGAGTCCTAGAGGAAAACTCCATTAACAGATTTTGAAACTAATACCGAAAAGCAAGTTTTGGTTTCTTCTCAATTTTCCAGATACTTGCTTTAATTCTCTACTATTCCCCAATGAAATAACCTATTTATCTAGAACTCTGAATGAATTACCAGTGAAAGGATTTTAGGAACTTGATCATGACATGCTCCTGTTTGCCCAACTCCCTGAGAAAATTGCTGGCACCTGTTCTGTCCATGTCTCAAGAAAGGAAGGAGCGGAAAAGAAGGAAGGAGGAGGCATGGAGGCAGGAAATGAACATGAATAAAAAAAAAAGGGCAAAAAGATGACAAGCAGACAAAGAGGACAGGAGGGCTGTTTTTTATCTGAGCACAGGGTGGCTGCAGAGGTGTTTGCGTTGTAAAGTCCACAAAGGTTTTACTGAGGAAATTCAGCCCAGACCCCCTCCTGCTTAACGAGGACCAGCCAAACAATTACTGTTACTTCTGCACCCTTGGTAATTTATAGGAATCAAAATGAAAACAGGCCCCACTTTTGCTACCAACCACCAACCCACTTTTATAAGCAACCAGGAGAAAAGAATGCATCTGGGGAAGGAAAGGGAGTAAGAGGAAACAGGTATGTAAAGAGGGAGAAAGGAGTTAACTCATTAAGCCCCATGACAGAGTTGTAAACAGAGACCATTTAATGACCTCAAAGCAGGTCACCCGGAGGCTCATTCACAAAATGCGGAACTATGACAAAAATAGGGAGGAAGGGGCATCAGTGTAGCTAGAATGCATCTTATTTCGCAGCCAGGAAAACAGAGTTGTTTCCTGGACCGAGTTACCTAGTGAGCTTGGTCTAGAAAGATAATCCCAAAGATTTGTATCTTCTGAGAATTCTGTTGTAATCTAAAAATAAAAGACAACTAAGGCTGAATTGCA
Organism: Mustela nigripes; assembly: GCF_022355385.1. Classification (NCBI taxonomy): domain Eukaryota; kingdom Metazoa; phylum Chordata; class Mammalia; order Carnivora; family Mustelidae; genus Mustela; species Mustela nigripes. The sequence continues at coordinate 159,751,718 of NC_081558.1, forward strand.
ATTCCTACGTGCAGTGTGGCTCTGCCCCACCATGAAATGAACACGGTACAATTTCGAAGTTGGGTAAAGGCAACAGTAAGGCCTGTTACTTTTCTTGGCAATGCCAAGTATGTCTAGATCCTTCTTATTTTCTATGGATTTTCTCAGAAAAAGAGGAGAGATGAAGAAAAAAAAAAAAAAAGCAGAGGAGAGAATAAATTTCCGACATGAATTCCTCATTGAGGCGTAGGTACTTGCTATTTTGAAGGGTTATTTGGACACGGAAAAGAGAAAGAAAATGTGTCTGAGAAATGAAACTGCTGACATACATGCTCCCACTGAAATAATCTCCAGCAAACAGACATTTTCAAAACTTTCCAAAAACAACAACAACAGAATACACTTTCTGGGGTTGAGACCAACGAGAAATTATAGCCTTGGAGTATTTATTTTGTGAGAAAATTACAAACAACTGCGAATCCATCAGGAGCAAGAGGCAGCCAGCTCCACCTTCTCCCAAGAGGAGAGGCTTGAGCACAGGCGAGACCAGGGCACAGGAGCCCACACCCCCTCCCTGGTCGCTCAGGACACTGCAGCTGTCTTAGAAAAAGAGGGAAGCCTTCGTGGTCTTAAACACACAGCACACCCTTTGGATAGCCTCTGGCCAATAACCATGATGAGTGAAACAGAAGAACATGTGATCTAGCAGATACCATAGGGAGAATGGTTTCTAAAAAAACATCCTTTCAGTGACAAGAATAAGATCTGACAAAGTTTTTTGTTCCATTGGTTGAGGGCGGCTAGCCACATGAAAAAAGAATTTTTTTTTTTTTAAAGATTTTATTTATTTATTTGACAGAGAGAGACACAGCGAGAGAGGGAACACAAGCAGGGGAGTGAGAGAGGCAGAAGCAGGCCTCCACCGAGCAGGGAGCCCAATTCAGGGCTCAATCCCAGGACCCCGGGATCACGACCCCAGCGGAAGGCAGATGCCCAACGACTGAGCCACCCAGACACCCCAAAAAGAAATATTTCTGATCCCAAATTACTTCTTTTGCTTGTTTTTTTTTGCAAGTTCCCCATTCTATAGAGTAAGATTCACTTTTCCCAAACGTCTTTGAAGGCAGGGAGAAGTTTTGCTCCTACGAGGTGATGCCAAGTGGCTGTGGGAAGGCAGCAGGTGGTGGCGGTGAGTGCTGCCCTCAAGAAAGAGGGCGGAGCTCCTGCTCAGAGGAATGGCATTGGGGGAGATCCCTGGGAAGCAAACGAATCTAGTTCCCGAAGGGCTGAATACATGAGTTTAAATAGATTTAGAAGAGTTTAAGAAAGGTCACTTTTACTTAAAAAGTTGTACTTTTACCCACAGACCTAATTAAAAAGAAAGATTTTAAATTAGGAGGGACCTCAGAGAAAATAAAATAATAGCTTGGAATAACACCTCTGGATATTAAATGTTATAAATGAGAAAAGCAAGGAGCAGAGAGACTAAGTGATTTGCAGAAGGGCTCCCAGCTAATTAAGAGAGATTTAGGGCTTCAAGTCAGGTCCCCTGACTCCTAGCCCCAGGCTATCTCTACTATCCCAATTCTGCCTCCCACCAAACAGCTTCTGAGATATTTACTAACTGCTTAGGACTACTTTAAGAACGAATCTACTTTCTTACGCAGAAAAGTAACGTTACCTGAATCTTTATCTGTAAGAGTAGCTTTCACTGGGGGGCCTGGGTGTGGCACAGTTGGGTAAGCGCCTGAGTCTTGGTTTCTGCTCAGGGCATGATCTCAGGATCCTGAGACGGAGTCCCATGTCAGGCTCTGCTCAGCGGGGAGCCTGCATGTCTCCCCTCTCTCTGCTCCTCCACTTCTTGCGCATGCCCACATGCACCTTTTCGCTCTCTCAAATAAATACATCTTTTTTAAAAACAGAAAAAGAGTAATTTTCTCTGTGGTTGTTTTCATTCTTCTACCATGTACACCCAAATCTAGAACAATCTTGTACTATTCTTCACATAGTCCCCTTCAATAGAACTTTCTGCAAAGGTGAAAATGTCCTTCATTTGCACTATCAGTACTAGTCACTAGCCATGTGTGGCTATCAAACACTTTAAGTGTGGCTACTGGGATGAGGAACTGAGTTTTTAATGGAACCACACCGGGCAGTGCAGTTCTAGACTAATACCTAGAACATCTACCCAGACCACTCTGACGTCAAACAGGCAAGAGTAACAAAATGTTGATGTTCTTAAGTATAAGCCATGCTCTAGCCGGCCTCTAAATATATTCCTAGCTTATTCCTTTTTCTTTTTTAAAGACTTTATGTATGTATTTGTGATAGAGCGAGAGCTAGAATGAGAGAGAGTGAAAGAGCGCAGGGTGTGGATGGGGGCATTGCAGCGAGAGAAGCCGACTCTCCGCTGAGCAGGAGCCGGACGTGATTCGATTTAACTGACTGAGCGACCCAGGCACCCTCTAGCTTATTCCTTAATCATATTTTGACTGAGTGTCTAGTAAAAAGTATGATACTATGATTTCACTATTACCAGGTATAAAAAATGTTACTGATCTCCCATAGAGGACAGTACGCAAGTCACTGTACTACAGGATGGATCTCTGACGAACGACAGCTCAGGACTTTAAGTCAGCTAGTGTTCAGCAAATCTCCAGAAGCTCCTCACTACCCAGCGTCCTCTGCAGAAGGTTTAGAGCCATGTGACTAGTGCTGGCCAAGCAAGTGTGAGCAAATAGGTCATGTGTCCCTTCCAGGCTATGGCTGTTAAGAGCTAGAGAACCAGGGTCCACCTTCCATTTCTCCCCTCTCCAGTCCTGGGGACACATGCCCTGTGTTTCTAGCTCCAAGGTGGAAGAAGTCAAGGCAATCCAGGACAGAAGAAATAAACCACCGTTGCACAAAACCACTGAAGCTTAGGGGATTCCGCTCATGTAACAACTTTAGCATCCTTTATTTTAAAACCTTAACTGATCACCAATTCAGTCACAAATGAGAAGGGGCAAGTGAGAGCATAGGAGGGGAGCATTTTCAATATTGGGTCTTCAGGAAAGGTTCCCTGGATAAAGGGTTTAGAAGGCCCCTTGGGATGTGTGTGTATATATAAAGAGCTGAGGGCACTGCTGGTGGGAAAGATCTGTCTGGGAGCTGGTACATCAAGCAGTTTGGCTGTTACAGGTTTATCTAGATCAGTGGTCTCCCAACTTTTCTGATCTTGTTTTCTTAGGAGTAAAATATTCTGGGCAAATATGCCTAACCCATTAATATTTATCCATAAATTAAATGCATGGGCTGCCCAACTAAAATTTAAAAAGAGTAGGCAAAAGTGAAACCCTGTTTTAATAACATGTTAATCATGATTGTTTATAATGTTGTTTATAATGCAATTAAAGCTAATACCTTAAAACAGAAAGCCTCTTTAGGATTAGGTACATTGGTAATGATATGGCTATAACCTCTCTCAAATAGTCTGCTTGAACATTAATTACTTTGCTGACTTCTCATCACATGGGATTCCATTAGCACTGTTTTTACTTCCTGATGTGGCTTGAAGAGGGTCAACCCTGCTGCTCTCTTCCTGTTAGCGTGTGCTTGGATTAGCTGCCTACTCTTCAGCCCCAGTTTCTTTGCAGCAATCTCTTTAAGCCACTTATCGTTTTGTGACGATTAATTTAGTCAAAAGTAAATTATATAATCTGTAAATCCACTTAACAGAGAACAGGAAAACTGGGAAGTGAATAAGCCAGTGATGTCTCCACTGTCAACCAGAGGAGATCTTTTACTATTGTCATGCATCACCCTGTGATATACAGGCTAAAGGTACCACTGCCAACCCTGGTATTAAATATCAGGAAAGCTGAATTTCTTTCCCTCCACATTTTTTAGACAGAAATAAACATTAAGGGGTGCCTGGGTGGCTCAGTGGGTTAAAGCCTCTGCCTTTATTTAGCTCAGGTCATGATCCCAGCGTCCTGGGATCAAGCCCTGCATCAGGCTCTCTGCTCAGCAGGGAGCCTGCTTCCCCCTCTCTCACTCTCTGCCTCTCTGCCTACCTGTGATCTCTCTGTCAAATAAATAAATAAATAAATAAATAAATTCTAAAACAAAAACAAAAACAGATTAAAAAAAGTTAAAAAAAAAATAAACCTTAAGAGCATCTCCAATATCTTCTTCCAGTACTGTAGTGGAATTTCTTTTATTTCCTCTGTAGAGTTTGTACCCTATTATGGGGACTTTCAGAAGAATGGGAAGAGGCAAGGTAAGAAACTGAGATTGGGTTATGCTGTGGAAGATTAGGGAAAAGAGTTTGAGATGAGCATCACAGACAGAGGACTCACTGGTGGTTTTTGAGAAGGCAATAAATAACCAAAGTGGCATTTGCCTAATCTGGGCTCCTCATTCACTGAACTCAAAATTTTTAACAAGTTGTACCAACACAGACAGAACCTATTTCCACTGAGGTAGGTGAACCTCTTCACCATCTATGAAAGGGGAAAGAAGGAATTTAGACATACCATCTTGGTTCTGGGGAGGAACCCCGGGAGAAGCCACCTCTGCCTTCCGAGTAAAGAGAAGATGTGGTCTCTTGTTTTTCCCACTGGACAGATCTAATTCTCTCCCACCTCAATCACTTGAGGAAAAAGTTACGAGGGAGTCACATTTCTTTGTCACACATATCCCTTCCTTAAATTTCTCTTTAAGGAAATTAAAAAATCTAGCCATAAAGGGTGGTGGGGGGCCCACAAACCTTAAGAGAAAAGAAAACCCACTTCCTTTCTTCTACACTCTTCTCAATTCCCCCACCCTATTCCATATAAATTCAATTTGACAACCCTGCTAATTGGATAAACGCAGCTCCTACACTCCTAGAAAGCCATTGCTTTTTTTTTTTTTTTTTTTGGTTTTGTTTTGTTTTGTTTTTGGAGGGCTCAAAACAGGGTGATTGTGGCATTCTTTAACATGAATTCCATCTGCTTTATTTCTCTCTCCATTCACCACTCCTCTTGAATATTTATGAGGCTTTTCCCTCCTTGCCTATCCCCTCTCCACCCCACCTCCACCCACCTTCCTCCCTCAACCTCCCTCAACCCACCCAGCCTCCAGTCTCCTCTCCCTTCTCTCTGAGACAGACAAAAACCTTTCCAAATGCCCCCCTTCCTTGCTTTAGATAAACACAGGCAGTGTCAAGTGTGAGGAGTAGGGGGAGGTGGGGGGGGGGCTCAACTGCCAGTCAAGCCCCCCCAGCCTTCAATGAGGCCCAGGGGCCTAGCCTAATCGGCTGCATGCTTGCCATATGGGGGCTGTGTTGCCCTGGGAAACACTAACAGGCAGAACGGAGCTTAATAGAGTCCATATTCATTGTAATGCAGTGAGATAGCTCAAGGCACCACTGCCCCTTCGGTCCAATTTCATTCTTCTGCTTTCCTCTTTCTTTCTGGTTTTCCTCCCTTTTTCTTTCTTTCTTCCTTTCAATAGGAAACGGTCCCCAGAGAGCTCTAACCTGGAGAGGCCTGGGCTGGCAGAAAGGCTGGGCTTTGGAGTTAGGAATGACAGTGCTGGGGTGGGGGCTGCAGTTGGTGGGGAGAGGTGAGAAGTGGGGGCTTCCAGGGGGACCAAGTGGGGAGAGGGGTACAGCACCTGCAAGGGGATATATTGTATGTGTGCAGGTGTGTGCAGGCTTGAATCTGTGCACATGCAGAAGGGAGAGTGTGGTGGGTAGGCACAGCCCAGCACGGCCTTGGAGCACAGAGACGTTCGTATTTATGCAGCTGTCTATGCCTAGGTATCCCAACACCACCCCCAATACTAGTCGCTTCGCCAGGGACACCTAACTGCCTCAGGTGTCAGGCCTTTGGCTAATTCCCACCTCTTCATAGTTGCCTTGAAAAGTCACAGGTAGTGCAGTGGGATGAAACTACTTCAAAAGTTAATCTCTGTAGGGGCAGAAGACCTACTGGCCTGCCACCCTGGGGCCGAGTTCCTCCTCTGGCTGACTGACATGGAGGAAGAGGTGAGAGCTGTAGTCTGCCACAGCCCAACCAGGGCACATAGGGCCCCCCGCACTGAGGGAGTGGGCTGTCTAGCAGATGAAGTCTTGTCACATGTCTGCTGGGAGGGAAACTTGGGGCTCCCAGAGATCAGAGGGGATCTTTCTCCAAGGCCCAAAAGAAGGGCAGAGTGTGGAGGAGGGGTAAAGAGTACATTTCTCCCACTTTTCAGAAAAAATTAAACTGGTACCCAGAATACAAGAAGTCCTCTAAAAGTAAAAGTCCTCTAATAGTAAAGAATCAGTTTCATAAGTTGTGAAACAAGGCTATTTGTTCTGTGACCGTAAAAGTCACAAATTTAAAGTCGTGCTAGAAAACGAAAGCAAAGGAAAGCTATTAAAACTTTCATATACTTTCCTCAGAGAACAGTTAACCCCATGGTGTCTGGCCTGTTGGAAAGAGATCAGTAAATGGTTGCTAAGTGAATGAAACATATACATGCTGTTATAGTTTAACCACTGCTGACCAAGAACATGAAACCCTTGTCCCACCTGAGGAGTGCAGTCAGGGCTCGGACGGGGGGCAGTACGTTAGAAGGAGAATGCTCCTGGCAAAGGTACAGCAATGCCCCTGCCATAGCGATGCCAGGGTCTATCACCAGGCCTTTCTGTTATCCGCATCAAACAATGCTGAAGTCAGGCAGGCTAACTCAGATAAAACTTCTCCAAGCAAGGCAGATACTAGTGCTTGTTGTGCTTTACTTTTTGCCCTCCAGACTAAGTATCTTCCACTTGCCTTGTTCTTACCCCACTAAGATGCATCCAAAATCTGTGGTCTCCTGAGCTCAACCAACGAGAGACCAACTGTAGAAAAGTATATAAAAGCTCTTACAAATTTTCTTTGCTTCTAAACTTTACCTTCATTTTAAGGCTCTATAACCTAAGAACCCTAGAGGGGTTCTACAGGAAATGGTACAATGGATATTTTAAGAGCTAGGTACAATTTCAATTCCCGGCTGGAAAACCGAAATAGGATTTGGTTATCTGAAATGCTACCCGGACGCCAGCCTCAGCATCAAATCCATAAAGGTGAGAACACTGCTTCTCTGACTCTAAACCAGAGAAGGTGAGGACACACAGCGGAGCAGGGCTGTACTGGACTCAGAGCACTTATCCCCCTTCCAGAAGCAGCCTATCCCTCCACCATCATTGTCTGTGTGGTCTTTTCCCCAGTTGTGTGATCCCCACACACTGCACGTGTGACAGAGAAGCACGCCACAAAAGAGCGAGCGGGACGCCCAGTGCTTCTCTGCCAGCTGGGCCTGAAGCGCCCTGCGAGCTCAGCAGAGAAGTCACACTTGTTCCCTGCAACGAGTGCTTTGGTCAAAAATCTAACCACTGCTGCGTGTGACTTGCTTAAGAGCCAGGATGGCCAACTCAAGGCAAGTGGGGATAGCTTCTCTGGTCTAGAACAAATGCCTATCTTTCATTTCACTGCTCAGGGGACACCCACTAATGATCTACTTATATAAACACACACTCAGATGTACCTACGCCTCCTGTCTTTCCTGTATGGGATCAGTCATAGGGACTCAAAGCAGCCAGAGAAACTCAATACAAGCCCCATTATGTCCTTTACAGTTTTCTAGTAGCCACATTTTAAAATCAAGTGAAAATAATTTTAACATCTTTTAACACAGTATATCCAAAATAACATGGTATTGTATACTTAGTATAAAAATTATTAACAAGGTGTTTTATATTCTGTTCCATACTAAGTCTTCTCAACCTAGTGTGTGCTCTATGTTTACTACACATCCCAAATAACAAGGACCACATTTCAGATACTCAACAGTCGCATGGACTAGTGGTGACTACTGCTGGCCTCTGTGGGTCTACCGCTCTCAGGCTGGCTCCCTGAGCTCTCCCCCCACATCTAAACCCCCCCCCCCCATCGACACCTACCTTCCTTCTAGAACATCAAGCTCAGCCAATCAGTAAAGACGATAAGTGGGCAGCCACCACTCATTGAATAAGTGCCAGGCCATAATTCATAATTCATCTAATTTGATATAATCTTTCACAATGGCCCGGCAAGGTAGGTTTATGATCAACACACTTTATAAATGAATTAAACCTCGGAGTGATTAAATATTTTGTCTAGGATTACACAGATGGTAAATCACAGTTGGGATTTGAACAGCTTCCAGCTTTAAAACCTTTCTGGTCCTTTTCACTCTACTGCTTTAAATAAATTATAGCATAATAACTGATGGATTATTATGCAGACATTAAAATGGTAATTATAAAGATCAGGTAGAAACATGAAAAATATGTAAAAGAGGTTAAGTAAAAAAACATAGATCTCATTTTGTAAAAAGCATGTAAGCAGCTGGCTGAGGCCTAGAAAGGAAACAAAAGCAGCTGACTTGAAAATGTGAAGGAAGGAAGGAGTGATATTTTTTCCCCCCTTTTGAGGTTGGTTAAAAACAAACAAGCTAAGGAGCTAACTGACCCACCCTCCACAGCTCCCCAACTGAGTATGATTAAGTAAGGTCCAAACTCCTTCGCACAACCTTCCAGGTCCTTTATAACTGGGCTGCCGTCAACCTTTCCCAGATCTTCCTCCCACAAGCCCTAAAATCCAGGCAAGCTGCATTTTCACACCCTCGCTTCTGCCAGAACCATCTCCCCCTCTCTTTTCATTCCACCAGAGGAACTCTTAAGTACCCTTCAAAGCTTACCTCACGTGACACCGTATGATGCCTCCAGGGACTATTCCTCCTCCCGGTTTCCACAGTGCTCCGCATATCTATTATAGCATTTCCACAATAATTTGTGTGTTTGATCACGTGTGTGTCTGTGGTGGGCCTCGGATCTCTATCCTCTGATCCCAGACTGTAAAGTTTCTGAAGCCTAGCTTCTTAACTTCATCTTGGTGACCCTAGCATCTTAAAAAGCCTCGGCACATCACAGGGGCTCAGCCGAGGTTTGCCAAACTGAAGGGTTTTTCAGATAAGAAATAGGAGACGGAGGACTGTTAATCTGGCCCTGGATCTATAAGAGGGATGCACAGAGAAAGATGCAGTTATCAGTGGTGGAACCACAGGGCTTTTCTAGGGGCAAAGGACTTTTAGAACCAAGGCCTTTATTTTTCAAAACCAGATGGTCCTTAGATCAGTGTGGACAGCCCTGGAGGGGAGGGCCAAGTCCCAGGACAGAAGTCAGTACCTCTGTAGAGGCTCCTATGGTTTGGAGCTTCATTCAAGGACCTGCTTTGTTTTCTTTCTTATCCCTCTTTCCAAAACAAACACCCTACTATGCTTGAGGCTTCTGGCTTCCTGCAGCCAGAAGGAATCTAATCTAGGAGGATACTGTGGGTAAGTATTAACTGGCCAACATCAATATGACCCTAAGCTTGAGGCCAGCGTAGAAGGAGACAGGCAGCGAGGCACAAGAGAAGGAGAAATAAGAAAGCTGTTGCATCAGAAAGAGAAGGATGGGTTGAGGCCTGAAGAGAAAGCATGAGGAGGGGAGGAAGGAGGAGGGCAGAGAGGCAGGAAAGGCAGCTAAATCTGTTGAACTCTTACTCTTGGCCAAGCCCAGTGCTGAGGGCTTCATGTGCCCAGTCATTTTTAATCTTCACAACCCAGGGAATGTTACTGTCCACATTTTACAGATGGAGAGAGAGGTTATCAAAACTCTTCTCATTGCTTTATCATATGAGGATTTCAGGGGGCAACTCAAATTTTTATTATAGACGTGCTTTTCTGCTAAGTGACAAAGTTGAAACCCAGCGGGATCTGGTACTGAAAAGCCATGAGCCTTGGGTTTAGATAGGAGCTCTGCCACTTCTACCCCTGGTAGAAGGCAGCTTTGGGTACATAACAATCTCTGAGTCTCAGTTTATGCCCTGTGAAAAGGAAAATGGTAATACCTCCTTTGCTGAGCTGCTACAAAGAATTAAAGAGACTGAGTGTGAAAGCAGCCAGGCATACAGCAATCACGAAACAATTTGAGGGGACAGATATCATGGAAGCCATTCCCTGGAGGTCTAATTTCATATAGTGGCACTGCCACCGAGTGGGCTTTTAGATTAATGTAGTTTAAGACTTTGAGATGCTGCATTTTAAGAACTCCGGACATAAGTGATACCATCGTTTTGCTTATTCTTTCTGTGCTATAAAAAACTGAGCAGATTTGTTGTACTACATACACACATGCCTCAGGAGTTCGAGAAATATTATTTGTTGAAAAAAAAAAAAAGCAGTAATACCTACCTTCTACACAGTGTTTTACAGAACTTCACAATAGCCCTATGGGATAAGAGATTCACAGAGAATGCTACAGTGTTCCCAAGTTTCCAGCAAGATTTGCTTTCTAGCCTCTTATTCTCTACCCAACTGGAGTCCACATTTATATCACTTAAGCTAATAACTGCTCCCCACCACCTCTCCCTCACCCTGTTTATGCCCTCTCTCTGCACTCTCTTGATGATGATAATGACGATAATGGTCATAATTTCTCCATAATGTCTCTACATGTTCAGAGAGAAAGGGGAAAAGATCCCCATCAGACAATAGGTCCTTTGGGACCAGAAGTTATGGAAAAGTGTTTATAGAGAGGAAAGCAATCCCCTGATCCCTTGGACCCCCACTTCCAATCCAGCTCCAGAAAGGAGCTCACCTTGTCAGTGAATGCACAAAGCTACAACAAAGCCACCTGCTCCTATCTACCTACCTGTTTCTAATTACAGCCCAGGGCCAGGGCTATATCCGTACAAGTAAATAATGAAGTAAAATGGTAACATAGTGACTAGAGAGGAAACAGAAGCATCCACTCTCAAAACCTTCTCATGCTCACGGTTGACAAGAGCCCACGTAAAAGGAATTCATTAAAGTCTGGGTAGACAGCACAAACAGGGTATATAAACAACCCTGTCCTAGGGCCTGAACAGCACTTACAGTAGATTTTAACAGCTTAATGTCCTATCTCCTAAGACAAAGGGAAAATGATCCTGTTTAAGTGATCAGTGGGTAAACACAAGCCTTACTACCTGTCCTAAGCAGGCTCAGGGAAGGCTGGGACTTGGTTCTATCTGAAAGTAGCCACTGAAAGCAATGGAGGCCTGAGAAGATAGGAAATACAGCAGGAGTACACTGGAGAGCAAGCTCTGCTCAGTCTGCAGCGTATACAGAACCACAGAAATAGCTTCTTCCCCAGTCCTCTGGAAAGAGAACAGGATCTGTCTCAGATGCACAGTAAGACAAAAGAGGTCTCTCTGCTTAGTTTTCATGCTGACAAGAGCAGGGAATATAGCTGGCAACCCCAAGTTCAGGATGAGAAGTCCAGGTTCCTGGGGCAGGCTTGGGGAAAAGTCAGGTCAGTTCAGCAAACCCACACTGGGTACCCACTAGGTGCCACACACTGACGGAGCGTACAAGCAGCCTCCCATCCTTAAATAACTTGGAACCTAGTTGACTTTTAGCTTTGACAATATCTTTCTACTATACCAAAATTAAAATGCATCATGGCCTTAGGCAAAGATCAATGATAAACCACTGATTTTACTAAGTACAGGCAAGGAACCAGACCCACGAACAAAGGCATTAGGGACTGAGAAAAGAAATGTGTCACACACTTAAGTGTGCACATGCACACACACACACACTCAGGCCCTGCTCAGCACAGAAGATCAGTCCTCCAATGTAGTGCCTGTCATGAGTCCTAAAAGAGTTCCCCTTTCTATTGTCCAAGTTCATTCCCAACATAGTTCTAGAATATTAAAGTAAGATCAATTAAAATAGGAAAGATCAATTAAGGTAGGAAAGAGGCTTGAAGCTAATAAGGAGGCCAATGAGTATCTCTTAAGCCTCAGCTTTGTCACTGTCACATCTCACACTATATCATAACTTGTTTACAAGTCTCTCTTCTGGACATATAGTAGGTACTCAATGAATCTTTGCTAAGCTGTAAAGACCTACTTCAAGATCATTTCCAAGGTCTTTTCCTCTTTGGTCCTTGGAGTTTGGCTCTGATGAATCCCCAAGGGTGCTCTCGCTGCGAAGTTGAGCTTGCTTGAATTGAGGAAGGTTGTGCTTGAGTGTCTGATACCCCTGTTCCTATCCCCCACCAGGATGTGGTTCTTATTCAGTGGGGAAGGCAGGCCAGACAAGCACGAGGTGAGTAGGAGTGGGCTTGCCAAAGAGGAGGTGGAGAAGAAAATGTGAGGAGAAGTAGCACACGAGGAAACTCTCTTCTGTTCAAGGCATGTCCCTGGCACCTGCTGTGTATCAGGCAGTGGTTGGGAATCCAGCTCTTGTTCCCCTAGAGTCCCGCACTTCCCCTATGCAAGTACCAACACACTACTTTCCATCTGCCTGGCTACTGGATGGAGGCTTCAGGGATCAGGAATGGTAAAGAAATTCACAAGGGCATCATCAGCATCCAAAATAGTTCTAGGTATTCAGCAAAGTGCTGAGTGACCCAATGGCAACCTGAGACACAAAAGGTGAAAATGGCAGAGATAAGAAAGAACTGTTGTCATCTAGTCAAGGAGGGAGCTCTTCCTTAGAACCTGGGCATTTAGGAAGCTCTAGGGGTTGAAAAGACTTTGATTTACTTTGTTAGGTGACATAATCACCACCAACTCCAATTAAGTGTCACCTGCAATCATTTTCTGTGCCTCTTCCTCCTGATGATTAAGCAGACAATGGCACCAGGCCCACATCCACACCCTCCACAGGACTGGCAGCCAGTCAGGTTCTGTGACCCAGAATGAATAACAATCAGGTGGCTGCTTCACGGTTGATCTAGTTTTAGGGCTGATTCAAGCAAATGCTAGGCAAAATCAACCCCAATCACCAGACACCAACACACCCCACCCCTAACACACACACCCCTAACATGCATGCTGGCAGAAAATCTGGAAGTGTGCACATGAAAAACTAAGCCTTGGGATCAAGCTGCTGAAGTCAGGTCCAAGACCAGCAATCAGAAGCTAGCACTCTTTGGTTGACTGCACTTTGACAAGAACAAGGTCTACTCCCAGACCTTCCTGCAAGCCAGAAAGACTTACCCTGAACTTTGAAGGAACCACTTTGATGTAGGACAATAAAATATCACACACAAGGATGTTGAAGAAAAAACAAATTACCTTGGTAAACCATCTAGCATAATGACCTGTACAAAGTAGTTGCTTAATACATGATAGCAACTTATGAAATTTGAATAATTCCCTTTAGGGTTACTTTTGGGAATACTTCCACTACTCTGATCTTTGTTGCAGATTTATCCCTAGTATTTCAACAAAAGAGGGCTAAGAGTAGGTAGTATCTCAGGCGCCGGACACCCCCACCTGCGCTCTCCACGCACATGCTCTCACAGCCTCTCGGATGGAACCGCACTCACACACGTGTGTGTGCACATGGTCCTCACACAGCAAACACCGCCAGCTCCAGATGGTAAGGACTATGACAGTTTACTTTCTTTCCCATCTGACCTCATACAAACCCACTTTCTTCACCACCTCCCTGACCCCCAAATATACACATTTAGTCCGCAGCCCACCCCCACTCTTTCTCGATTACAAAGCTCTTTTAAGCCACCTAAAACTTAAAATAAATACCAATTTGAAGAACTGAAGCATGCCCCAGTCCATCTGTCTGTCAGTCCCTGCCTTCTGCTGGAAGCCACCGACCCCATCTCCCATCAGTTCTCCCAACTTGTAAAGCATAGTGGCCTTGGTGCAGGTCTGGCACACACAGAGAAAATAAACACATGGAGTCTTGCCAGCTGGGTCAGGCATCACTATTTATAGCAGGAGCAAGCATGGGGAATTGGAGAAGCCTTGTGAAGGGTCAGGGGCAGCGGGGGTGGGGATAATTCTAGCCTGCTGTTCAAGGCTCCACCAGCTGCAGAGAGGATCCCTTGCTGAAGCTCTGCCATTCCCAGGTGCAAGCCATCCTGATGTGACTAATGCCATCACAGCACAGGAGGGAAAGCCAACGTCTCTGAAGGCAGAGAGCTTACTAGCTTGTTCACTCCTGTATCCCCACCAGTGATCACAGTGCTTAGCACACGGTAGGAGCACAGGAAGGATTTGCTGATTAAATGAAGGGAGGAGCTCTTTTCTTCCCGCCTACCCCACAAGATTACGCCACAAGATTACAGATGGCAGAGAGAAATAGGTGGAGGAGAGGTTAGAGAAGAGTGCCTAAAATGGCCTTCGAAAAATCTACTGGATGTAAATATGTGATGGCAAAAATAATGTAGGGAAATGCTTAAGAAAAACTAATTAGGTTTTTGTTTTGTTTTGTTTTTACTGCAGGCCTTTTCAGAGCCTTTAATATGCTGTTATGCACCTTGAATCACCAAGAGGTGGAAAGAGTATGCACTGAAGTCTGAACTTAACCACAGACCTGGACTTATGTAGCCACAGGACTGAACTTATTTGACCACACTACTCTTTTTTCTCAGAGTACCATTAGTGAGGAAAATTTCATCAAATACACTTTGGGAAATGGTGGCCTAAGAGGTTCCTGGAGAATATCCCAAAAGCAACTTGTAAAACAGCATGATTCCATTTTTGTGATCTAAAAAATTGCATATGATATGTGCCATATAGTTATTCAGAGGTCATGAGACACTTAAGTGTTAACTTTTATCTCTGAAGATTAGGGGATTTGTACTTTTTACATTAAATGCTTTAGAAATATTCAAAGTGGTTAGCTATGTAATTATAATTTTTGTTATTAAAAAGACAAATTTGGAAAAAAAAAAAGCTACCTCCAAATAGTGTTTCATCACTGTTATTTTGTCTTCCCATAGACCTGAGGACTTCATTTCCCAACAACCCACTGGGCCATTACAAGGCTGCTCTTTGCTCCGTTATCATATCCGAAGAGGTATCTGTGTCCATTCTCTAACATTCAACAACTCTGGCTTATAAGGAACACCTTCCCTAATTCCAGGATCTGCTGCTTCCATACAATATGAACAAATGTTATCGAAAAAAATGTAAACCCATTTAATATTCTGTTAACCTTTACAAGTCTGAAATTACTTTGTCTAGTAAATTGTAATAAAATATCCATCAAGAAGTTAGTTTGCTGAAATTATCATGTTGGGCATATTAACATTTAAAGACTGCCTTTTTCCTCCTCAAGTACAAATTTCCTAATGTAACTGATTCGTAAATGTAATTAAAAGTCATCAAGACTTAATAAATATAACATACCAGGTTTTGTTGCAATATGGGATTAAGGCATATCTTTGGAATTAGAAGAAAAATCATCAATCTTAGAATAAATCAAAGAAAAGTATTTGACCTTATGTTGAGTTACTGTGTGTGAGACAATGTACATGCACTATCTTGTCTAACCTCTAAGCAACTCTATGAAGTAGGTGGTACTGTCATCCCCGTTTTACAGATGCAGCAGTTGAGGCTCAGAGAGATTAAGCATCTTGCTTAAGAATAAAGCATTTTCTTAAAGCTTCTCTCACATTTCCTCAGATATTCTCTGGACTTTCAGATTCAGTTTTCTCCTGTTCACACAGAAATAAAGATCCAAGGGGGGGGGGGGCACCACTGCATAGAATGCCTACTCTGGGGGCCACGATGGCCTCCACCACAGAAAAGGAGATTCAAACAGTTCTTCCAGCCACAGTAACCCTTGCCAGACTGGGGCCATCATCACTACTTCTGGGGACTGGGAGGTGACCAGAAGACAAGTTCTTCGAGCACATGCACATCTTAGTGTTTGCAGATCAACACATGAGTCCCTTAACAAAGGCAGAGCAGTCTGTCTAGCAGCTCACAGACCCCCTGGAAGGGGGACAGGTGTTGACCGGCAAGACTCCCACAGCCACTTGACACCATACTGGACCAGAGGGCTTCGGCTCCACAGGAACTGTCTCTTCCATGTCCCGAAGGGTTAATAGCTTAGCCTCTGGCTTCCAGCCTCCCCCAAAGCAGAATCTATTTCAGTTTGGTCCTTACCCCGGGGAGGAGACAGCTCCCCGCCCCTTAGAAATTCCGTCCCCACCCCAACCCCTCCCCCTCCACGGCCCGCCCACTCCAGGAATGAAGCTGCTGCTGCCCAACATATACCCAGACTGGTTTCATCTCCTTCCAAATCCATTTTGTGTCTTAACTTCTGCCAAGAATAAAAATTAAAACACTAACACACACATCATGCTTGTATGGGAGGGGAGGACAGGGCTGGAAGTTTAAACTGAAAAAGATCAGGAAGGGAGTGGGCGGGGCAGGTCGCTGATGAAAGTCAGGGCTTGGAGACTTTGGCTGGGGTCTCTTGTGGGCTTTGGCCCACCCTGCCTGAGGCCCCTGCTGGCTACACCCAGGGTTGGACCTGAGGGGGAAGTGTTTGCAGCATCTGCCCTCATGCTCCTCCAACACCCCATTTCATATCCTTTAACATCCCCAGCCCTGCCCAGAGGGGCACAGAGAGGCGGAGCTGCTCAGCACTGCAAAGGCTGGAAGTGGACTCCCCTCCCCACACTTGAAGGAGCCCTGTTCCTTGCCAACGCCACAATGAATAAAATAGCACTTGGAATGACACGCAGGCCTGGTGGTGCAGGCAGCTTGTGGGCTGTCTGTGGCCACCCAGAGGAATGGGTCTGGGGCTGGAGCCTCATTCTCAAAGCCTGCTCTGCCACACCCACAGCCTGCAGGCTCCAGAATCTGGGGGCCAGGCAGCGCTGCTACAATCCTTTTCCTCTCTTTCTAGGCAGAAGCAGGAGCCCCTTCACTCTAGAATGATGAAGGCTAACCCTTTACACAATCAGGGTCCCCCAGGGTTCAAATAATCACCCTCTACCCAACTCTGAATCCCACCATCTTCCTACTTTGGGTGAACTGCTCCCCAAATGGTGAACTACGCGCTCACATGACTTGCATCTATCCAGATGGAACCCACCGTCTCATGGAATCACTTGCCTTATAAGTCAATCAATGCTTACTGAACACCTACTCAATACTAAGTCTTCAGAATCCAAAGACAAAGTTCAAGCTTTCTCTAAGAGCTCAGCATCTGGGGGGTAACACAGAAACATCTCGAGTGGGAATCAAACTCGAGTGCCCCAGGCTGGTGTTCTTTCCTTTCTATGCCACTGTGAGAAGGGCAGGGAGATAGGATCACACACGTCTTTTGGAAAGAGCAACCTTGTGGCATCCACCCTTGCCCCATCTGGCACACAGATAGTAATGAAAACAAAACAAAAAAACACTTTGTCCTGATAACTGTTAAATCTGGGTGATGCGTAGATGGCATTCATGATACTATTCTTTCTGCTTCTCTGTGTTAGAGATTTTAAACAAACAAATAATAAAACTTTTTTTTTCAAAGGACAACTGGAACATCTCAAACCTTCCCAATACCACACTAACTCCCAGGAAACCCCCTACTGCCACCCACCCACCTACTCAATGTCTTCTCAGTTCAGCAGGTTTCAGTGAGTACCCAGGTTTTGGTGGGGAAGGGGCTGTTTGACCTTGAAAAGCTCCCCGTTATTGGGCCAGAGAGGCAGTTCCATCTCTGAAAGGGGACTGCTGGCCACAACCAGAGAAGACCTAGAGAGCCTATCTTGTGCAAGGACCCAGAGCAAGTGGGCTATACCCATAACCTCTGTTTCCTTTCTGGGGTTTCTCGGTCTAGGATGGGCCTTCCCCAGGACCCTGAGCATATCTCACCAACAATGTGCTCCCAGCTTCACTGGCCAGCTTTCCTCTACTACAGAATCAACCAAGTGCAGACCTTGAGGCCCAGCTCAAAGACCATTAAGAAAACTGGCTTGGACTTCCAAATCTATCCCTTTTCTCTTGGCCTCCATGTCTCTACTGTAAAATTCCCGACAACACCATAACTGACAAAACTCTTTTTAAATAGCCAAATGCTCCAAGAAGACTGTCTTAGGAAAGAATTCTAAGTCAGCAGTTTATCTCAAGTCAGAGCAATAATGATGACAACGGTGATAATGGTGAGTGTCTAGCACCTTCTCAGACCGAGCACTTCTTTAATGAGAGAATGTAGATGAGGCCATTCAGTGTGAAACAACCTCTGGTCTGGATTTCAGAGATATTCACAATCCATGCCAGAAGTGTCTTCTGGGCAGCAGGCACAGTGCTGAATGATCTGTTGGCTGATGAACGGAAAGGCCACTATTTGATGGTCTGGGACATGTTTAGGGGCCTATGCCTGATGGAGCACGAACAGCACTGCTCTCAAGCAAGGCTCACTGCTGGCTATTTGGAAAGAAATCGTAAGTGACTCAAGAGAGGCAGTCTGCGAGCATCATGAGTCTCAAAGGGTGGCATTCTTCACACTAGGAAGACAGGTCAGAACCACCATCCTTGGGCAGGGAAAGATACCCCATCTTGGCTGAGATGTAAAGAAACAAGGTCTCTCTGCCTTTCCCCCCATGCAGACCAAGGGTGTTAGTATGGGCATTTTTGTTAATTTCCTGTATGTGTGTGTGGGGGGGGGGGTAAAGGGAGTGGGGAAGATGGGGTGAGGGGGGTGGAATTCTGCCTGCCTAGGATTCCATCTTAATTGAGTATGCTGTTCCTTTTTACTTTCTGACTTTGAAAGCACATAGACCTTAGCTAATAAGGAGTTTCCTTGTTCTGCTACCATGGAAGCTAGCTTTTTCTAAAGAGGGGAATAGAGTGGCAGTGGGTGAAATTTGGACCCTGCCTTGATTACTGCATTCTGTTCTGAAAAGTACTAGAGTATACCCAGACTGCACCCAAAGACTTCCTTCCACCAACACTCGCTGAAGCTCCCAAATCAAGCAAGGCCTGTGCTGTGCCTCCCAGAGCATACCGTAGTAATAGGCAACCATATCTTGGGAGGTCCTGGCATGATCCCCAACAGAATGCCACTCTTTATGTTAAAGTTGATTTAAAAAAAAATACATTGCATTTATAAATTTATATTTTAGTAAATATAAAGGCTATTTACAAAATTTTAGTAAATATAAAGGCTATTTACAAAATCACTCTTTCTGAGATTTCTTCTGCACATTGACCAGTAGGGGGAAAGAAAACACCCAAAAGCTTTGTCAGATTATGTATTTATCTCTTGATTCAGGAAAAGTGCCCGGCTCCTAGGCACACTCTACCTGGCATGTACCTACAGGAGCTGGTCTGGGATTCTCTCTCAGGACTCTCACTGTACCTCCTGTGGGGACAGAATGTGAGGAGGGAGACAGGGGTGCAGGCTGGATTTGGTAAGGAACATGGAGCCCACATTCACATGATTCAGCAGTTTTCTGTTGTTTGCCTCTTTGGGCAAACTGCTGCAAGGGCCTAGGCTTCCCCTGTGTTGAGGGTCAGTAATCATTGTCACAGCCTCCTAGGCTCTAAAACTAGAGTCAGGATGACAGGGGACCAGGAGGCTACACCGATTCCATACCTAACCACAAAGTCAAGGACAACTTGCCTGGAGAGAATGTCCTCTGAAGAGCTTGAAGAAGTGCTCACAATCTTAGTGACAAACCTGGGACAGGTACTATTCATCTCCACTTGCAGTGGGGATAACTAGCCAGAGCCAATGTATGGGGTCCTTTAAAGAGTCACTGAACAGGATACAGCTTGGATTGTGGACTGGGTGAGGAAAGAAAACTGGAGGAGGAGGGGGTAGGGACTTGAACCATCAGCATGGAATTTCCACAGTCCAAAAGCTGACTTCCCAAGGGGGCCAAAGGGTCTTCGTCCTCCTTCACACTAAATTCTGACACACCTGCCAGCGTCCTTCAGGGTGCAAAGGTACCAGCTGGCCTCAGCTCTGTGTTTATTCCAAACAGGAAGCAATGGAACCTGGGATCTGAATTTCAGTTCCTGTTCCTCAGGATTGCAGCTCTCTGCACCTTGTACACCCTTCTTCCTCAGCCGCTAGAACTTCTCAGCCTGGTTCAACCAGATGACCCACAGGACCCTATTGGCCAGCACCTCCCTTCCCCTAGCTGGGGCCTGGGTTTGAGAAGCTCCCTCCTCCAGCTTCCCTTAGAACCTCCTTACTCCCTCAGAGTACCTCCCTGTTCAGAGTGATTGGTGAGTGCCCTGAACACTGAGGTTCCTACCTCCGGCTCCCAAGAAATCCTGGCTTACAAGGCTAACTCAGGAAAGAAGCCCCTCTGGGCAAGGAAAATGTTCTCCGTCTTTCTGGCCCCTATTGGTCTTCCTCCCAAATGACCACAAAACAAGCCTCAGTGCTCACTCTCAGGTCTCAGCACAGACGCCACTGGGACCTGGACGGAGCTGACAGCAAGGACGGTAGAGGCCAGGGCCATGTGGCTGGCCAGCGGATGTGGGTGTGAAGGAGTGCTGCCTGCCTGGGGGAAGCTCACGTCCCCACCCTCCTCCCTAGTTCCAAAGCAAGTAAAACAAACTACTGAGGAGGAAGACAAACAGCTCCATGTGCTCCTCCTGTCTCTAGTTAAGAATGGGATGGGAAGGTCTACACAGCTGGTACTTCCAGATGTGGAACCAAAACACAGGCAGCTCCTGACAGTTTACCAGCCTGGGCTAAACTCCAGTAGCACCAGGGCCAGGCATGTTCACTAGGAGACGATGAAGGCAGAGGACCGGTGGGCTCTGGTCAAGTGCGTTTCAGCACAGGGCTTTTACTCCAGATGGATGTGGGCATGTGGGGGAGGGGAAGGGGTGGGGACAGAAGGCCATATTTAAAACTGGAGAGGACGGCCAAGTAAAAGAAGCCGACCCAGAAACACTATATACTGTGTGATTCCAACTATAGGACAGTCTGGAAAAGACAAAACCATGAAGACAGTAAAAAAAGAGCACTGGTTGCTAGGAATTGGGGGAGGGGAAGAGAGAGGGCCTAATAAGTGGAGCACAGGGGATGTTTAGGCAGTGAAACTATTATTCCGTATGACACTGCAATGGTGAATAGTTGTTACTATACATTTGTCAAAACCCGTAGAGTGTATAATACAAATAGTCAACATTAACCATGCACTCTAGTTAATAACAATGTATCTATATTGGCTTAACAACTGTACAATTGTAACAAATGTACTGCACCAACATCTGGATAATATGGGGAGAAGAGGCCTGAGGTCAAGGGTAATACAGTGGCAACACTATATTTTTTACTTAACTTTTTTCTGTAAACTTCAATCTGCAAGAAAAAAAAACTATTCATTTTTAAGAGTTAAAACAAACAAACAAACAAAAAGACTGAAGGAGTAAAGCTCAGGCCTTCAGCTCCCTAGGATGCTATAGAGGTTGGGTCTGGGGATCTTGGTAGTTTAATTTCTCAGGCACATTTGTTGTCAGCACAAGACCTCCTGGGATCTTTATCCCTATTTTTATTCTTCCTCAGCTTCTAAATCTAGAAGCAAGTCAGAAGTGACTGAGATTGCAATATGAAGTCAGATCTGTCCCCCACTGGGCAGATATCCAATCATGCTGTCCCTTGCACACAGCTGTCAGCTCTCCAGCAGCAGAGAGCATCTCTGTGGCCTGCGTGCCTAGCATGGGGCCTGACCCCCTGGCTCCCAAGGCCCTCATGTATGTGGGGAACTGAACTATTCTTGAATGCATCACGTTCCTCATGTCCCCGGCCTGTGGTTCCAAACTCAATTCAACAGAGCTCCAATTCAGCTCAGGCCCCTGTGATACTGGAAGGGACAGCAAAATGGACTGTCCAGGCACACTCGGGAAATCCCAGGTGAGCATTTAGTCTGTGGAACTCGGTGGAATGAGAGAAGGTGCTGGGCTTCTCTTCTTCTCCTAGCTGGGCTTAGCTCAGTGCCGGACATAAAGCCACAAATTCCTCTGAAGTGAATGATGAGGAAGGGCTAGAGGGGGCATCCGTTCTTATGCTCCCCTTACAGGTGGAACACCGGGCGCACCGATGGACCATTCTGAATACAGTCACCTTGAGAAAGAAAGAAGACCTGGGCTATTTCTGTCGTGGCCTAGCACACAGCTCCCTGGCATTTCTGAAACAGACACTCAAATATTATTAGAATTCTCCACACCAGTCTCTCATGTACATCCAAATACATATGCCCAGAACGCATTTTTCTTCTATAAATCCGTATGTAATTATTTGATTTTTGTTTAAAACTTAATATTATTATATCTCTTTCAAAATTCAGACAAGCCCTGCAGACTACTGGGGTGGGCGGGGGGGGAATGAACACCAGTTACATATCAGAATCTAATCCAGGTACGGGAAAGTCGGGGAGGAAAAAAAAAAAAAATCCCTGGTCTCATGGATCTTCCATTCTGGAGGAGAAGCAGGCAGGAAGCAAATAGACAAACAGATGGATACCTGCCAGCAGGTGAGAACTTTGAGGGAAAATAAATTGGGCTGAAGGGAGAGAGAATGATGAATTAATAAAGGGCAGCTAGGTCCAGGTTAGAGGCAGAAGGCAAAGAAGTTGCTCATCGAGTGGGAGGAGCAGTTAAGGAGGCCAGGGTGGCGGTGGGGGGTGGGTGGGAGGGGAGGGGAGAGCTTCAAGGGGTGGGGCTGAGCACACGGAAGGCTTTAGAATTGTCTCTGAATTCAACAGGACCCCCTGGAGAGTTCTGAGCAGGGAAGTGACCTCCTCTGGCTTCTCTGTTGGAAGTTGAAACTGACTTCTCTGTGTGGCCAGATTTAGGGGCAGGGAAGTCAGGGGAGTGGGGGTGGAAGCAGGTAGAACCTTGAGAAAGCTACTGTGCTAGTCCCGCAGTTTGACAGTCTGGGTAAGAAGGGGTAAAAGACCTGGGTGGCAAGAAGTTGCAGGATTCTGGATACATTTTAAAGAGCCACTATTTGTCAATTTAAAGTGGACTGTGAGAGAACATGCAGAGTTAAAGAGGATAGCAAGTTTTCAGCCTCGCAGGTAAAATGGAATGGTGTACTGGAAAGAAGCAGAGGAGGAGGCTGGGTGGGAATTCTCTTCCTAGTGAACAGGTCTGAGGACACCTTGTGGGCACCTAAGGGTACACTGGGCAGGGTTTTATCCCACTGTGGGATCTTCTCTGTCCCCATCTGCTCACTCCTTTATCCCTGTAGAGCCTTGAGCAGGGGTTCCCGTGGCACAGTCTTCCCCCCAGCCCTCCTTCCAGCTGCTCAATCCATCAGTAATCCTCACTTCCCACTGCTCCTCTTTCCTCTCCTTTTCTCCCAACAGCTGCCTTCCACTGGCGCTCATGATGTGCTTCATAAATGCATTATATGCCATTTCTTGCTTCTCTTTACAACAACCTTAAGAAATTGGGGTTTCAGAGTCTAGGAAACTAGCCCATGGTCATAAACATAGCAATTGGCAAGGCCAGGATGCAAGTCCAGGCCTTTCCGGTTCCAAAGCCCACACTTAACCAGTATGCCACACAATCTCCAACCTGGACGTGGCCCTAGAAATACTGCTTCCTCCTGAACAACCTTCTAATAAGAGTCATTCCAGATTCTGTCTTCTCAGAGGGGTCACTCCAGACACTCCCCTACACACCTCTGTTCTTCCTCCCTCAGGAAGAATGTTAGCCAGGATCCCCTTGCCATAAGATCTTTTCCTCTCCCGACTCCCGCCAGACCCTGAGACCCTCCCTCCCCCACTGCCTCTTTTCTCAACGGGGAGAAAGACAGCTTGTCTGGAGCTTGGGAAGGGTTTCTGGTGATAGGATGAGCTGCCTCTAGTCCAGGCCCCTGCCCTCAGAAAACACAGATACAACGCAGGAAGCAGGTGCAGCGCATATGGCCATGCTCTGACCTCTAGCCAGTTCTCTAGCAGGTCTTACTTCCTAACTCATCCTAGCAGGCAAGATGCCAGAGAACTTGGGTTTCTGATGAGAGCAGACATTCTGAATCAAAAGCGTTCTCTTATGCGATCTTTCTGCATCCTAACAGTGCTCTGAAAGGCAGCTTTGTGGGGATGGGGAAACAAAGGCTCAGAGTTTCTGTGACTCCTCTCAGTTACCCAGCTGGTTGGTCATGTAACTGTTGCTTAAACCCAAATGTCCTGTGTGATTCGCTGCCAAAAAGCAGAACCCCCTGGCTTCAGGCTGTCCATGTCTGTTAAAGGAAAAACAAGGAATTCAGGGCAGCTATGCATCCTCCATAGCCAAGTCTTCACCCCTGCCCTCAGCTGGGAGGTAGAAGGTTGTTGTGCAGAATCCTTCCTGCCAACTGTCCTGTGAGTATCTGCCTGCAAGGTACTGTCTCCTGTCAGTTACCTGCCTGTCAAAGCTCCTACCTCCTTCCCCGGGCTATCTTTCTGTACAAGCTGCCACGTCTCCTAACCAGGAAAAGAATCTGCTGGGCCAAGCACCTTCTCCCCCTCTCCCCGCTGAGGGCACAGAGGACCTGCTTGATCAGACTTGCAGAAACTTGAGGAGCAAGTGGATTCAGCTGGCATCTACAGTGGACGCAAAGACTCAGACAGCCAATGCAGACAATGGGGGGGGGGATGGCAGAGGCAGGAGACATGTTCTGAGATAAGACCCACGTGGAGGCTGTTCTCACAACTGTCTATGAAGTCCAGTACAAGCATGTCACAAAGCTTGGCTTCCCTTGTGCTGCTGCTGCACTGGACAAAATCTTCCAGCTATGGTCCCAGTTTTTTAGTTCGTGTCTCTTCAGGCAAGCTTCCTAAAGGCCCCCACCAGCCCCTTACACTTGTTAGTTGCAAAAGAATAGCAGGAGAGATTGTCTGGACATTTTTTTCCTGCAAAGCCTGAGTTTTGGAGTCAGCAGTCTTTCGATGAAATCTTGGCTCCACCACTTAGTGGTTGTGAACACAGAACAAGTCACTACAATTCTTTAAGCCCTGGCCCCTCATCTGCAGAACCGGATCATACTGCCCATCTCCACAGGACTGTGGAGGGGTGCGTGGGGAGTGCAGGGGTAGTACCTATAAGCTTAGCAGAGGGCCCGGCACACGGTCGGTGCTCATTAAGTGACAGGTAACATTCTGCATGTCACCGTAAGGACAGAAGAGGCTGGAGGAACTGCCTCGTTGGCACCAGGAATGGGGTGAGAAGAGTAATTCTCCCTTCCCATGGAAAAGGGTGTCTGCCTTTCCTGTGCCTCACCCTCCTGAGGGAGCCTCACCACATAAACACAAGGCTCTGTCTATAAAATCAGAGGAACAAAAATGAACCCCTTCACAATACTGCCCTCAGCAACCTGTTCCATTTTTTTTTCACCAGCACTCAAGACCCTTGTGGTGTTTCAGTGACAGGGGATTGGCTGCCAACCTTCTTGTTCCCCTTTGGGTAGGAGAGCTGAGTTACCCCACCCCTCCTCTCTCCCATTGTCAAAGACCACCCAGTGAAACTTGCTGGCAAGCTGCCACAGTCCAGACGGGCGAGAGCCAGGCCTAAACACCCAGTCTCGAACTCTGCAACACAAGGCTATAGAACGAGGAGCACCTGACCATGGGGCTTTCACCTGGAGCAGACGCAGCCTTCAAGACGGCAGACCACCAGTGGCGTCAAGGAAGGGTTGCAGGTGATTACTCGGAAGGCCTGTACATTGGAAGAGTTATTAGACTCTAACTCTTGGCTGTAACACAGTAGGTTTTTATGTAACTTGTTCACTACAAAACATCCATTCATAATGAGAGGTAAACAGTCATGAATTTCCATTGCTTTCTGTGGTCTCCCTGCGCTGACTGGCTGCGTTTTGAAATCGCCCTCACGTGGACACAGGTACATAAAAAGGAAGAACAAGCAGAACATCACTGAGGGATGATAGTCATTAAAGGCAGAAAGAGAGTCAAGGGGCAGGGATGATCTGTGAAATAATTAAGAGCAGTCTCTGCTTTCATAGAAAAGTAATAAAGCCAGAACCCCCCAATTTTCCCCTCCAATTAACTGTGACCCATACCTAATAAAGCTGCTGTGATTGTAATGTTAGGTAAACTCAGAATAGTAAAGGCACCTGGCTAGGACTACCCTGGAAAAATACTGGCAGGGCCGGGGAGGTGGGGGAGCATCCTACTCCAGAATCCATTTCAAGCCCTACCTGGGGGTGGGGGTTGGGGGGCTTATCTCCTAGGTCAGCCAGCTCTGCAGGCCCTCTTACTCTTACCTGTAGCTCCCATAATGTGCGACAGGATGTTCCCTCACTGGCTACTCTGGAAAGGATTTCAGAGTTAGCAAACCTGGTGCAAACAGTAGAACAAAGGGCAAATGAAACTGAAAGGTAAAAAGCTGAATTCAGGCATGCTGTTTCTAAACTTCTCAGCTGAAATCTGACATGGATGAGAAAGAAAAAAAAAAAAATCACACATCCCCCACCCACTGGCCTCCCAGTGACAGCTATTGAGTTACTGGTTTTAGAATCATAAGTAAGACTCAAATTTCTGAGGTTCTGTATTCAATGCAGAACTTTCACTTTTTAAAATTAACAAAAGTACTCTGAACTTGCAATCTCCTATCTCAAGAACACTTGAGCCTATCATCTGCTGAAGAAAAGTAAGTTTTCAGGGAGAAAATCATGAACATGTACAGGCAGAAGCCAAAGAACAGTTCAGTCCTGCCAGTCCTATCTCTGCCTTTAAGACTTAGTCTGCGATACTGACTCTCCTCCCTCAAGCCTTTCTTAATTGACCCTGTCCAAGTGCTTTAACACTACAGTTTGTTACTGCAGTGTTCCCCTCACTTCAATAATGCAATTCTGGATGGTGTGGGCTCTGGTATTGATCCCAGGCACACAGCAGGTGCCCAATAAAAACTTATTGAAAGGATGAAGGTGCCAGCCTACACATACATCATCAGCCTCATCTTGTCCAATGCTGTCCAAACTCATTTTAGGGAAGAATAAACATTCCTTTGCCATACCTTCTGCTGCTCAGCTCTTATGGAGTTGTTTTTTTTTTTTTTTTTTTTTTTTTTTTTAAGTCAACCCTACTCACCCTGGCCATGTTATATACTTTGTTACTTACCAGGAGAACTAGTTGAGACTTTCCTCAACATTTTCTCTGGCAACCAAGTGAGGCTGACTGTATTATTGGCTCTGATCTCTCGCCTATGATTTCCTCTTACTGCCCAATAATCCTATCCCAAACATCAAAGGCCTTCTTTGAAGATAAGGCCAAATTCACCATTAGGAAAGGAGAAATTATTTCCTAACTTTATTTCAAAAGTTGGGATGACACAGAATCCCTCTGGGTTTTGTGAGATAAACACTGCCCAGTATAGCAAATCACAAGGCATTCGCTGTAATACCACTGACAAGAGACATAAACACAGGGCTTTCCTCGCCCAAACCTAAGCAGGATTTTTCTACAGCAGCCTCAGTCTCCAAACTCCATGGTAAATGGTGTGTATCCAACATGTTCAACATGTTGAACAGATTTGCCTCAAGGAAAGGAAGGTTCAAACAGCCAGCCCAGGGGAAGGACGTCACCACTGGCTTTGACTGAAAGAGTGTCTGACCTGAACTAGAATCAATCTCTTTGGCCCAGATCCCACTCAGAGCCAGACCCTTCTAATGCTAAAGGATGAGAAACACTCTCTCCTCAAGAGGCAAGACAAAACATGAAGGGGCGGGGGTAACTGATCCAATAGGGCACTGGTATTAGACTGTGGGCAGAAAACCTCACCTGCTTCTTCTACTTCATTGCTGCTACCCTCAGATGGTGTGAGTGTTGACAAGACTTCATGGGTCATGGGTTCCAGGAAGTTTGTGCTGGGACTGGGAAAAAAGAGAAGTGTCTTATCTTTTGAACAACAAAATAAACAGTTCAGAAGTACTGGCTTTTTATAAAGTGCATTGTTATAAATCATAGTAATTCCTTATTAATCCATTTTATAAATAAGAAAACAGAAAAAGCAGTTTTTCTAAGATCCTAGGCTTCCTTAAATCTCCAGTTACCTGGTCCCTTGTAGAAATGAAATGAGCCAAGGATTAAGGAAAATGATTACACTGAAAAAAGTCTGATCTTATAAACCATTACCTTTGCAACCAACAGCCCATTTTCATCAATATTCACCAAATATCTCTCAAGAAGACATTATTAGCAGGCCTCATACAAAGTAAGGTGGGCTTACAGGAAAGGGGTTTGGAGTGTTAAGGTAGCAAGCAAGGAATGAACCAGGCAAAAATCAAGGGTCAGCTACTAGTTAGGTTTGGGCTGGAGCAGAAGGTTCCTACTAAAGTAGTATTATCACAAGGTAGGACAGAGCCACATGTGAGAGGACTACGGAATTCGGGTTGTAAACTTAGACTGTTTGAAGCTGGGTGGTGACTTGTTTATGGGACTGATGAAGGATGGGTGGTGTGGTGATAGGTAGCCAGTAGGGATTCTAGCCATGCATCAACAGAAGTTGTCAAGGGCATGAAGAAGCCTGGTGGTAGCAGCCATGGAAAAGATGGTAGAGATGGAGGAAGGATAAAAGGAAGGGCAGGAATGATGGGGCAAGCTTGGAGAGGGAGGCTAACACAGTGGCAGTGGGGATGCAAGGATCGAGGAGTTTGTCCAGTGGTTTGAGTCAGTGTGAACGGAGCCCTTAGAAGGACTAGGGCTTCAACCTAAGTTCCCAAAACCCCGCCTCAGTGCCCTTTGAGATGGAGCCTCTAAACATTACCTCCAGACTTCTTCCTCCCCTTCTCCACCCATACCAATGCTGACGGCTCCAAGGAAGAAAAGAGCCCTATTTAGGAAGGCTTTTTGTAACCATGGATTTCTAGATTAAAAACACCCACTTCCATTCCCACCCCAAATATTTGATTCGGTCTCATAAACGAGGAAAAATATTACACGTGAAGGTTCCATGTGGGAGCACTCTAAGGATTTATGTTGTTCCCACCAACAGGGAAGTAGGTTGGACCATCTGTTCTTTGTGAGTCTTTGGACAAAAATCTCTAGATGCTTCACTGTTGACTACAAAAACATCACACTTTTATGACAACTATGTGAAAAGCATGTATACACAGGGATGAAGAAAACCAACTTGTGTTACAGTATGGGAATATGGGCCATTTAAAAGAACATTTTAAAATTATTAATAGATGTTTATGCAATGAGTAAAAATTGGGAAAAAAAATTGTGGGGGGGGGGGTTTACTTTGGAAAAATCACCCTTTAACTAAGAAAGCTTATTCTTCCGGGGCAAGAAAGCTCTCAGTCCAGGGTCTGATGTACTAGAAATGTTTGCTGAACTTTTTTAGACATAAAGTTCTAAATGATAAGGTAAATAGATTTTTTTAATGTAACAAATCACTTTTATTTCCTCTGCCTCTCCAGTTTCCACTCTCTTCCCATTTCTCTTATTTCACCGCCCCCCCCCCCCCCAAGAAAGCAGATTACAAATATATACTATCTTTTGGTGCCAGGTTAATACTTCCTTACTCAAGAGGCCAGAAAGTACTGGTGCATCTGGGTCTTCTTCAGCTTCCTCCCACTTGTTTGAAAAACAGAGAGAAAGCCTGTTATTCGTTAACCCCACTAGTGACTTTGTTGAAATCTGAACCCAGACCCCCTAGGGTCTCATGGAATACTGTGACCACCAGACTCACTTCAAGCTCTTCTTGCTGAAGTCCTGGGGGTCCCTGGGGAGGTCAACTGTGTTATTTAAGGAGTAAAATTCCCTACTCCTTCTTGGAGAATGGAAATCACAGGTAAGTTGCAGAAGAGAGCTGGGAGCCCAAACACTTGAAAGAACATTTCAAAGAATGGAAAATCTCCAAATCCATTTGGAAGATGGAAAAGAACACCCTCTTATCACTAGTAGGCCAACCAATTCACAGTTAAGCAGGGTCCTCTGTCCCCCACCCCTAGCTGTGGTCATGGAACCAGCGATCATGGCCTCTAGCAATCTGTCCGGAGTAAAGCCAATATCTATCTGTGACTTGGGCAATTTCTCCTGAGGAAATGTCTCTCGTAATGTTACTCCTCTCAGATCTCTTGAAAGAGGATGAAAGGGCCAGTGTCTGACATCTCAATCCTCAGATTTCACAGGAATAGACAGCCTCCTGTCTCCTGAAGAGCTAAACTGAGAAATAAAGGGGGCTGGGGGGGGGGGGGGGTTGGGTAATGTCCGCAAAGTGGCACATGTGGCAACTCTTAACTTCTTTCATTTCTACCTCTCACATAAACTCCCTCTAAAACTCATCTGGCAGGAAAATCACAACTCCACTGCTGTTTCCACCCTGCCTGTCCCACTGACCCCAAGGTGCTTCAAGATTACCATGGGAACCTTCTGGGTTTCAATTATGAGACCATTAAAAAGTGCCAATTATAAGACCTCAGAAATGTTCCTGGGAAACCTGTTACACACCTCAAAACAGCCAAGCTCTTGCCTCAGATTCACTTAAGTGAAGTTCAGAAAATAGGTCACCCAGATGTAGAGGGGCCCCAGCCCCCACCTCAGTCCAACAAGACCGGGTTATAATATTGTCCATGCTGACCAGGAAGAAATGGAAATTGATTTATTGGCGGTAACCAGAGGGATGAAAAAACCATCACGGAGCTGCGCCGTGCAGGGCCCAGTTGTGGAGTAAATCAAAAACACTTGGGCACTCAAGAATTTTGGAAAATTACATTTATTTAATATCCAACGTTTGCAAAGATCTGAACAACAAAGAACTAGGTGACAAAGGTGACTCCCGCACAGGGTATTTAAAGCCGTTACAAGGGTCTGAAACCAAAGCGTACTTTTCACTCAGTCCACGCAAAGAGGTAACTCTGAGTCAAAAACTTCTTCGAACCCACGGCAACTTGCTAAGAAGGGATGGGGGCGAGGCAGAACACCCCACCACACCCACAGAGTTTAGGATTGCTGGCGTGTGGTTTGGGTATTCTTAGCTCTACTGCCACATCTCTGGAATAACACAACAACCTTTCAAGTCACCCTGTCACTGCCACCCCCATCCCCCCCAAACAAAACTAAATGGATCCCCAGGGCTCCCTGAAGTCCTCCAAGTCCGCGGCCGCCCTACCTCCCCAAATCCTCCAATCACCCGGAAGAGCTAACTAACCTTTGGTAACCTGCAAGTGAAGCAAGGCCTTTGAAGATCCAGCAGAAAATTCTGCCTGGGCTCCTTGCCCCTCCCTAGGCCCCTTCCCACCTGTTCCAGAGGCTCATTTCCCCCCCTCTCCCAGTTACACAAACAAAAACCTAAAGAACACAACTCCAGGGGGATGCTTCGCGCGGGAACCAACACTCACACACTCCCCCTTGCTGCCGCCCCAACCCCACAAACACCTCTGAACACCCCACTTCAGCCTCGCCCCTTGATCCCCCCCGCCCCCACCCCCACCCCGGGATGTTCTTCAGGGGCTGTTTCGATCCCGGTCGGTTCGGTCCCTCACTTCGGGGCTTTCCCTTTGAGACGCAGGGCGGTAAGTGCCCCCCTTCCCCCGAGAAGCCGGCGGGTGCGGGGCAGCCCCGGGTTCCGCCGACCGCCTGCGGGCTTCCCCGCGCGCCCGGCGCACGGAGCCGGAGCACCGGTGTCAGGCTCCGGGGCAAGTTTCGGAGGCGGTCGGGGCCCTGCTTCCACCAAGCTTCCGGGAACGGCCGGCCAGGCTGCGCCGCAGGGAACCAGACGCGGCGGCCCCGGCCCGGCCGCGGCTCTCCCGCGGCGGATACCCCGGCACCCCGAAGCCCGCCTCGCCCGACTTCTCGTCCCGCGCGCCGCGCGCCTGCCTCGGCCTCAGCCCCCTCCGGAGCCCACGGGCCGAGCGCCCGGACCCGCTCCCGCCGTCCGCTCTCCCGCGGCTTCGCCCGGCCTGCGACCGCCTCCCGCCCTCCCCCTCTCCCCAAAACCAACAGAGAAACACAACTTTTTGTGAAAAGAAAACAAACTTCAGCGACGTGACTCACCTCTGGTGCAGCGGCTCCTGGGCAGGGCTAGCGGGGCCCGAGGGCCGACGCGGTGGGCGCGGAGGGAGCCACACAGCACCGCGCCGCACGGACACGCAACCCGCACCGTGACACTCAGGGACTCACCAAACCGGAGAGCGGCCGGCGCGGGAGCAACAAAGGAGCCCCGGCCCGAGAAGTTGCCGGCCGGGGAGGGAGGGCGCGTGCGGGCGCGTGCGGCTGTGGCGGGCGTGAGTGTGTGTCTGTGCGTGTGCGTGAGCGTGTGTGTGTGTGAGGGTGAGTGTGCGTGCGTGCGCGCCGCGGCTGACACCGGCGGGCCGGGGTTCAGGGTCTCTGCGGCAGGAAGCGGGGGTCGCGGCGGCGGCAGCAGGACAAGGCAGGGCACGCCGCGCGCAGCGCACCCGGTCCCTCCATATGGAAGAAGCTTTTTTGGATGACTGAACTCGCAAACAATTCCTTCTTTTGCTTCTCCTGCTTAGGAGCCTCCCATTACCGCGCGGGGAGGAGGGGGAAGCAGAGGAGGCGGGGAGGAGGGGGAGGAGCAAGATGGAGCAGAGAAAAAGTCTTGGAAAGGAAAGGAAGCTTGGGGGGGAACCCCCCCCAAAACAGTCCCTCAGACTCAGTTTTTCTCCTAATGCCCATTTTCTTTCTATTGCACTCCAGTCCCGCGCTCTTTCCCT
Organism: Mustela nigripes; assembly: GCF_022355385.1. Classification (NCBI taxonomy): domain Eukaryota; kingdom Metazoa; phylum Chordata; class Mammalia; order Carnivora; family Mustelidae; genus Mustela; species Mustela nigripes. The sequence continues at coordinate 159,784,169 of NC_081558.1, forward strand.
AACTTCTCTTTTCCCATACCAAGAGCAATGTCCTCTGCCTTTCTCCCACACCCCTGAACCCTCATTTTCTCTTTAGCTTCACCTCAGACCCTTGCTCTCCAACGTTATCCTTCTCTCTCAGTCACTTCTCCGGGAAACTTTTTCCGACACCCCTCTCTCAATAGTTTTCTTGTTATTCTGCAAACTATTGGCTAAGGCATTAAAACCAAAACTTTGTTATTAAACGTCCCCCCTCCCCAAAGTGGGGCAGCAGTTGTCAAGAAAATGATGAGGAAACCAGTGTCGGGGAAGTCCCAACACCACCTACCCCGACCCACCCGGCGGGTTTGGGAGGGAGGGTTTGCGCGTCTTGCATTGACAGCTCCCTGCCCTGACCTCCATTTATCATCCTGAGATGAGGAAGCAGGAAAAGGATGAGAGGGGGCAGGGACAGGGAGGTAGGATGGCCATAGAGAAGAGTTAGTTACCTCCGGGTGTGCGTGTGTGTTAAAACCTCCCTTTAGTGTTGGGCAGAAAACAATTCAGAGCAGCCGTTCTCACACCTGAGCGGCATCAGAACCTCCTGGAGCCTTACTAAAAACAGAATGCTCGCCTCCACCCCCAATTTTCTGATTAATAGGGTCTGGGGTGGGCCCGATAATTTGCATTTCTAATAAGTTCTCCGGTGATGGGTGATGATGATGCTGACCTAGGGCCAAACTGTAAAAACACTTTCCTAGGGCATTAAGGAGTTAAACATATACTGAGTTGCCGGCAAACTGGGTCCCCTTCTTATTCTTTAGGGATGAAAACAAAGATTGTGAAGGGTCATTGAAGTCCACATCCTAATATTGCAGCTGAGGAAACCAAGACCCAGAAAGGTTAAGGCATTTGTTCAAAGTGAGCCTCAGATTTGTGCCAAAGTAGGAAGGAAACTGCCTCAGAATTGGCCAGGAAGACCAAGAGTGGGGGAATGAAGGGGCTGCCTCCCCTCTGTGGCAGGACAACTGCCCTGGGAGTCAGGAAGCCACTGTGTGACCTTGAGAAAGGCACATAAACTTAACCTCTCTGTGCCTCAATTGTTTTCTTGAGTTTCTCATCCATAAAAAGGACATACTATACACTGAGTATATAATTTTAATCCTATCTGAATCTAAAGATGTTTAAAGGGGCAGCATCAACATTGTATTCAATATATTATTCTTCTTCTTTTTTCCTTTATTTAGTAATTTGGACAGCCAGTTGTTTATTGATTTATCTGGTACTTTCAACAATGTGTGTCTGGACGCCTGGGCCTATCCTTGGGGCGAAATGAAAAAAGAGATGATCCCTCTCCAACAGGTGAAAAGGCAATGAACTTCCTCTTTGAACTGTGCACCCGTACTCTTTCCTCTTCTTCTCTAATTCCCTCCATCCGCACTCTCCTCTTGTACTCTCTCACATTCTCCCCCAACGTTCTTCAAGACCCACTTTCCTCCCCATCCAATGGCCTTGTTAGATTCCACCTTCTTACTATCCTCCTCCCAAAGCACAATTCAGGACTACAAGGCCTGGAGTTCACCCAGGATACAGAATTCTTAATTCCCCAAGGGAATAGAGCAGCAGCCTTCCACTGCAGTGAAACACTCCCTCTCTGCAAACCCCAATCAGGGTATTTAGCTGTCTGTTTTTCATAGGTGACTCCTAGTAGTACCATGCCCCCTGGCAATGTGGAATTCCAATGCAAAAAACATGCATGAAATTCTTAGATCGATTCTTTTATATTTTTATACGTACTTTTCATTGCTCAACATCTCAAAGATGTCCCTTATCCCTTCACATTTTCTTCTTCCTCAGACTTTGTCCTAGGACTCTCCATTCCCTCCATTCTTGTCTTTGGGTCTTGCCCTGGGCTCTGAGTCAACAAGTCACAGCACAGCAGGAAACAGAGATCATAGTCCCTACCAACACTGTGTAGCCAGGATAAAGACCCATGGCCTTATACACCACCCCCCACCCCAGCCTGTTCACGAGGCTTTTCCTCTTTCCCACAGAGTTTAGACAGACGTACATCACAACTTAATTGAGAGGGTTTAATTCTGTAGCAGCATCAAGCACATTGTTGGCACCTCAGAAGTGTTTATTGTTTTTATGGCTCTTTGTATTAACATAATTGTGTTTATTATTATTACTGAGTAAGTACATTGTATCTCTGAACTCTCCCCCTTTGCCTCCAGCAGTCCTTGTCTAATTCTCTCCCCTCTCTGTTAGTTTCCCTATCCTAACCCTCTCCACCCAACACTAGCTCCCAGCCATCTCAAAACAGTTATATAAGAGTCTGGGCTTGTGGTAAGGTGCTTTCTGCTACTCTGCCCTCTGTTCATGGTGATTTCCCTTTGGCATCTTGCTTTCTTGGGGACTTTCTGGCCTCCATCAAGAAAGCAGCTTTTAGTATGAAAGTGATCATCACATTTATTATGTCAGGGAGGAGAAGGTAGAGACTGTATATATGTCTACATAAGTCACTATATGGCTAAGGTTTTTGCTGAGCAAACTGGAAGGAGTCCCAGTGAGTGAAGTGACATCAAGAGACAGGTGTTCCTCCTCAGTGTGCTGCAAGCCACCACCCATTGTAGTATAAACAGACAACTCCTTCGTCATGAAGCGTATCTGGAGAGGATTGTACTCAGAAAAATTACTAAGATGTAGACAAAGAGAAATAGGGAGTTAATAATTTTCCTTCTTTTAATATAAATCTGTCTTCCTGAGTATAAACTTATGTTCACTGAAGAAAATTTAGAAAATACAGAAAAGTGCAAAGAAGGGAAAAATCATTTTAAGCCCACTACCCAAGAATAACACTGTAAATAGAGGCATTTTTTTCTAGTCATTTTACTCCTTTTTTTCCCCCTCATCAATACAACTCATACTTTTTCTACACTGAGTATATGATTCTAATTGATCAGAATTTGAAGATATAAAAGGACAAGATAAACAGATAATTTTATTCAATATTTTGTACTTTTTTCTTATGAGTTTGGTTATTTAAGCAGGAACCAGTTCTGTCATTGATTTATCTCTACTTTCATATATTTTAAAATTGTGTTTATTGTGTATAGAAGTTATCCTATTTTTTAGATTTAACATTCTAATGTGATTAAATCTTCTCCAAAGTTTGACTTTAACAGCTGTGTACTATTCCATCAAACAGAGACACTGTTATTTATTCAACCATTCCCCTATTGTCATATATTTAGATTGTCCACGTTTATTATGATAATGCATCCCAGTTAACTAAACATCTTGTCACAAATCTTTATTTACAATTCTGATTATTTCCTAAGGATGAATTCCTATGAGTAGGAGCTTTGGATCAACAGATATAACATTTTAAAGGCTTTTGGCTGGTATTGCCAAATTGTCCTCTAGTGACTCCAATGTACATTTTCATCTCTCAGATCTCCACAACAATGAGATCATCAAACACAAGGCCCCAAGTGGAGACTTGACTGAATTATCCAGTTTGGATGACTGCGCTAACCAGATAAAGAAAACAACTGCCAAAAATATTCACTACACTGGAGACAACGCTCAAGTGGGAAAAGCTGAACAATAACTGCTTACTATACGAGCTCAGTTATATTTATGATCCTATATAACCTGTCCAACAACCCTTGAGAAATAAGGTAACATCCACTGAACATCTACCCCTCACAGCATCTCTGCTTGGTTCTGTGTGTCCATTTGGTCTTGAATGCCCACAATAATCCTTTACTATAGGTTTGATTCACTCCATTTACAGATACGAAAAAGTAAGCAACTTGCCTGAGATCCCCAACAACTAAGTGGTGGTACTCATGCCTAAAACTGAGGTTTGTCTAGTGCAACATTTCCTTTAACTGTTTCATGAGCTATAGGCTACCTAGTGGGGTAAGAAAAGCATAGTTAGAAGATGCTTGAATTCCATCAAGCCTTTAAAGAATCTTTATTGGGCTTCTGAATGGCTGATTATTTTTCTTAAGGGCATCCAACTTCATTCAAAGGACTGGGGTAACTCACAAACCATAATTGACAGAAAAGTCCAAGGATTGTATACCTTAGTAGAATGGAGCTCTGGTGTAGGAGTTAAGATTAAAGACTAGATACTAAAATTCATAGTATTAATAGTAATTAGTAAATTGGCTTTTGTATACATTCCTATTCTCAAAGCTAATGTTTGGATAAACATTTTTATCTTGATCAGAGGTGTTAGAAATAAAATACTGAACCCTACTTCCTAGTTTCAAATTCTAGCTACTGAATGTATCAAGCTTTTATTTATTAAGGAAATATCCCAAGACATTTTCAAAATAAACACAAAAATCTCTAATCTGTTACTAGGAAAATTAGCTCGCATTTGCTTGTTCCTGGGCCATTTACTAGGGATGAGTTGGCCTCTCTCTCCATGCCAAGGGCTGCCGGAGAAGTGTGCACAATTCCTCCAAAATATTTGATGACTGAATGATGAATGAAAGTATAAGATTGACCTCTGCAACAATTAGTAAACAATGCAAGAAAGCATGTAATTAAACCCTAAATTGCATGGTTCAGGCAGAATTACAGGTGAGCCTGGTACAATGCCATCTACTCCCCATACGAGTTGAGCTGGCTCGGACTGACTTCTCTAGTCCAGTGCTGCCAACTCAGACATTCTTACTTGCCCTGTGTTCTGCTGACTTTAAGGGATCAGTCTTCAGATCCCCCTGAGGCTGCCTACAGATAAGGGATCTGGGGGGAGGATGACATTAAAAAAAAAAAAAAAGGTGAAATCGTACAAGCAAAACAAATCTGGGTTTGGATACAGTCTTTAACTTTAAGCAAGCTTGTGAGCTTAGACATTCTGAACCCCAGCTCCTTCATCTGTGGAAATTAGAAATATATATGAAGTATCTCTCCCGGTATATGATTGTTAGTGGGTTATCTGATACAATTATACCTGCTGTTTATGGCTAGCCCCTGTTCTGCTAGGTCATGCATTTTTAAGACTGTAACCTTTAGTAGGCACTTCATAAATGGCAGTTATATTAGTAAAAGTTTGAGTCAGAGGTAAAGCTAGAACAGAGAAATGGAAAACAGGGTAATCCAAGGCCTTTTTGTGTGTGTGTGACCAATGCCACATACTTGATTTTGCACACTCCTTAAGTCCCAGACAAATAGAATTTGTTGACAATGAGTTCTCAGAGACTCCACTTTTTCCAAAATATCAGATTCCCTGAAGTAAGCACAGGCCCCATTTAGTCCCACATGAAACATCTACCTTCTACAACTCAATCCGTCTGCTCTCCTCCCCATCCCCATCCCCCTCACGTGTTAGGCTGAGAAACTTGGATCCTGGAGCTGCCCAGATTCCAGCTGTTTGATATTGTGCAGCTGAAGGCAGCCTAGGGCAGGGGGCGAGAGATTCCAGATGAAAGCAAAAACTCAAAGAGAACTGCACCTCAGAGCTTTGATACCAAACTCAGTAGGTAACAGCCTCCGTTAAATCTGTTCAGTCAGCCATTTAAGAGGGAAGGAGTTTCTCACACATCCTGTAAGTGTTTTTAGTAATGGGATGCTTCCAGGGAGGGGGAATCAATGTTCTGGGGACTGAGCAGGACAGAATCAAATGCCAGAGCTACTGTTGCAAGCTCAGAGGTTGGTAATGTGCTGCCTTGCTTTGCTCCCACTGTATTATTTTCTTTCTCCTTCATTGCACCAGGGATTCACTGGGACTTTTGGCCACAGCAACAGAAAACCAGCTATGTCCCAGCCTCCTTCACCCCACCCCACTTCTTTAGGTTCTGGGGAGGAGCCCTTACGGTAGAAGCCATAAGGAAGGAAGAAGAGTTAGGAGGAAGACTGAGATACTGGATCTCCCTACTTACTACCAGTCCCTTTCATATTCAGATAGCAGGTTCAACTTCTTTACCTTCTGTTGGTTCATGAACTAAAAAATGGAATCATTCGAGGCTCAGTGGACCCAATTTGACAAGTGACTTACCTATGAACCTCTGCCTGGGATAAGGAAGGACTAAAAAAATTAATCATAGTCCACCCCAATAATTTCTTCATTCCTTTAAAAGAAACAACAACAACAGCAGCAGCAACAACAAAACACCAAACCAAACAAAACCCCCATAAGACTTGTCTTTATTTAGCCAGGACAGATGAGGTCAGGAGCAATCATATCACTCACTACCCTAAAGTTCTTTAGTGGCCCCCAGTTCCTTTGCTATAGGGAACAAGTATTCCCGGCTCTGATGCAACCCACTTCTTCAGCCTGACTCCCCAGTGTCCCTACTTATGTCTTGTGTTCTAGCATCTGTTCTCTCTTCCTCAAAAGATCATACTTTCTCATGCTTCCCAATCTGCCCACTTTCTGGCCCACTCAAACCCTTCTCTTTTGCAGTCATCTACCTCTCATTTACTCTTTAAGACTTCCCACTAGCATCACCTCCTCTAGCAACCAGTGCCTGACCCCCTCACCCTCACCAACTCCAGTTGTCTGCCCACAGAACACTCTTCTCTCCTTCATCATAACATCCATCATGAGCACTGTTGTTGGGTCCAACTGACTTCCCTCAGCTGGAATATCCCCAAGCGGAAAGGCAATTCCTGTTTCATCTTTGTACCCCCAGTGCTTAGCATGATACCTAGCACATAGTGGGTGCCCCATATATAAATTTATCAAATGGATGGATGAAGAGCTAATGAAATCAAGTATGTCCTTCACAGCAGTTGAAGCCAAACATATCGACATGGTATGGAATGTTGAAAGGATACCAATAACCAGTACTGCACCTGGGGTAGAATCCTAGTTTGAAAACCAAAACCAGATCCTTACCTAAAAGTAAGTGATGACTGATCTTAGATACAAGGTTAGATGGCTACCATACAGCATTCTGCATTTAGATGCTAATGGTATATTTGGAATGAAAAGCATGACTCTCAGCTGTATTTTTTTTTACTTTTTATTTTGAGACAATTATAGATTCACATGGGTTGTAAGAAATAACACAGAGCCTTCCTGTATACCCTTCACCTACTTTTCCTAGAAACACAGACCAATATCTAGCCTAATTATAGTAGTGTGTCTTAATCAAAGATGTCTTAATATCTTAATCGAGGTTGATACAATTATCAACCTTATTCAGATTTTGCTAGTTTTACTCCCACAGTCATTTGTAGGTAGTTGTATGTTTTTGAAACAATTTGTAGGTTATTGTGTCTGTGCGGCCTAGCCCCTGAATGTCTGGCCACAACCAGTAAAAGTCAGGATTATGCCCAGCTGGCCCCATAGAGAAAGGACTTGAGTCTCTCCCAAAAAGCTTACAGCAACAGGATTCATCCCTGATCCAGTCTCTGCTTTGCACCCTCTGAGACCCCACTGTAGAACGTCTTATTCCTCCTCTGACAGGACAAGAAAGGATGCAGTCTTCCTGTATGATGCATGATGAGTTGGAACAATTCCATCCACCCTTCTTTGCCATCAGCCAACACACCAGGGTGGGCTACATATTTTGCAGAGTCTAGTCCAAAATAAAAACGCAGGGTCCCAGTCAGGAGTGGGGAAGTCCATCCCCCTTTCTTAAACCCACAGCAGATGGCCAAACCCCAAGGGGTTGTAATGTGCATACCAAGATACTCTAGGGGATGGGTTAGAGGCCCCTGCCCAGATGTCTACTGAAAGCACTGTGAAACTGCCAGGCTTAGTTGGGGGAGAGCCACCGCCTCACCCTTTCCTGAGATGCAATAGGGTACATGCCCTACTGCAACCTTCCCCACACTTAGGCCTAGGCCCCCCTCAGGAGCAGAGGGTGACTGAAGTCACTATAGGCTGGGGAAGTCTGAGAAGTCCATGGCACCAGATGTCACAGAACTAGCCAGCTGATCCTCTATCCCAGGGAGGCAGTGGGAGTCAGGACCACATATGAGCTGAGACTCCAAAACTCCAATGCCTGCCCCCACTGTCCAGTTGAACTTCCCTTACAAAACACAAATTCAAAGAGAAAAATATCAAGAGAACAGCCACAGAGATTAAAACCAAGTGTGGGGCCTGAGTGCAAGGCTCTGTGAAACTGCACTGGCCACACACCCATGAAGTTGCCTGAATACACCAAACCCAGAATTCATCAACTGCGTTCGTGACTCTACAGTTGCCCTAGTCCAGACCTGTGTCATTTTTTTTTTTATAATGTGGAATATTGCAAAATTCTCTTTATTAATTGCCTCCCATCGGCCTCCCTCGTGGTCCATTTTTCAGATTACCGATGGCGACATCTGTAGAAATGTCAAGCTGGATGATGCCTTATCTCTCCCACCACCTTCCTTTCTTGTCCTTTTCAGTAACCTCACACTTTTAGGATGGAATCAAACTCTTAAGCAAAGTACACGAAACCTTTCACACCAGTCCTGAGCAAGTATCTCCTCAATGTGTTCTCCCACCTTTCTTCTCCCCGCCTGACCTTTTTCCCTCCCTTACTTCACACAACTTCTTCAGAATGTTCCAGGATCCTGTCTCTAGGCCTTTGTATAAGGGGAAAGCTTGTTGGAGCACCTTTACTGCCTGCTGCACCAAATTCCCACTTGTCCTGCAAAACTTGGCTCAATTATTAGCTCCTCTGGCCTTCCTTGCCCGCCATAGTTTCCCAATACGATGGGTGCTTATGATCCACAGCTCATATATCACTTGGTGTTTACCCTTATTATAGTACCTCCTGCATTGTTTTGTAATTATTTTAAACTGCTATGTTTCTCAACCATAGGAGATACATCACACTGTGGTGTATTTTCAATTTTCCCCAACTGATGTGATCCCCTTGAAGCCCCTAATCAGCCCTGTAGTCCTAATGCCTTGCACAACTTCTGGAATAAGGTCGGCAGTAGGCAGATGTTTGTTAAAGAAAGGAAGGAAAGGAGAGAGAAAGAGGAAGAATTGTAGCTGTCAGTGCATAGAATTTCTTTTTCTCCCAATGCTGGTCCCACAGTCTCTTCACTTCCTCAGCTGTTCAATGTCTTAGAAGCTAATATGAATTGACAGCACAGTCAATCTGATTATGCAGGCACAGGTGGTTTAAGTGATGGAAAATAATGATTTGACCAAATTTGAATCGTGGCTGTGTACAAACAGTTTGGTCCTTCAACTTGGGGCCTTTTGATATCAAACACAGAAACACTGATACTTATCTCTCTCAAGAACGACCAGTTCATACAGTTATCAAGCAGCATTTTGGAAAACAAACAGAAATGTTTAAAAATACAAAGCAAGAAAAAATGTTTTATGGACATAGAAAAACAACTTAAAAACAATAACATAGGGGCGCCTGGGTGGCTCAGTTGGTTAAGCATCAGCCTTCAGCTCAGGTCATGATCCTGGGGTTCTTGGAGTCCTGTGTCAGGCTCCCTGCTCAGTGGGGAGTCTGCTTCTCCCTCTCCTGTTGTCCCTCCTCCAGCTGGTGCTCTTTCTCTCTCAAATAAATAAAATCTTAAAAAAAAAATAACATACAGTTGTCAAAACTTATAAAACTATACCCTACAAAGAGAATTTTACTGTACACAATCTTTTTTTTTTTTTTTTTTTTTTTTTACAAATCAACTAGGATGAGGGGAATAAAAAAAAATGTAACACAAACTGTAAAAATTGGATTTAACTATATGAATGAATAATAAAGTGATAATGTAGGAGGTGGGGAAGAAAGCTTCTCTGGAAAACAGTTTGGCTAGATATTATAGGCTAGATATTTGGCTAGATATTATAAGGCTAAAAGCAAAACAAACAAACAAACAAAAACCACCAAAAAACCAAAAAAACACCATATACAAAAATGGTGTTCGAGTTAGTAAATTTATTTCTCAAAGGGATATGGGCTAGCAATTCTAAAACTACCTTATGTATATACGAGGGCTGAACAGATAAACACATTGTAGAAATGCAGAATGAATACAGAAATAAATACAGAAATAAAATTTCATTGCAGAAATGAAAGCCAGGCTTCTCAGTGTCAGAGAAAGAAGTTACAAATAAGGAAAAGGGGAAGAAGAGAATGAACTCTGTGGTGTTGAATGAGAGTCAGAGGTATCAGTAAGATCTCATGGTTTTTAAAACATATATACAGAGTGAAATATACAGAAATAAACATATAGAGGTGTATAGACACCTAGTATGCTTCTAGGATTCATACAGACATTTCCTAGCGCTATTGAGAGAGCCCAAGAGCAATGACATCCCAGTAATAGTGTGCATACCCAGCACTCAAATCATGGCTTCTACATACCACTCTGCAATAAAAAGAAAAGTATTTGATTCTAGGGCTATGACAGGAAAAATACAATGAGCCAGGAACATCTCGTCTTGTCAACAAAGCAAGTAAGTACTCAAAAAAGGGTTGGAGTGTGCAGAAAGGGCAAAGAAGCCAACCTGCAGCTAAAGCAATACAATTTCAGTAATAAAATAATAAGCAGTCGTATTGGATTATAACTAATAGAACAAAATAAGTATCCCTGAATCTGTATTGATGTAAGTAATTGAATGAATGAATAAATAAAATAGAGTAAAAGGAGAAGCTCTTCCTTATAGAGTTATTCCTAAATAATGAATGAGAAGGAATTAGGAAAATAGAAAATCTTTATTAGAATACCACATCAATAATTTTTAGGTTGCTAAAATCAATGGACAAAAGGTATTTGCATAGTCTCAAAATATCACCCTCAAGATATTTATCAATCACAAAGTTTTTTCAACTGTCTTTACAGTGAAGAGAGAGATTAGCGACCACCTCAACCAAGTGATTCATGTTGACATCACTAATAATAAGATATATTAATATTACGTACCCCCAGTATGAGACATTGAGAGAGACGTATCACTTCTGTGGTATTTTTTCCCCTAAAAGGAAAACATCAGACAAAATGAAACTAAGGGTATTCTACAAAATAACTAATACTCTTACAAAGTGTCAAGAAAAACTAAGGAACTGTTAAAGATTGAGACCCAGTGAGACATGACATTGGAATGTAACATGGGATACCGGATTGAATTCTGTCACAGAAAAAAAGGTGGTGGTGGAAAAACTTATGAAATCTAAGTTCAAAGTTTAGTTAGTATCGTAATGATGTTAGTTCCTTAAGATTTGATTATTGGACTTGGTTATTAATGATGATAGCAATAAAAGAAACTAGGTGAAGGGTATATGAGAATTTATTGTAGTATCTTTGCAACTGTTCTGTAAAGTTACTTAAACTACAAAGTTGAAAAAATCAGGGGAGATCATGCAGGTAAAGTGGGAGAGGAGGGACAAGAGAGGAAAGCAGGGAAGGCATCTCTGAAAGAGAACATGTACTGTGGGAAAGGAGGCGAGTTCAGGATTGCTCACTAGAGCAGGGAGGCAGAAAATATTTTTTTTCTGTGTCTTTTTTTTTCTTAAAAAAATGTAATGGAAAAAATAATCATTTCTCACTTATTTAAAAACCAGAGGTGGGGCTCCTGGGTGGCTCAGTCGGTGGGGCGGCTGCTTTCGGCTCAGGTCATGATCCAAGCATCCTGGGATTGAGTTCTGCATCGGGCTTCTTGCTCTTCGGGGAGCCTGCTTCTCCCTCTGCCTCTGCCTGCCTCTCTGCCTGCTTGTACTCTCTCTATCTCTATGACAAATAAATAAATAAAATCTTAAAAAACAAAAAAACAACCACACAGAGGACAATTCAAGCAGCCATGGGCTAGTGCTGGCCTTCAAATGTTAAGGTCTATTCTGGACCTAGGAACATCAGCTCCAGGACTTGCTCTAGATGTTTCAAAGAATAAGTGAGTGCTTGGCCAGGCGTCATTTTGGAAGTCATCTAGAGAGCCTGGGGGCCTGTATCTGAGACCCCACAGACGTCTTAAATAGGGAAGTCAAATCTCCAAGCTGCCTCAATGAACAGGAAACAACACAAGAGCATCAAGTTTCTGGGTCCAAATGTCAAGTGGTGTCTATTACTACAGTGAAGCTCTCTATACCATGATGCCTTCATCAGTCAAATCACTAGGTCATGATACATAAGAAGATATCAAAGAAGAGCTCAAGTGTGTCCTGAAACTTTGTTTCTGGGATGATAAGCAACTCTCTTCTCTGTCTGCCATGTTATTTTTCAGACACATTAAGATTTCCATTCAGGTAATCATGTGTTACAGGTTTGGAAGCTCTTCTACCTCTAAAGTGACTTGGAGTATCTTCTGTTAATGTTAATCTTTTGTTAACTATTAGAGTTAATGTTATAATTTAATTCTCATAGGTGATTTTGTTTCAATCAAGTGAACTACCAACATAGAAACGGTGTCTATGATCTCATCAACCTCTCTGTCAAAGACATCTGAAATGAACAAATTATTGAAGACAACTAGCTGTGAAGCTGAACTTCGGTATGGTGTTGAGGTGTGAGAGGGATAACTGATGTATCTTCATTCCCACTGATTGCCCCGGTTTCCTCAGCTACTAGGAAATCTTGGATGCTGGGATCAGGAGGCCTGACACCACATTTTCTCCAGCTGTGTGGCTTTTTAAAAATCACTAAGTCTTACAGCTTGTCTTTTGATCTGTAAAATGGGATGGTGGTTATTACCTACCTAACACAATTATTTTGAGAATCAATGGAGATATTCCACGTGAAAGTACTTTTCGAAGGATAAAACACCTTACAAGTTGTTAATTTTAATTTCACTGTCCCAGCACAATGAAACATATGGCATTTTTTAAATGTAAAAACAAAACAAAACAAAACAAAAAACCAAACCCACAAGGCACAAATTTTTAGAAACAAGTAATTTTTGTAAAGCAATCACTTTTTTTTTTTTAACCTAAAACATATTTTTCAGCACTTAGCTATGTAGATGTGAGATGCAACAATTCTTTTCTATAGCTTCTTTAGCAGTGAGCCCAGTCTGGTTGCCAGGACCATAAAAACAGAAAGGCTGTTGATCATTAGTCTGTGTAAAACAGAGCACTTGGGCATCTCACTTGGAACTCGCTTTTTAACTTGTTTCAAGAGGTGGCGCTTAGAACTGAAAAGAGTATTGTATTCCTGAATGAGTGCACCAAAACACCAGGCCAGACTGGGGTGTGGGCACCCACTTATGTGTGCAACTGCCTTTTTACCTAATTAATCCTCTCCTTGCAAGCCTGAACGGGGCCTGTGAACTTCACATTCCACTGGTAACTGGAACTCTGGGTCCTACAAAACCTGGAGGCCTTAATGGAACGTTATTTGTTCAGGGCCCTTGAAGCAATGATATCTAATGGAGCAGAAGCAAAGAGAAAATGCCCTGAGCTTTAGTTCGAACAGTTGATTTCCATCACAGACCTGGCCTTGTCACTCCCCTGCTTAGAAACCCTGGAGGGCTCCCCTCCTGGATAGAGTCCAAACCCTTCTCAACCAACCCTGGTCTCATCTTTCCACAGGCTCTTGCCACTCCCACCTTCTCCCGCCCCTCCCAAATCTCTGGGCCTGTCCTTCCCGAAGTGTGGTTTGCAGACTACTAGTAAGGAAATAAACTGACAGGTTTTGTTTAAAATGCAGATATCCTTGCTGGACCTCAGGGTTACTGAATCCAAATTTCTGGGTTTAGAGACATCAGGACTCTATGTGTCAAAACTAACGCCTCTAGCAAATTTTATAAACACAAAAAATTTGGAGATACTGCCCTAATCCTACTCAATAAACTGTGTTCCTTGAATTCAACATGCATTTTAGTTCTCAGTTGCTGTGCCTTACTCTTCTTTTCCTTTCCATGAACTTACTAAGTTTCCTTTACCAAGTACCTTCAGAGTGGTAAATGCAGCCTGTACACATTCAAGCCTCAAGGCCCAGTTCCCATTTATGGATTCTCTGGTGCTTTTCCTGATCTCTTTCAAATAATCAACTACATTAACTGAGCACCTACTCAGTATCCAGTTCACTACGCAAAAAGGAAATAGATATGAACTAGATTCGATCTCTGTCCTCAAGGTGCTTACTCAGAGCGACAGCGATCTCATGTCTCTGTGTCCCAGACCCACAGCACTGGAAGAAATTGAAGCGTCAGAGGGGCCAGATGGGGAGGCTCTCTGTGGCATTAAGATGCATAGGCCCCATAATAACAGGAGTTTGCTGTGTGCTGAGCCAACGGTCCTTTTTTTCCTAAAATACCTATTACAAAAAGGAAAGCTAAAGTGCTTTTCTAATAGGTTTGATTTGGATACAAGTTTTACAGAGGAGAAACTGAGGTTCTGATGTATTAAATTTCCTTCTCTAGGTCTGAGACTAAGCTTATGGCAGAACTGAGTACATGAGAACTCTGAGTGTGTGTTAGCCTGGGGCCTCCACATAATAGGTCTTACTTGTGCCAAGTGAAAGAATGAATCCATGAATGATCGATCTGCTTTATAATCTTAAAAAATAATAAACCACCTCTGACAGCACTAGCCTGCAGCTTGAGTCTCTCTGTTCCAATGCTGAAAGTCCCTCACATTCTGGGACTTTGAGTTCACCCAATTTTCTTAGTCCTTTGTTCCCTTGTCAGATCTTTAGCTTTAATTTGTCAAAACTGTATTTCCCTCTGTTTTTGCAAATTAATTTGTTTTTCATCCTAGGTCTGTCACTTGGTACTTACAAAGTTTCTTTTTCACCACTCACTTTATTTCCCTCCCCTTCCCACCCCCTCCCTCTCTGTGTCCCACATCCTGAGTATGAAGGCAGGGGGGATTAATCTAGCCAGGAACATGATGTCTGAGAGCCATGACAGATGCACTAAAGCGTGCAGCGGTGATAAAAGGCAGCTCTGATGGGCTCTGTCAGGAATCCCTCAGGAACACGGAGGGAAATATTTGCTAACTTCTCTCTTGGCTCCAGGCCCCCAGGCTCCACAACAGGATCATACCTAGCAAAGCTGAGAGAGAAAAGTGGTGTAACAAGAAAGTCTCCTTCTCCTCCTGGCACCCCACTCAAGAGACTTTTCCACAGAGCCCAAATTTTCCTTCTCTTCATCTGAAAGGTCCGGGCTTAAAACTGTGAGTGGCCACAACCTATGATTTAAACCCTGGGTTGTTGAAGGAGTGCTGTAAGACATTGGGACAGAAGATTGTATAACCTACTTCTGGCTTGCAAAAAGAAAGATGAGTGATAGTGAAAAAAATCCCTTTAGTGCTGTGTCTAATCCAACATTCATGCTATGTGTGTGTGCGTAAAACACACAAGCATACCTGTGCATTTAGCTTCTATTTCCCCTCCAAGTCCATTCAAGTAATAATTTCTGAATTCTTATTATAATATTCTTACTATATTATATGGTTGGTTATGGGGAAATGAGGTGAATAAGTCAGATCTTTGCTCTCAGGAGGCTCATCCATGTCTTTGATAACAGATGTTCTGAAAGAGGCTCAGCCAGTGTCTTGGGAGAGCCCAGAGTTTGGGGGTTGGGAGAAAGGCATGGGGAGGGAGTAAAAAATAAGTAAAATCTTCCAGAAAGTGGCTAGCACCTTAGATAGTAACCTAGGGAGGTTAGTTGTGGTGTGAATGAAGGAAAAAAAAGAAAAAGACTTCCAGCTATAGAGATGGGAAGTAGGGACATTCTAAGAGGAAAAAGCAATCTGATAAATGACAGAGCGGTAAGATTGCTCAAGGAACACATTACTAGGAACTTTCAATGCTAGGAAATTTTTAGTTTTTGTTTTCAGTCAATAGAGACCATTAAACACTGGAGCAGGAAAGTGACATGATTTATATTTTACAGAAAATCAAGCTAGATTGACTAGTTAAGTAGTTATTGTAACAACCCAAGTGGGATATAATGAGAGTCAGAACTGGATAGTAGAAATGGAAATTAAAAGAACAGGCAAATATGTTAATTTCTAATTGAACTGAGGTTTTGGAGAGTAATGATATTAAGATACAAGACTTTGGTTGAAGACAATTGGTTGGTCATGCACATTTATGTCTTTTCTCCCAAGAATATATTAAATGTTACTGAAAGAATAATAAAAATTATCAATCCTCTTTAACCAAGATGGAAAGTAGGGGCATTGGGGTACAAAAGTTTTTTATGTTTTTTTTTTGTTTTGTTGCTTTTTTTAGGGCACAAAAGTTTTCAAAATATTTATGGAAGATTAAAAGTAGATCAAAGAGTAGTGACTGGTGAAGCAATGTGGAAGAAGCAGACCTGAAAATATACACACACAGGAAGTTGGTCAATGACTCTGGAGAAGCTCAAGAGCTCAAGAGGCCAGGGCCCAAGTATAAGGAGAGAAAGCAAGTCTATAGACATGACAGTAAACTTTCAATATATTCCCCACAAACTGTGCAGAAGTACCACACAGGTCAGATACCAACAAATGGAAGAAAGGATAAATCTACACTAAAGAAACAGAACAAACTATTTGGGAAAAGGTAAGGGAACTATTATGGAAGTTGACACCTCTGGCATTTAGGGATCTCAAAGCATAATGGCCTATTTACTGTCCCCTCACCACTGGAGTGAACACCCTCTTTTGATTTGTTCTATCTGCATACACAGAGCTTAGAGCCTGTCTACCTGCTGCCTTATATTTAAATGCAAGTGAGGAACCAAAGATCTTAAAATATGAAGAAACATGGAGATAAACTAAAAGGAAAAGACTGGAAGTAGGAAAAAAATACAAAGAATGAAAACAGAATTGCAAAAAGAAGGTACAAGTCTTGCTTTATGAATGCTGTGGTTCTAAAATCATTCTGAGAATACAATAATTTGTAGTAGCTTAAGTCAGGCAAGAGTAGAATGCAATTTAAAAACACTTAAAAATATGGATGTCTGAAATATCGATAATGATAATAAATTTCTCTTCTGGGTTGGAAAGTAAAATATAGAGAAAATCTCATAGAAAGTAAAATTTGAAAGACAAAAATACATAAAAGATGAGAGGAAAAAGACAAAATATCACCTCAATTGTTCTTATATCTGATTAATAGAAATATCAAATTAAGAAACAGAGGAAAATGAGAAAAATTACAAAAGAAATAAAAGAAAAAAATTCACAGAACAGTAGGACACAAGTCCTCATATTTAAAAGTCCCACTAAGCACAGTGAATGAGAAATGTGCTTGCCTACACATCTATTTGTAAAATTTTAGAACATCAGGGTGAAACAGAAGATCCAAACGCTTCCAAGGAATAAAAATTGAACACTTATAAAAACAAAAATCAGGGGGTGCCTGGGTGGCTCAGTAGGGTAAGGCCTCTGCCTTCAGCTCTGGTCATGATCCCAGGGTCCTGGGATCAAGCCCTGCATCATGCTCTCTGCTTAGCAGGGAGCCTGCTCCTTCCTCTCTCTCTCTCTGCCTGCCTCTCTGCCTACTTGTGATCTCTGTCTGTCAAATAAATAAATAATCTTAAAAAAAAAAACATACATACACAAAAAAATCAGACATGGGGTAGAAAACTTATTTGAAGAAATTATAACTGAAAACTTCCCTAACCTAGGCAAAGAAGGACACATCCAGTTCAGAAACACAGAGTTCCAAACAAGGTGAATTCAAAGACATTTACACCATGACACATAATAATTAAAATGTAAAGTTTAAAGATAAAGAGAGAATTTTAAAAGTAGCAAGGGATAAGCAAAAAAAAATTACATATAAAGGAAACAGCATATGGCGATCAGCTGTAGCCTGATTGGAGTGGCAAGAATGGAGTGGCAGAATGTAGGCCAGAATGGAGTGGCAAGCTATATTCAAAGTGCTGAAAGGTTAAAATTTACAATCAAGAATGCTGTACCTGGCAAGATTATCATTCAGAATAGGAGAGATAAAGAGTTTCCCAGACAAAAAATTAAAGGAGTTTATCACCACTAAAGTGACCTTACAAGAAATGTTTAAGTAACTTTTTGAAGTAGAAAAGGCCATAATTACACAAAAAAATTATGATTAAAACAATATAAAATATGAAAAAAAATATATATATAACATGGAGATGTTACTATATATATATATATATTGTAAAAGCGGAAATACCTGTAGAATGTGTTTGAATTTAAATGACCATCAACTTAATATATAGACTGATATATACTTAGGATGTTACATAAAAACTTCATGGTAGCCACAAACCCAAAACCTATAGTATTTACATAAGAATAAAGAGAAAGAAAAATATAATAAAACAGAATATAATAAAACAGAAAGTCATCAATTACAAAGAGAGCAAGAAAAAAAAAAAAAAAGAACAGTGAAGAACTAAAAGAACAACCAGAAAACAAAGTGGCAATAAGCACACACTTAACAGTAATTATTTTAAATATAAATGGTCTAAATGTGCCGATCAAAAAACACAGGGTGATGGAATAGATTAAAAAACAAGATCTATTTATATGCTGCCCACAAGAGCCTCAATTCAGACCTAAAGACACATATAGACTGAAAGTGAAGAGGTATAAAAAGATATTCCAAGTAAATGGAAATGAAAAATATAGCTGGGGAGGCAATACTTTTATCAGACAAAAAACAAAAACAAAAAAACCCAAAACTTTACAACAAAGCCTGTAAAAAGAGATTAAAATAAAAAGGTACTACATAATGTTAAAGGGACCAATCCAATAACAGGTTACAAAAATTGTGAATACCTATGTCCCCAACACTGGAGCACCAAAATATATAAAGGAAATATTACCAGACATAAAGGGAGAAATTGACAGTAAAACAATAATAGTAGGGGACTTCAGCACGTCACTTACATCAATGGAGAGCTCATCTAGGCCCAAAATCAATATGGAAACTGTTTTTGAATGAATTAGACCAGATGGACTTAACAGATATATACAAAACATTCCATTCAAAAACAACAGTATACACATTCTTTTCAAGTGCACATGGAAAGCTCTCTAGGATAGATCACACGTTGGGCCACAAGTCTCAAAACTCAAGAAAACTAAAATCATATCATGCATGTTTTCTGGCCACAATGATATGAAACTAAAAATCAATCACAAGAAAAAAATTGGAAAAAACACAGACATGTAGAGACTAAACAACATGCTCCTGAAAAGCCAATAGGTAAACAAAGAAATCAAAGAAGAAATGAAAAAGAAAACAAACATGGAGACAATGAAAATGAAAACACAAAATCTTTGGGATGCAGTGAGAGAAGAGAGAGAAACATAGAGCAATACAACCTTACCTCAAGAAACAAGAAAAAGCTTAAATAAACAATTTAACCCTATACCTACAAGAACTAGAAAAATAACAAAGCCCAAGGTAAATAGAAGGAAGGACATAATATAGGTCAGAGCGCAAATAAATGACATGGATGTGTGTGCCCTTGCGTGTGCGTGTGTGTACACACACACACACACACACACAATCAATGAGATCTAGAGGTAGTTCTATGAAAAGATAAACAAAATTAATAAACCTTTATCCAATTCATCAAGAAAAGAAGAGAAAGGACCCAATTTCTTTCAGAAATAAAGGAAAAGTAACAACTGACACCAGAAATACAAAACACTGTAAGAGAATACTATGAAAAATAATATACTAACAAATTGGACAACCTAGAAAAGTGGATAAATTCCTAGAAACATACAATCTTCTAAAACTGAATCCAGAAGAAATAGAAAATCTGAATACCCCAATTACTAGTAATGAAATTGAATCCGTAATAAAAATATTACCAAAAAAAGGCCAGGAAATGATTGAATTGAATTCAGTAATAACAAAAATTACTGAGAAACAAAAGTCTAGGACCAGACAGATTCATGGGTGAATACTACCAAATGTTTAAAGAAGAGTTAATGGCTATTCTCCTCAAACTATTTCAAAAAATAGAGAGAAAGGGAAACTTCCAAATACATTCTATGAAATCAGCATTATCTTAATACCAAAACCAGGCAAAACCACTACAGTAGTAGTGAATAATTATTGCATAGCCATAATACTGTTAATATAGTTTACTGATTTAAAATTTTTAGGGTTGGGACGCCTGGGTGGCTCAGTTGGTTAAACAGCTGCTTTCGGCTGAGGTCATGATCCCAGCGTCCGGGGATGGAGTTCCACATTGGGCTCCTTGCTCAGCAGGGACCCTGCTTCTCCCTCTGTCTCTGCCTGCCATTCTGTCTGCCTATGTTCGCTCTCTCTCTCTCTGACAAATAAATAAAATCTTTAAAAATAAAATAAAATAGTTTGGCTATTGTGGACATTGCTGCTATAAACATTCAGGTGCACGTGCCCCTTTGGATCACTACGTTTGTATCTTTAGGGTAAATACCCAGTAGTGCAATTGCTGGGTCATAGGGCAGTCCTATTTTCAACATTTTGAGGAACCTCCATGCTGTTTTCCAGAGTGGCTGCACAAGCTTGCATTCCCACCAACAGTGTAGGAGGGTTCCCCTTTCTCCGCATCCTCGCCAGCATCTGTCATTTCCTGACTTGTTGATTTTAGCCATTCTGACTGGTGTGAGGTGATACCTCATTGTGGTTTTGATTTGTATTTCCCTGATGCCGAGTGATATGGAGCACTTTTTCATGTGTCTGTTGGCCATCTGGATGTCTTCTTTGCAGAAATGTCTGTTCATGTCCTCTGCCCATTTCTTGATTGGATTATTTGTTCTTTGGGTGTTGAGTTTGCTTTCTTTATAGATTCTGGACACTAGTCCTTTATCTGATATGTCGTTTGCAAATATCTTCTCCCATTCTGTCAGTTGTCTTTTGATTTTGTTAACTGTTTCCTTTGCTGTGAGAAAGCTTTTGATCTTGATGAAATCCCAATAGTTCATTTTTGCCCTTGCTTCCCTTGCATTTGTCGTTGTTCCTAGGAAGATATTGCTGCGGCTAGGTCAAAGAGGTTGCTGCCTGTGTTCTCCTCAAGGATTTTGATGGATTCCTTTCACACATTGAGGTCCTTCATCCATTTTGAGTCTATTTTTGTGTGTGGTGTAAGGAAATGGTCCAATTTCATTTTTCTGCATGTGGCTGTCCAATTTTCCCAGCACCATTTATTGAAGAGGCTGTCTTTTTTCCATTGGACATTCTTTCCTGCTTTGTCGAAGATTAGTTGACCATAGATTTGAGG
>NC_081558.1:159805587-160090058 GCF_022355385.1 Mustela nigripes
AAAAAAAAAAAAAAAAAACCGAATAAAATGAGATAACATATGTAAAAAAAATAAATAAAATAAAATAAAATAAAATTTTTAGGGTCATTCTATATATAAAGAATGGAAGACAGTTTTGGTTGAAGACAGAATATAAATGTTACCAACTTTGACAATGTAAAAGTTAAAGGACAGAGGAAAGAAGCTGGAAGATAGAAAATAGAAAAAGGTAAGGTTGCTAATACCCTTATTTTCAAAGCAGGGAGTCAAAAACACAGTCTGCAGGTGACAGACCTACACATACAGGTATTATTTATAACAGAAATAAGCAGGAGAAGTGGTGGATGATATAAGCAATCTAATTTCTTATTTGCTGTATCAGGAAGTCTTCTCACCACCACCACCATAGTCTTCTAGAACACACGGCACAAGAGGCAGGACTGCCTGCTATATAGCCTGGACCTGCTTCAAAACCCTTTTCTGTTCTGGGTCTTACTCAAAAGAAGGTGGCCTTGTTTCTTCTAGCATATACACTGCCACAGTGGAATGAGGGGCTTCAAGAGCTCAGAGATGCCTACTGGGCAGTTGGCAGTATTTTCCAATGAGAGCCCTTTGTGCTGAGCGATGCTAGGTGCAGCAGTTTGTCTTTTGCTTTGGAACCCAACACATCTTTGATCATCGAGTCCCTAAAAACCTCCCAGAAATAGGAGGTCCTTGAATATTCATAGGATTTATCTTCTATTTTCTAGAGCACAAGTCTTACCAAGACCTCCAGTGAACTAAACATGCTGTTCTTCCTGCTCAATCAGCATGGTCATCCATGGAAAGTGTGATATTCTTTGAGATGGCCTGGTAGTCTGGATCTCTTTGGACTATATTATGATAGAGTCAGGAGAATGAACATAGCCCTAAGGCAAACTGTAAATGAATATTGCTGTTTATTTCACACGAATGTCAACTGTTTGAGTCTCTCTTCTTATTAGAATTGAAAAGAACGCATTCACCAGATCAATGGCCACACGCCATGTGCTCATGCTGTGGCCACATTAATCTGTTCTAGGAAAGATACCAGGTCTGCCACAGCAGTTGCAGTTGGGGCTACTACTTGGTTTCCCTTGCAGTAGTCCATAGCATTCTTCAGGATCCACCAGGTTCTGCCAGGGTCAGACCGGTGAATTAAATGGAGATACAATGGGGAATACCATTTCTGTGTCCTTTGGTCTTTAAAGTTGGCGAAAATTTCTGCCACACTCCTTCCTTGGTTTTGATTTACTATCTTGGACTGGCATTGGAGGTGATTGGAGGAAATTTCAGAGGTTTCCATTTAACTTTCTCCATTAGAATAACTCGATAGAGCAAGAACTCCATGAGAGGGTCACTCCAATTGCAAACATATCATTTCCAACTCTATGCTTCGACACTGAGGAAATGACCCCTTGCTGGCATCCAGAGACCCAGTGGGCATACCCTGGGTATGCCATACTTTAGCCAAGACTCCATTATTACTTGGTTCCCATAGTCCCCCACCCTAAGAGGGTAGAGGGACATGATGAAGGTTTGCGTCTTCAAGCATCAGTGTCTACTCAGACTCTGTATCCAATAGTCCTCTAAATATCTGGGTGTCCTCCTTTCTTCAGTGTACAGTCACCGAATAAATGGCCATAGATCCCTCTTGGGGAAGGATGAAGAAAATGTTCACAGTACATAATTACTATGTCGTATCTCATGACTCAGTGGGTCCTAGATCTTAAAATAGGCTTAGTTCAGGAACTTGGCAAGAGGTCATGACTTTTTATTAGGATGAATGCCCTGAGCCTCCATTTCTTCCATTCTTGACTTTTTTAGTTGTAGGGATTAAGCAGCATTCCCATGGCTACCCATCTACTTTGTCTTATTCATCCTTATCAAGGCCAGCACCTTCCCAGTCCAACTAACTCTAGGATTTAACCCTAGTGATAGGCCTATCATCCAAGGAGAGGAGTTGGAGAGCAGCTCTTGATAGGGTGTGCATTCCAGGGGACAGACCTCTGCAGCATCTTCCAGCACAGGGGAAATGTTATCTCTAAGAAGTGAGCTATCTCTGCAAACTCTGAAGGTCTAAGGGAGTAGTGTTGTAGAATCAAAACCTCCAGGCACATCTGTCTTGCTGATTACGTTTCAGGGTCCTGGTATTTTCCAGTGAGGGCCCATATTTTAGTGTAGCAGACCTGCCCTGGCTGAACACTCAGATGTTGCTGGAGCTCTGCAACTTTAACTGTGAGATTTGGCTTTTGTTCATTCTACTCTTAGCTGTATCTTTGTAAGCTACCAAAGAGGCCTCTCACATTGTCCTTACCTGTTTACTAATGGCCCCATTTCTCATTAGCTTTCTGCAGGGAGTCAACACCTCTTTGTAGGAACTGGAGATTCACTGTCTTTGTAGATGAAGTGACTGGCACTTTTTATCAGCATCTTTTTTCAACCATGTACATTCATTACTTTGATAATTTTCTTTATTAGTAAGAAAATGAAAGAGGGACAGAGAGAAGTCAGGAAAAATAGGACTGGGGAGATAAGTTTTACTCTGAAAATAATATTATTGAATACCTTATTATCACTAATCCTTGAAACATTTCCAACAGATAGAATATATTATCCCCATTTTACAGATGATGACACGGAGATTAAGGATCCAGTTTTAGGTCAAGGCATCTTTTTGCTAAAGACCACACAGCTTGTAATAGCATCAGGACTTGAACCCAGGTCTGTGTTCATGCTCTTTCTACAAGCTAATGGGGACAAGGAGCTGATGGGTGCATGGAGGCCATGTGGGAGTGAGCCATCCCCTGATCACTGGCCTGTAGGCCAGCCTAAACAATGCTTTGGCCCAAAAGAGTTCCCAGGGAGCAGAGGGGCCAGTGTTAGTCATTGTTTAATTACACTATACATATTTAGACTTTTAAATCTTTTCTGAGAAATCATTTCATTCTATCCCTTCAAACATCCTTGAATATCATCTTATAATAAAACAGTGTGGAGAAAGATGCCTGTGGCTGAGAGTCTGGGCCTCTCTGGAGCAGGACTGGAAGCTGGATGAAGTCAGCAGCCTGTTGTCTCCAGAGGTAGACAGAGCACATGCATATTACCAGCTCTGTGCAAACGCCCTGAGAATGGACCAGCCCAGAGGGCAGCCAGTGACTCCCTCTGTTTATCCTACAGTCTGAAAGAGACTCTTTGCAGACAAGTGTAATCTTTCTTGATAAACATATTAGTTTTCTGTCTCAGCTCAGTGGAGACGATCCCCTGGTCTATGATACAAGCTCTAATAATATTTTCTTTTTCTATGGTGACTTTTCCTGGATTGGCTTAGATAGTAGAGGAGAAAGTGGGGGGCGGGGTCTAGTGTCCAAAAAACAGCAGTGTTTGGCTTGGGGACAAAGGAGATCATTTGTCAATGTGCTATTCTGCTGCCATCGAGGGGCAGGTGACCACCACGCAGGCCAGCCTTATGTCCGAAGAAGCTTTGCAAAGGGAGAGTGAGCAGAGTCTGGAGGTGGCAAATGTCCTGGGTGAGCTGACAGTGCTTGACTGATACCACTTCATCCAGCCCAACTGACTGCTGTTGACCCCAGCACCTCCGAGCCAGGGGCCGATAGTAATAATATCCACCTTGCAGGATTAAATGATAAAAGGCAAATTAAGTACTGAGCCAGTGTCTGTCAAGCATTCACTGCATATTAACTGTTTCTGTTAAGAAACCTCCTAGTGTACCTATTTTATTCTCAGAGGATGAACTTTTGTTGGTGGGACTTTTGAAATAGAAGAGTTTTGAATCTGTATGCAATTAGATCCACTAATTTTTTCCTTTCTGTTTTCTTTCTTGGCTTTTTTGCTTTTCCTCCTCTGTGATACAAATATACACTATATGTTCTTAGAGGTTTTTTTTTTTTTTTAATGGTTTACCTTTTTTGTTTATGTTTGCTTCTTTAATCCGCATGGAATGTATTTCCTTATATGAGATGAGGCAAGGAGATAATTTTTTTCCCCAAATAAACAATTTTCCCAAAGCCATGTATTGATTTAAGACTTTTATCTTACACAGATTTTTACATATATCTGAATTTTTTTTTTTTAAGATTTTACTTCTTTATTTGAGAGAGAAAGAATGCAAGAAGGCAGGTAGGCAGTAAGGGCAGAGGGAGAGGGAGAAGCAGACTTCCCTCTGAGTATGGAGCCCTACATGAGGGGCTCTATCCCAAGACCCTGGGATCTGGAACCCTGGAACCAAAGGCAGATGCTTAACCAATTGAGCCACTCAGGCACCCCAAGTTTATGTATTTTGAAGAAGCTTCTATCCTAACATTTCTTAGTAATTTAAAGTGAACAATAAGGATTTCTATTTAATAGTTAATATTTTAAAATCCTGCTTCAATTATTCCTGCCTCTGGAATGGACTCCATATCACTCCCAATGAAAGAGTAGTATAGGCCAACTTTCTGGAGAAAAATTTCATTTTGAAATGTTTAGCCACCAAATAGTTCCGCCACTGCTGGCAATTTTTCCTAAAGAAAATGAAAAATGAAAGAAATGAAATCATTATCTTGAAGAGATACCTGCATGCCTGTGTTCATAGCAGCATTATTCGCAATAGCCACGGCATGGAAGGACCCTGTGTCTGTCTACAGATGAATGGAGAAAATAGGATACACACACATACACACTGGAATATTGGTCAACCATAAAAAGAAGGAAATCCTGCCATTTAAGACGTGGATGATGAACCTTAAAGGCATTATGCTGAATGGAATAAGTCAGAGAAAGACAAATAGTGTATAATCCAACTTACATAGGAATCTAAAGAAACCGAACCCATAGGAACACAGTAGATTGCTGGTTGCTTGGGCGTGGGGTGGGGGTTATGGAGGAGGAATGTGTGAAGATGGTCAAAAGGTGTGGAATGCAGTTAGAAGAGAGTAAGTCCTGTGGATCTAATGTACAGCACGGAGACTACAGTTAACAATGTATACTTGAAAGCTTCTAAGAGAGTAAGTCTTAAAAGTTCTCACAAATGTAACTACGTGAGGAGATGAATAGCCTTAACTAACCTCATCTTGGCAATCATTTTATGATATATACATATATCAAACTACTACACTGTATACCTCACTCTTACAGTGTTAGATGTCATATCTCAATAAAGCTGGGAAAAAATTAGCATCTCATTGTGTAGACATTGTTGGAGGGTGAACTGTAGAGAGGAATAGGTTGCTGGTGATCCAACTTAAGGCAGATGTAAAATATAAAACAGTTACATTTTTCTAGAGGGTGCATGTCAACAGCCAGGACCCCCTCTACCACCTGTATTCCTTTAAATTCACGTCAGAAAGAGGATGAGTGTGTGCAGAGAGAGAGAAGTCAGGCTGGGAATCAGAGCCAGATGCTGCTTCTCTTCTAGGTAGATGGACCCTTAGATAATTGGACCCAGGTGACTGGGAGAGGGGGGGCCCCAGAGCTTTCAGGGTGTAATCAAGCCTACTTACCTAATGATTATAAACAGCATGTGTCCTTCACTTGTCAGACTTCTCTGGGCCTCAAATCTGACAAGAGTCTCCAGTTCCTCTGGTCAAATGAAGTCCTCCTACCAGCCTCCTGTTCCCACACCCACTTCCCATAGCTTTTGTTATTCCTGCTGGTGATGGGTACTGCTTCAATTCTTTTTCCCAGCCCCAGAACCCGTCAGGTGAATCTCCACCCCATGACATCCAGTATCAAGGATTCCTGATGTGTAGCTCCAACCAGGCAAAGAGGCAGAATCTGCACAGATGGACTTTCCCATGATAGTCCCCATCCAACACAAAACCATGGTGATTACCCACCTGGTGAACCTCATACTGACTGTCAAGCTCCCAACACAACTCCTGGCCTACTGTGGCTCATAAAAATCACACCAAGGACTTATCACAACCAATGCTTGACAGTCACAACTTAAGCACTTGCAGTTTTTATAACTGTGGCCAACCTTTAGAATCTATGAAATGTGTCTTTTTCTTGAGTCCCAAATTTGAATTTCTTTTGTGTCCTAATCCATGGGGTCTCATGATTGAGCTAAGTTAACTGTTCAGCATCTGTATTTCAAAGCAACTTTGTGTATTTTCTTCTATCATTTGGGCAGTGATATAAACTCTCTGTAGGGGACAGAAGGAACTCCTTAAACATTTCCGTTATACCTTTCTATAACTTGTGGGGGGAAATTGTGCTTTCGAGGTATGTACCAAAGTACAGATCTATAAGGAGATCTTTTTGATTTTCACAAATCCATTACAGTCCTTGTTTTCTAACTCTTCCCCTAGGTTCTAAGATAAACCAAGATAAATTCCATGTTCTCACACAGACAAGTTTAACGTGTTGTCTTCAGGCTGTCAGCTCAGTAAAGGAGCTGGGAAGAATGTCCATTTCACAGACCTTAGCCACAGCGGCAGGCAAATCTGTGACATGCCCTCAACCTGTGCCAACAGGATCACCATCCCCACCCCAAAGTGAAGGAAGCTCCTGCTGCAGCCTGCTCAGGGGTTAGCTGTAGGCAACTGGGGGCTGGCCTCCAAGGACCCTGCCCCCCTCACATGGGGGTGATTAACACAGGGCCTCCTCCCCTGTGGAGAGTTAATTAGAAATGTTACACTTCAAGAGGAAAAACAAGAGTAATGGAAAAGGCATCTGTGTGTGACCAAAGCTTAACTGAAAACAGGCTTTCTCTTCTCTCAGTCTGGGAAAGCAAGGAGCTGCCACCAGGGAGAGAGCAAGCAGAGATGCTCATCTGGGGATGGAATGATATGGGGGTGTGTGTGTGTGTGTGAGTGTGTGTGTATACGCATAGCAGAGTGGGAGGTATATTAGGGGAAGAGCTGGGAGGGATGCAAAAAGAAAGGTTGGTGTGAAGAATGTGGATTGAAGCAGTCTGTGGTGAGGAGGTAGAGGAGGGGTTTTCAAGGAGGGGGATACCCTTTCTACTTTCTTTTGCGGCTGGCTAGGGTGAGGAGGGGAGTGATGGAGATAGGATAAACCAGAGTTGTACCTGGTGGCCTCCCAGAAACTGGGGCTTTTGATGAATTAATTAATGCATTCCTATCCAGATAAGCCCACCCCCTTCCAGGCCCCCTCCTCACTCCTTCTCTTGGCTCCCCTTCTATTAGCCCCTCCCCCCCTGTTTTTTTTTTTTAAACCCCCCCCCCCCCCCCCCCGCCCGCCCCAAACCAAACTTATCAGGACTTGAAGTTCGAATGTTGGAAATGGAGACTCCTGGCTTGGTAAGTCTCTGCACCCAGTCTATTGTTTTCAAACACATTAATTCCATAAACTTTTACTGAGCCCATTCTGGATCAGAAGTGGTGCCAGGCCCTGGAAATAAAGACCTAGTCATCTTCTTATATACTAATGAGAGACAGGTAAATGAGCGATTGCAATACACGGTAATAGAAAGACTCAGGACATCCCAGAAGGGCATCTGGCTCTGTTTTAACAGATAATATCTGAACTGAGTCTTGAATGCTGAGTGGGAGTTGTAGGCACAGAAGATTCAATTCAAATTCCAGCACTTCTTCCCAGTAAGCGGAGCCCCAGTTTGGTCATCAATGTAACATCTCTAGTAACACCTACCCCAATCATGGTTCTAAAGATTATAAAATAATATGAACTGAAAAGTGCTATGTATAGCCCAACTTTCTGGTTTCTCAGTCTCAGTGGCCTTCATCTACATTCTCTTCTCTGTCAGCCCCACCCCAGTGACCACACTGGAAATTACTCAGCACTCAGAGGCTCAACCTCTAAGATCCCAAACCAAGAAAGTCCCTGTGCCTAAAGCTCTCACTTTCCCACTTCTTTCCCACTCACTTTCCCACTTCTTTCCCACTCACACCAATGCTGAACTGACTCTGTTCCCCTTTGTGAACTTGAGTCCCTGATCTTCCCCCTTCTTTCATCTGCCCCCATTACCTTATTTGACTTTCTCCCCAAGAGTCCCCCCACCCCCCATTAGCCAGGAAGTGATTCTCTTTGGCCTCATCCACCCTATTGCCTTTTGGCTTCCACAATTATATACCCAACCCTTACTCAACTGCACAGTCTTCATATTCCTGCTCCTGGCATTTAAGCATACTGGAGAAAATCCAGACTGTGTAATTCCATTACACTTGCATGCTTTCTAATCCCTACTGGGCCCTTGCTATTTCTTAGTTATCTTTTTTATTTTTTTCTATTGAGAAAAAAAAAAGTCAATGTATGTAAAGGGCCTAGCACTTAGGCTGAAACATAAGAGGAGTCCCATATGTTCACTTCTTTTTCCTCTTTCTCCAATTCCTTATCATATTACCACTGGTGCCTAGTCCAAGCCTCTGTCAATTTTCTTATATCTCTGATTTCCTTCAGCCCTCAGCTTTTGCCATCTCATGTAAGCTTGTTCCACTTTCCTAATTCTTGTGTTTGTTAATTCAGAGCACGTGGCCTCAATCAGCTTGCCTGTTCTAGTCATGTCACTAAGCCTTGGTTTCCTCTTCTGGAAAATGGAAATTATAATAGAGATGACTAAAAAGTACCCATGCCATTGAACTGTTCTAAAAATTAAATGAGAAGGATAACATGTGCTTAGGAAATTATCTTTTACATGGGGCACTCAAAAAATGTTAGCTGCCATGATGGCAATAATTTTTGATGTATTTTAAAGCTTTTTTTTTTTTTTTTTTTTTAAATCTTCCCTCTCTCAGAGAAATAGAGTTGGTAAGAACAAACCTGTGCTTTAGAGTCTATCCTTTCCCAATCCTTAAAAGACTTTACAATGAACCTCTTACTTCCTCAGTCTCTTTCTTTCCTTTGGCTTCTACTTCTCAATCTGTAAACATGTCAAGTCTTCCTTATTCTTAAAAAAATTACAAATTAAAAATCATGTTTCAACTCTGCTATCTCCTCTAACTTCCTACATCTACTCCTCAACTGTCAAACTTGTCCAAATGGTATTTATAATGACAGTATTTTTCTCTACCACCCACCCACACTTACTCATAAATCTCTGGAAATCTGGCATTGACCCTCAGCAGTCGACAAAGCCACAAATAGCTTTTTGAAAGATCAATGACCTTGTATTTACCTTTACCCTTCTCATCTCTGCAGCATTCTTTGATGTTGGTTACCTAGTCTTTAAGGAACTCTTCTCTTTTGGAGTGCTTGATTCTCTTCTTTCCTGGTTGTGCTCTCTCCCCTCTGACCATCCATTTCTATTTCCTTGTCTGGCTCCCCTTCCTTGTGTACATACTTGAATGTACATGTTTCTGTGAATCAGACCTCAGTCCTTTTTTTTCTTGCTTTACACTCTCTCCCTGGACAAACTCATCTCCTTCTATGACTAATCGTTGCCCTGGTGATACCTTTCAAACCTTTGCCTTATTAGCACAACTATTCTGAAAAATACTTTGGCATGATTTTGAAGAGTTAAATATCTGTATGCTGTATGACCTAGCAATTCCACTCCTAGGTATAAGCCCAAGAGTAACTCTCACCTACACGTACCAAGAGACACATAAGAAAATGTTCATAGCTCACCGTTCAGAATAGCAAAAATACACAAAAACAAAAATAAAAACAAAAAAACCTGGAAATACCTCATACACCCAATGACAATAGGTAATAGAAACTGAATTTTCACACAATGGAATGTTATATAGTAGTGAAACCTAATGGTACTTAACTACACATAACATGTTTGAATCTTAGTGACATAAGGTCGAGTGACAAAAACAAGTTCCAACAGACATCATAGTATTACCTCTTTATAAAGTTCAAAAACAAGCAAAATCAATTGATTTTTTAGACAAGAATGTAAATGTAATGAAACAGAATACAAAGCAAAGGAATTATAGACAAGGATTCCGGATCATGGTTTCCTCTGGGCTGGAAGCATGGGGCATGGATATGGACCTATACCCAAGTAGGTGTGGGTTATAGGTAACAGTTAGTTGGGTTAGAGGTTCAGTGTTCATTATATTGTTAAAGGTAAAATATATGAAATAAAGAATGTCGTGCATGGATCAATGATGAAGAAAATTTACTTCTAACCTCTCCCCTAAACTCCATTTCATATATTCATCCTTCCTACTTGGCATTTTCATTTATTTCAGTAGTTCTCAAAACTCAAAATGTGAAAAATTGACTTCATATTCATCTTTAAATCTGCTCAGTCTCCTTAATCTCAAATTTTTATAAACGACCTTCACCTCCTCTGAGGCAATGTGGCCTATGCCTAGACTTCTAAAAGGCTCTTTGTTTCTTCTTATTCAGCTCCTTGCCAAGTCTTACTTTAATCCCCAGTAACATGCATCTAAAAAGAGGCAGAGCCAGACTTTTGACCTATATTGTCTGTTGCCACAGCCTATAATTTTAACTACCTATGTATAGGTGATACTGGATCGAAGTGACCCCTGGGCAATGACCTCTGGCACAAAGGCCTGACAGATTACATGCACTTCCCATCAAGGAAGCTGAGGCACCAATCTGCTCTTTTCATAAGCCTCTACCTTCTGTTGAGCTCTTGCCTCTCCAAATCCAGGCTGCTGAGCACCCAGGCCCACCCCCTGAAGTCCTGCCCAGTGTTCTGACTTTGACAAAATTTGCCAGGCCTGCTGGACAGCTCTTAAGGCCACCCTGTAGGGAGGAGGGCTACACTAGGCTCAGTGTTGGTGGGAATAAACAGCTCTTGTGAGTAGCTGGGATCAAGGTGGCCCCAGCCAGATGGAATCTCTGGCTTTTTCTTCTCTTGGGCCCCACCGAGCAGCAATCTCCAAGAGCGGCCATAGAGTACAGACTCAATGGGTTCTTACAGGAGCAATGGAGAGGATAGGCTGGAGCCTGGAGAGAGGAAGGGGGTCACAAACGCAGTGTCAACAGCCACTCTCTGCCTGGAGAAGTGATTATTCCTAATAAGGACATGGCAGTTCCTGTTTACAGTTGTTCCAAACATCTCTCACACCACAACCCATTGCAAAATATGTGCCAAGGCCCAGCAACCTTTTCTGTTTGAGGACTCCTCTGACTTTATAGCTGGTTAGGTCTGCAACCTTGCTGGATTCTGGCCTCTGCTCCTTTACAGAATAGGCACATTTTCTCCATGCCATGCCTCTTAGCCCAAATGCTCTGCCTTCTTTTTCTTTTGTGTGTACCAGCATGGCTCCCACTGTGGGCTTACGCTCATGAGCAATGAACACCTGCAGATGTCTGGCGAGATCATTAGCATTTCTTCAGATGTCTGGTCACCAAACACAAGAATTCTTCAAAATGCATAGTAGGCAATTCCTAAGAGAGTGCCTAGAGACAGCGAAATTATGTAATTCAAATCCTACAGCTTCGTGTTCTGTGAGAGGTTTTTCCTGGCTCGCCGTGCTGTGCAGGAGGAGGTAGATTCAGCACAGGGCATGAGGGGATGTCAGGATGTAGAATGAAGGAAACTTCTCAAAGAAACTTTTCTTTCTTTAGGCAGTTTGGGGAAACCCTGTTTTTGTTTATGTGTTTGTTTATTTTTTACTGAGACACTCAACACACACTTATGAAGGGTCTACAGTCTAAAACAGTGCTTTTCCCAGTACTGCTATCTTTTCGAGGTTTTTAAAGAGCTAGATTCTTGGTTACTAATTTCTTGAGTGGCTCAGTTGGTTAAGCGACTGCCTTCAGCTCAGGTCATGATTCTGGAGTTCTGGGATCAAGTCCTGCATCAGGCTCCCTGCTGGGTGAAGAGTCTGCTCCTCTCTCTGACCTTCCCCGCCTCATGATCTTTCTCTCTCCCTCTCAAATAAATAAAATCTTAAAAAAAAAAAATAAAAGTACTTCTTATGGCAATGAAAGAATAGGAAGCTGTTATCATATCTTTGGTGACAGGAGCCTGGGCTCTGGATTCAGCCAGGTCATGTGATGTCAGTTCTGCCGACAATGAATTCTGGCACCTTGGACAGGAATGAAATTCTCAATCTCCAGTGTAGTGACTAAAACAGAGAATAGTGGTGAGAATTAAATGAGATAATATACATAAAATGTGTAGCATAATTAGCATTATAATGATCAATAAATGGTGGCCATGATTATTAATATTGTGACCTCATTCATCTGGAACTCAGCCCCAAACTAAAAAGTCAAATGAAAAAGTTTTCTGAGCAGCTAAACTTAATATCTGTGGGCTGGAACAAAAATACTATATTCACAGAAAAGGTTCTCATTTTGAGCCTATTTAATAACTATATCAAGCTAACAGCAGGTGTGGAACAGCCAACTAAACAGGGGAGCAGGCAGAGAGCACTGAAGTGTGAGAGTGGAATCCCGACAATTAGTAATCAGAGCTATAGAAACAAGACAGAGAATTACAACCACACACTATGAAGCACTTCTAATAGGGTAATTTATTGAGTACCCACCGGGTGATGGATCATCTACTGGGTCTATTGGGCATATGGTTTAACTTAATCCACACAGCAATCATCTGCAGGGTGTATGTTTATCCCTGATATTATGAAGGTAAATGTGGAAGTTCAAAGAATTTAAGAAATCTGTCACAAAGGGCACCTGGATGGCTCAGTTGGTTAAATCTGCCTTTGGCTCAGGTCAAGATCCTGGAGTCCTGGGATCAAGTCCCACAGTGGGCTCCCTGCTCAGCAGGGAGTCTGCTTCTCCTTCTGACCCTCCACCCTCTCATGCTCTAATAAATAAATAAAATCTTAAAAAAACAAAAAAAGAAAAGAAATCTGTCACAAAGTTAGGAAGGGGGTATGACTTCAGAGCCTGCCTGCATGTAAAGCCCCTACATTTCTGATACTTCACACTCTCTCCCCATATAGCTTTTTAGATCTCTAAACATCCAGAGTTCCCTCTTTCTTTCCTTCCTTCTTTCCTTCTTCTCCCCCTCCCCACTTCCTTTTTCCCTTCTTCTATTCATCCACTTGATCAATGAATCACAAGATACTTTAAAAAAAACCAAAAACTTATTTTGGATGATTTTAGACTCATAAAAAGCTACAAAAATAGCTCCCATGTACCCTTCTTCCAGGTTCCACCAACAATATCAACTTACATAAGTATAATCCATTATCAAAGTGAGGAAATTAACATCAGTATGATGACATTAAATAGACTACAGACCCTTGGATTTCACAAGTTTTTGCATGTACTTATTTCTAGCACATCTCTTATAGCATAGTTTGTCATTGGTGTTCTTCAAGTGAAATTAAGTTCACATAATAAGAAAAAAAGTTATACTCCTTAGGGAAAGATTTCATTCAAAATCACTGAAATAAAGTTCGGGCATTTAAAGGATAAACGCTTTGCTCCCTGAAACACTTAGCTCTTTAAAAAAAACGAACTCAGGGTGCCTGGGTGGCTCAGAGGGTTAAGCCTCTGCCTTCAGCTCAGGTCATGATCTCAGGGTCCTGGGATCAAGCCCCGCAGTGGGCTCTCTGCTCAGCGGGGAGCCTGTTTCCCCCTCTCTTTCTGCCTGCTTCTCTGCCTACTTGTGATCTCTGTCAAATAAATAAATAAAATCTTAAAAAACAAACAAACAAAAAACAACGAATTTGCCAAAGCATTCTAGATAGCCAGAGGTGACTATCTATCGTTACTCTTCAGAATACTGTGGAACTGGCAAAGTCCATAGTGATACAGAAATCCGGTAAAGAAGTAGTTTTGTTCAAGGTGTCCAAGTTTAGCTGTGAAGAGGTTTTCCCGCCATGTTATGTTACTCTTCAGTTTCCAGATGCATCAGGACACCATATTACACAGCGTGGGTGGAATATTTGGAAGTTTGGCTATCTCCTCAATTCCTTCCATGTGTGCCATGGAATTTAAGTGCTGGAGTCAGGCATTTCTGAATACATTTTTCCATATGTAGATTCACCACTACCCACTGAAGCACACACATCTGATCCATTTAATGGGGTGTGAGATGACTCTTTTCTTTCATCCTAAGAACATTTATGATGATCAGAAGTGAGACACACTGGTGTGCTAATTCTGATGTAGACATGCCCAGGCCAAGACAGCCAACTGTTCCTGTTGGTCTCTGGGTGGCACACCAGTCAAGAATGGAACTCCTTTGACGAGGACTTTCAAGCTCATTCTCTCTTTCTTATTGGTGGTGTGAGAACCTTCGGGGCAGCCATTTTCTCTCCCAAAATGAAAAAAGAAAAGAATCCCTAGTGCTATCTTAGAGAGATGTCCCACAAGACTAAGCAGGTAGGTTTCAAACTGACCCTGGCATCTTCACTCTCAACTGCTTTCCTCCTCTATAATCTCCAGTTTTGCGAGTCTCACCACCATTCCCCAAGGGGCTGAGACCTGAAATTTTTAACGGTGCTCTTAATGTAGGCTTTTCCTTTGCCTTTCACATCTGTACAGGGGTAGTGCTGTTGATTCCATCTCTTGCTCATCTCTCCTCTGTCCTGCTGTTTCCATTCACACTCACTTGAATTTTGGGCAGGCAGGAAGCTGGCCACTTGCCATTGCCACACTGTGAGCCCTGAGGGAGGCTACTGTATCTTTGCCACCATTGTGGCTCTGAGATGGTTATGCCACGCTTGACAGATGGCAGGCCCTGCAGTAAAACTGGCTGAGTGGTTAACTCAGCTGCTGAGTATCATTCCTGGGGGACTCCTTCCCTAGGCAGGGCTCTGCTCCTTGTAGGCTGGGCTCTAAGCCTGCAGAGGGAGGAGGACAATGGGGAGGAAGGCCATGTGGTCTGGTGAACACAGACCTCCCTATGCCTCTGCTTCTTACACTTACATAGGCCACGGCTACCTGCCCAGCAGCAGTCTTCCATTCTCCTGCAACCCCAAGCTTCCACGTCCCTGCATTAGAACAAGTAAGAAAATTATAAGAGTTGACAGCTGTGGGTCCAGGTGTCCTGATATCTATTCTCTGCAATATGTTGTCACTCCTCACTCAATAACTGTTCACTGAGTTTCTCCTTTGTGTTAGACACACATAGTTTTTCTTTCATTGGAATCTCTTCTTATATTTTCTATTCCTCACTCACTGTGCTTACACAAGATATTACAAATAAACCCTGTGTATCTGCCCATCGACATGTCTTTGAAACTCACCCACCCCAGTCATTTCACCTGTAAGTATATCAGAACTCAGAGACAGAAGTGAGAGTCCCCAGTTTTTAAAGCCAATTTGGGATGGGGCCTTAACAAGCCACATGGGACATCTTTCATTCCTTGCTTCATGTCCCACCTGAGATCAGTTAGATCACTGAAAATCCACCTCACAGATTACAACTTTGAGCTGCATTCTGGTGGATTTTCTTTGCCAAATACTCTCAAACTTCAAAAGCTGTCTAACACCCTGAGATTTATGCCTTATCTGCTTAAGAAGATAATCAGGCCACAGTCAGGCATTTTGCAGGAATACACATTGAACATGCATCTCGGGTACCGGCTGTAAAATATGCTTGGAAGTCTCCAGACAGATTAAGCTTTGTCACCATTGGGTATTGGAAGGGTCACAAATTCCAATCAAGTGTGGCAGCCTGTGTCTGCCGAGCCTGGGACATGCAGCTATGCTTTGAGTCACTGAAGAGACAGGGATTTGAGCTTGGGCTGTCCTGGCTCTAAACCCCTTGAGCCCTGTGAAATTAGGATTCTGGAAAGGCCCTCAAATCTTTTTGTGTTAAAGGCAATGTGTTTTTGGAAAAACACCACTTCCTGTTTTTTACCCTGAAAGCAAGGTTTTTAAACTTCCAAGTAATGCTCATAAAGTTTCTTAAACATCAAACAGGTCTTGCATAACAATATTTTGATGATTGAAGGGTAAATAAATCCAAAACACATGCATTAAATGTCCCTTAAAATACACATGTTTTAAGATTATGAGGGGAAAGTGCTTGACAAAAGCACACTGGGTTTCACGAAGCCCTGAATGTTTGAAAAATAGGACGTCCAGTGAATTCTAAACAAAATCAGGTTCTTCTATCTATGGCAGAATGCTGTGAGCCATTTCTCTGTGTTTCAAAAAGAAAGGGACTGCCTAATCCTGGACAAGATCAGCCCCCACCCCGGCAAGTAAAACCGTGCGATGTGAGCCATCGTTTTCAGCGCAGAAAAGAGGAGTGAGGTAATGGCCACAGCTGTGCAGTCAGCCCTCTGCAGTGGCTTGATTTATAACTGCTTTGGGAGCCTCATGATATTACATCTCTTGATTTTGTGTACATATAATGTCTCAGCCTTCCCGCCCCATGAATGTGTTAGGTAGTATTAAAGGTTTTTCCACTGGGGCATGTAAGACCTTGGCTCTGGGCCCAGTGAAAATTCAGCCACCCCTTGGGGATTATAATTGAGGTCTAAATAGAACTTGGCATCATCCTAGGGTCTCTCAATCAACTAACATTAAATGCCTACTAGAGCAAGCCAGTACTAAGATGGGGTGGGAGTGGGGGGTTGGAGATTTCTCCAAATGGCTTAAAAAAAGTTCAGCAACTCAGAAGATAAAGTCTCAGTTTTAAGCAGCTAATGCTCTAGCTGAGGGGCTAAAACACATGGAAAATTATCAAATGCCACCAGGCAGATAGAGATAAGGACTGCTGAACTAGGAAGGCTCGTTGAAAGAGAAGAGATTATTTGAGGGCCTTGAGGATTAAGCTGCTTCATTCATTTGTGAGATGTTTATTGAACACCTACTACATGTAACACACAGGGTTTGTACGGGGATGCAGCAGTGAACCAGACAGGCCTGGTCCTTGCCCTTGGGCAGCTTGCATTTGAGTTGGGAAGATAGGCATCAAACAGCTAATTACATCACTTATCCTTAATTATAACTGTGAGTGCTAACGAGGAAGAGCACGAGGGTACTGGGATAAGCCTTTCGCAGAGGCATTTGACCAAAGCTACAGAGGCTGAACTGTCCTAAATCCTTCGTTAAAGTGTGGTTCACCACCAGCTTGTTATAAAGGTAGAATCTCAGGCCCTTCTCCAGTCCTAGTGAATTAGAATCTGCATTTTTAACTCAGTGCCAGGTGATTTTTACAGCACATTAGATTTCTAGCAATATGGAGGTAATACAGTATGCAGTGGAAGCAGAAAACTCCTGTGTCACACAAGTGTTTAAATATCTAACTAAGTGGAACAAACAGGGGTGCCTGTTGTTAAGCGTCTGCCTTTAGCTCAGGTCATGATCCCAGGGTCCGGGGATTGAGTCCTGCACAGGCTCCCTGCTCAGCGGGAAGCAGCCTGCTTCTCCCTCTCTCACTCCCCCTGCTTGTGTTCCCTTTCTCAGCGTGTCTCTCTGTCAAATAAATAAATAAAATCTACAAAAAAAAAAAAAAAAAAAAAAAAAAGGAACAGACAGCCCTTTTTCCTGGATGACAGTTGTACACCCGAGTGTACGATGACTCGTACACCCGAGTCGAATGTGGGGAAGTCTGTATCTCTGGCCTAGATGCTGAAGGGTACCCAAAGTCAGTTAATGGGCCCCTCATCTTTGCTTCTTATGAGGGCCTCTTTGTCTGTCTGTATCTATTTTCAGTTATGCATCTACTGGGTCAGGATCCCTTCATATCCCTTCATGTTCCAAAATAGGAGATCTACTCCATTTGGCATCAATACTTCCCTCCCTCCACACTCAGTGCTGGCTAATGCTTTCCAGATGAGGTGCGAGCAGCTGCTAATTGTACTCGGATCAGTCTTGATTTGTGTTTCAGTCAGCAAGGCACCTCACTAATGGGTCTGAAACTTGGCAGTGGGCCTGGGACCAGTGTCAAAGGAAACAGATCCGAAAGACACACCGAGAAAGGAAGGAAGACAGGGAATGGCTAGAAAAAGTTTGGAGGATGAAAAGAGCGGGGAGGAAATCAAAGGGACAGGAGAGAACTGGAGAGCCTTTTGGGGAAATCAACTGAGAAACTGATCTGGAAAAGATGTGGAAGGGGAGAAAGGCAAACCCAGGAGAAAGGTGGGAAAGGCAAAGGGGCAAGGAGCAACGGCATCCGCTGAGAGGCGGCAAGAGAATCAGACTGCGTGTTGTGATGTGATCCCAAATGCTAATGATGCCTGTGGTTCCTCGCGCGGACACTGTACATGGGGAATGTCAGATAGGGCAACCCCCACATTCTGGAGGTGGTAATCGGATGCCTTTCTCTTCTCTGTGGCCCCCAGCTTTCCAAGGGTTTGGCAGGGAGCACTGAACTCTGACAGCAGCCAGCAAGTGAAGGCTCAAGTTCCAAGTCTGACAGAGTCCTGAGCCCCAGACACACCTTGGTTTTATGAGCCGAGGCCTGAGGAAAGGCCTCTCCTGTCTTGAGCTCTTGGAGCCTGCTTTCCTGGAATTGAGTTGGAAAGGGGCCCTGTTAGGGGAAGCTGAGAACTGAGACCTAAGGCCTCTCTGAATTAGACATATTCATTGTAAGTATTAACACACACACACACACACACACACACACACACACACCTCTACCTCTATAAGAGGAAGGAAATCCACTTGCCAATATGAATTCCAAACTGCTGCACATGCATATCTCTGCAGGGAAAAGAGAGGAAAGGAAACAGGGGAAGAGATTAGCAGAGGCACAAGAACAGAAAACAGACAGGACATTGCCAATGGTCAGGCTGAGCTTTGCTTGGGGCATCAGCAAAGTAGTGGAACACACACCCTAGCCTCCAGCAAGAAACGAATAAATGAGCCTGTGCTGTGAAGAAAAAAAAATTACTACTTCAGGGAAAAAAAAAAGCATTTGTGTTCCTATGTTCAAGTTCAAAAACCTGTAGACAAATGATCTCAGCAGCACTACTCACAATTGCTGAGAGATGGAAACAACCCAAATATTCATCAACTGATGAATGGATAAACAAACTGGTATATTCACAAAGTGGAACATTATCCCAACATATAAAGAAATGAATGCATGCTGAATGAAGGCATCAAAAGCACTGGTGCGTGCTACAACTGTGATAAAACATGCTGGAAAACATTACGCGGAGTT
Organism: Mustela nigripes; assembly: GCF_022355385.1. NCBI lineage: Eukaryota > Metazoa > Chordata > Mammalia > Carnivora > Mustelidae > Mustela > Mustela nigripes. Next base: position 159,824,540 of record NC_081558.1, read on the forward strand.
GAAGAAGTTAGATGCAAAAGGCCACATATCGTACTTGATTTACACGAAATATCTGGGAATGGCAAACCCAAAGTGACAGGACATGGTTCAGTTATCACCAGAGGCAGGGAGAGGGGAGGAAGTGGTGGGACTTCTTAATGGGCAGAGAATTTCCATTTGGGATGATGTAAAAGTTCTGGAACTAGAGAGCGATGATGGTTGCACAGTACCATGAATGTATTTAATGTCACTGAATTATGAACTTTAAAAATGGTAAATTTTATGTTGTGTGTGTTTTACAATAAAACTGCAGGAAAAAAAGCATTGAAATGATCATCACTGGGAAAGTCAAAAAGCAAAAATGATCTGTTTTTCCCTAAACTTGTTTTATAGTTAGGTACCGCTTTTGAGTTACATTTGGAGGGGCCTTACTATAATGTCTGGTTTCCTATGTCCCTGAATGGGAAAGAGAGATGAAAAAGTTTTGAGGAAGAAAGGAAAAAGGATGATAAAGACAGGAGGGTTGGGGGGAAGTCAGGGAAAGCCAGCTCCGTACAGGGTGGGACATGCATGCACAGGGACAGCTGCAGAGGACAAGAGGCCAGGATGAAGTGGGGAGAAAGAAGCTGCTGCTGTTGTTTCACTTAGAGGAGAAAGAAATCACAGACAGAAGAAAGGAGAAACAGAGAAGAAGACAAATCTTTGAGTCATGCCAGGCAGCATGGAAGAGAAACTAAGATGAGCTAAAAGAGATGCTTAAATCAAAGCAGCAGAAAGACTATGCAAACTTTAACTCTTTGCCACCAGTCCCCCCTTTCATTTCCCATGATGCATACAGCTGTGAAGTGCTGGAGATCTGGGGGCCAGAATCTGACAATGGGAGTTCCTTCCTCTCCATAGGGTGACCCTTCTTTTTTTTTTTTTTTTAAAGATTTTATTTTATTTTTTTTTAAAGATTTTATTTATTTATTTGACAGAGAGAGATCACAAGTAGGCAGAGAGGCAGGCAGAGAGAGAGGAGGAAGCAGGCTCCCTGCTGAGCAGAGAGCCCGATGCGGGACTCAAACCCAGGACCCTGAGATCACGACCTGAGCCGAAGGCAGCGGCTTAACCCACTGAGCCACCCAGGCGCCCCGGGTGACCCTTCTTAACTAGGCCCATTATCCACTAATAGCCAGTCTCCTGTCCCTGTGCTCCCCATCCTGGGATGTGATGAAGTGAAGACCAGATGAGCTCTGACCCTAGCGGGCAATAAGGATCGAGATCATGTCGGAAATCTCTCCCAGTTCTGCGCTCTTTTGTGTGAATGGTTCCAAGCCACAAATGTGTGCCTAACAAAAGGAGGTTGGTCAGTGGCTTAGAGGATCAGTCCATGAGTGTTTACCACACACACATGTGCTCTATTTAAAGGAGGATTGTTGGCAGGGCCTTACTGTAAAGAGTTGTTAGATGAAAGGACAGAGGTTGAGACTGTAACTTTCTAACATTATTTCCAGGTAGTTTGTATGTAAAGATTTTTAAAACTATTTTTTACACTTAAAATAGACACGAAAAAGATGAAAATAAAAATCACCCACAACGCCACCACTTTGCTGGAAATATTGACACATATTTACCTCTACTTGGAACATGCACATGACTCTACTGAACAGACTCTTTCCTATGTAGGTCATTTTCTTGTAGGTCATTAAATAGTCTTTGACAATATTATAATGTGTGTGTTCAAGAACTTTATGATAAAAACAAAACAGGCAGACAGGAGTGAGATGGTGATTTGGGACAGGCAGTATGGGTTTATTCTGCAAAAGAAAGCATGGTGTTCCATCCTGTTTTGCAAAAACCATTAGCGGGAAATGATTCTGATGAGGAAAAGTGCATTGCACACAGAAATTATGCCTTCAGCCTCAGGCCTGGAAAGAGGACAGCACAGACCTACAACCATCCACAGTGGACATGTAGCATGAGCAAAAAATAAACCTTACTGTTGTAAGCCAAACACACACGCACGCACAACATACAAAGGATGACAAGACTGCCTGCATTTTCTAAGGCTTCACGGAAGGGCACCTGTGAAAGAAATCAGTTTCTGGAATCTGGGTTCCTTTGCAATGCATATCTGCTAATGTATTTGAATCATATGTGGAGTGCAGGGTTTTCCCAACTGAGCCTATATACTTTGCAGACAAAGCTTGTCCTTTAACTGTATGGGGAATTTAGGGGATGTCTCACTTCCTATGTAAGGAAGAAGCTTGTGAAGGGCCTACTGGTACTTTATTCCAGGCAGAAGAAAATGGACATAGCAGGTGTCCTCCTAGGCACTGTTATGCATAGGCCTGGTCTATGGAGAGGTTAGGAGGAAGAATTCAGAGACTAGGAAGCAGAAACTGCTTTCTAAACACTGGAGTAAACGTCATTGACTTGTGCAAGATGCCGCTCAAGTAAAAGGTCAAGGCCACCCCTACCCACAAGGCCATGCCTGTAGCTACCACTGTACAGATGAGGAAGGCTTTGCTCAAGCTTCCTGTGATTCGCAGCCTTTATGTCTTTCTCCCCCTCTTCAGGCCCCACTGCAGCCCAGAAGCACACAATCGGAGGCTGATGGGCACAACCATTCACCCCAAAATTGGGGTTTGGGAAGCACAATCTTTCACAGGCTAGGAGGTAAGTACAGCCCTGGAGAATCCCATTCAAGTGATGGCACAGTGTCATTCAGGCCCTCTAGTAACATGATGAGTAGGAGGTCTTCCAGCAGCTTCTCACTGCTCTCATAAGGAATCCTTAAATCTTTATCATGGCTTGCAAGGCCTATGTGGCCTGTATCACGAGGTTCCCTCCAACCTATGATCTTATCCCCTACGATTCCACACTTTCTCTCTTGTTTCCAGCAACTGGGGCCTACTTGTGGCACCCAGGACGTTCCTGCTTGTCCCTGGGCTCACTGTGCCCTTTGCTTTGGACACTTTCCCCTCTGTGTTTACATTGCTCCCTCCCTCATCTCACTCTAGCTCTGCTCAAATGTGCCATCAGAACCAATGACGCATTCTATGACCATCCCATCCAGAATAGCATCCTCCCTCCACTAATGACCTACTGGCACTAGGGGTAAGTATGAATAGAGCCAGCAAAAGGGACAGACAGATAGGGAAGGAGGGAAGACATATATAAACACATAGATATAGAAATATGTATTTAAAAATACATATATATATCTCATTTATCATCTGTCACCACCATTAGAATACAGGAGAGGTACTATGAGAGCAGGGACTTTGTTTTGTTCACTGCTATATCCCTGGCACCTTAAATAGTACCTGGCATTAGGGGTTCAGTGAACAGTGCTGAATTAATGAATGGGCACTCTTTTCTTTTCATGCTGATTACCCTTACCTTTTAGTCCATAACTTAGAGCCATTTCTCTTGGGCCTCCTGATCTCTACTTGCACTTAAGCCGCAAGTCACTGCTATAGTTTCAGATAGAAAATGTCCTCAAATGACCTGAATCCCAAATCAGGAACAGAGGAAGGACCTGTCTATAGAATTCTTATGGGTATAGCTGCTTCTCCGTTTGGGCGCAGCACTGTCCTCATCTATCCTGAGTCCCTGACTCAACTGAATCCTTTCCTCTCCCTTCCCAACTCAGAAACAAGTGGGGCTCTCTTAAAACCAGTGGAGTTAACCATGTCTCACCTGTGTGGTAACTGATGTCCCAAATGTGTTTTTGTTTTTGTTGTTTTGTTTTTATTTTTTTTTAACAGATTTTATTTTTAAGTTATCTCTACACCCAATGTGGGCCTTGAACTCACAACCCCAAGGTCAAGAGTTGTGTGCTCCACTGACCTAGCTAGCCAAGTGCCCTGCCCCAAATGTTAAAGGACTTTATCACATATCCAGCTGGTGATGGTGCTGGGCAGCAAAGGAGCATTTTCTCACCTGTACCATCTTGGCTCCCACGCAGAGCTGTGACTCTGAGTATAATAAACCTACTCTGTCCCTGAGCTCTCACTTCTAACTCTGCCCCAAGATTCTGTCTATGACATAGATACAGTCCATGACATTGACTTGAAATGACCTGGCCTCTTGGCACCCAAAACTCCTAGTTCTGATTCCTGTGGCTTCCCATCATTCTGTTCTTCTGGACCCAAGTAGCTCCATCATTCATCTTCCTCCAGCTCAAGCTCTGGGAGCACCTGATGATTGAAGCTAATATCCTTAGAGTGATCTACCATGTATCACCCATTGGGTTCTGGCCGCTACTCTCAGTTTAGAACCTTGTGTACAAAGGGCATGGTTTCAAATGCTCTAAAAATAAGAAGACCAAAGATAGGTCTTAAGAGCCTGGGTGAGTAGGGCTCCTCGAAAGTAAGTCAAGATACTCTGGTCCATATGTGGAGTTTGGATTGGTATGTGGCCAGCTTCTTTGCTCATCTGGTGTTGTAAGCACACTTAGAGAGGGGCTGTTGCTTCTAAAAATTTGGATGCTGCCATCTTCAGAATTGCCCTTCCTGGCTGGTGGAGGTTTTTCAATCCTACAGGAGGGCAGCTTTTCCTACTTCAGGTACCTATCTGGAACTATGACCTCATCTGGAGGAAGGAGCTGGGACCCTTAAGGTTGGAGACTGTGACTGGGGAAGGGGTAGAGGGGGGAGAGGCAGAATGGCCCTAGCTCGTTATAGGTGCCTCATTACACACATCTAAATTTGGCTCTCTCTCAAGCCCTGTTCAACCAAGGAGTGCACATGCTGACTGACTCTCTTCCAAACCCTGCACTCTCTATGACACATTTTTTTTTTTAAGCTGTTAAGAGTTTTTCCAGAATCTTTTTCTTTGAGGACAAACAGTAACACTAACATATGTAGACAGGCAGCATATAGATGTCCAGCAAGATGTGCCACTGTGACATGCTGAGAGAAGAAATTCAAATGTTTATGCATGCATGTCACCAAAGCATTCTAGCATCCTCCTTTCACATACACTTAGCCTGCAGAGCTGTGGGCCTGTTCACTTGCCCACTGCAGACAAGTAGATGGGGTGGATGTCTGAGGAAGTCCAAGCCCTCTTGCCTGGCAATATAGCCACAAGTAGAGAAGATGTGAATCCAGATTCTCACTCATTCCCCACGCCTCCATGCTTTGATTCCTGGTCATTGTCTAACTTGTACCAGCCTCATAAGAAACAAGTTATTGACACCCAATATAATGCATGAATAAGAAGGTAATTTAAAAAAAAATCCCCGTCTATCAGAAGGATTTTCTAAATGTGAAACAAAACCTAGAAACCAGAAATGGAAAGATGAACATGTATGACTACATCTAAACTAAGCATCTTTGCAAGGTAAAAATACTTGATAAGCAGAATCTAAAGACTCATGACCTACGGGGGGGGGGGGGGAAGGAAATGTGCATCTTATATCACAGATAAATGTTTAACTTCTCCAACAAATAAAGAACTTGGAAAATATCAACTAAAAAAACCTGCCAACCTAAGAGATGAAACAATAAAGGTTATTAATAGATATTTAACAGAAAGGAAGTTACAAATAGCTCTGAAATGTGTAAAAGATGAAAAATCTTATTCATAAGAGGAACTAATTAAATACTGGAGCTAATTAAATACTATATACTGGTAGACAATTTTTTACCAATCAAATTGACAAAGTCCAAGAAGTTTGATTATTCATGTTGGTGAGGGTTTACAGAAATAGGCATGGCCATACATTGCAAGTGGAAGTGTGAAAAAGTATCTTTTATGAATGGAAATTTTGCAATACTTACCACAATCACTGGTGCTTATATCATTTGACTCTCTTCTATGAATTTATCCTAAAATATACTCTTTTCTGTGACATGACTCACGTACAATACCATTCATTGCATCATTATTTTAAGAAATAAAGGTTGGAAACAACTTAAAGTTCCATCAGCCAAAGGCCAAATTATGATACGTTCATGGAAAGGATCATTTTGAGCTAAAAAGGAATGAGAATACTTTTTCATGTATTGAAATATTTTTAAGTCATATTAAGTGAAAAAAAAAAGGGGTGCAATAAAGGGTGGCCATCTTTTTATGGAACAAAGTGGGAATATGGGCACAAGTATTTACTTGTATATAGAGTTGCTCTGCAAGGATACACAAAAAGCTGGCAAAGTTGGTTGCCCCGAGCAAGGGAGCTAGGTCGCCAATGTGAGGGAGATACTTCATGTATATATTTTCAAGCTGCCTAAATTTGTCCCAGGTGAATGTATTATCTCTACAAAAAATTTTCTTAAGCAAGTTATCTTTGTTTTTGTAAAGTATCAATGAATCCAATCATCAGCTTCAAAAATTAAAATCCTGGATAAAAACCCTTTTAAGAAACGCAGCAAATAACCTTCTAAAAATTCACTATTTTTTAAAACTAATGATTGGATAATGAAGAGAGAGATGGTGTGTGAGAAAGCAGGAGGAACAGAGCCATCTAGGAGGCTGGTGAGGTCTGATGGGGAGTTAGGCAAGACAGGGAAGGAGGAAGACGTAGAGGGGGAGAGAATCACAGTCAAGAGACAGGCAGAGCCAGCAGTTGCAGAAGCAGGGGCTGCAGTGGATGAAAATGTGGCTGCTGCACCTTAGCGTTCACTTCCGGGTGTGCATCAAACTGTCCTTTGTTATCACTGCTCTTTGAGACTCAGTTTATTTTTTCTTGGACTTCTTGGGGTTTCTCCTGTGTATAAGGAATTGACAAGGGCTTGAGAAATTTACTTAGGAAACATGGAGGTCCTCTGACCCCACCAGAGAAAATAAACAAGCATAAAGTGGTACTTAAGAGAGGGTAAAAGAGCTGTGACTTCATGGTTTGGGGTTATATCAATAGTAAGAATGGTGGCTATTTGGTGGGCATCAGATGTATCTATATGTGCACATGTATCCTAAGGTATGGAAATACTTTAGAATTCCACACAATTTACTTCCGTATATTTTGCTTGTTAGTACTGATGAGTTGGTTCCCATAATACTTTAAACAAATCTCCATTTTAGAAAACTGCTAGAACAGTTTGCTTATGGATTTTCGTTCATGTGCTAGTGTGTGAATTTTCTGAGGGTAGTGGGTTTCTTATCTTTTATTCCTGCACCTAGCACATCATAGGTAAACACTGCCTCCTTTAACTGCATTTGTACTGTTATCATTTAGGGGTTCTGTTTGGCTGCATGTAACACAGACCCAACAAACAGCGCCTTAAACAAGACAGGACTCACATTATAAAAAGTACAGAGGTGGCAGGCCGGGGTTAGCGCAATGTGTGCTGGGAATCACCGAGGATCCAGCTACCTTCGGTACCTCTGGCATTCAGCCATGCTTCTCATGGTGAAAGATGGCGATCGGACGTCTGCACGAATCTCCGGAAGGGAAGGAAAGGGCAAAGGGCAAGAGGCCAGAGCGGCGTGATTACCCAAAGCGCGACGCATTGACCTCCACTTGCATCTCATTGGCCCAAAGTGGATCATGTGGCCTCTCCCAGCCTCAGTGGATTCTGGGAAACTTGAGTGTTTTAACTGAGAGCATCCCTATATCTCTTAATAAAATTAAGGTTTTCTTAATAAGGTAGTAGCAGTATTGGTCACGAGTGTGTAAAGACCAAAGACACAAACACATTTCTAACTGTGAAACTTCTCTCTCATTTCTGTATTTCTCTGTCTATAGAGTGGTGGCGATGAGGTTCCGTTCTCTTGCGAATCCCAGCTGGTTCAACTTGACTCTAGACCATCAGAGGCCCTGCATTGCCTTCCTCTTACCACCCGCCTCCTACTGGGGTGATGTTCTTGGCATATTCTAAGACTCTAACTAAAATAACATAATTACCCGGGGGCAGGACATTCCCTAGACTCTACAGGCTGTCTTCAAGGTTGGGAAATTTCCCAGGGACAAAACTGGATGCAAATTCCTTCTCTCTCTTGCTTTGCTGCATTTCTAGCCTCTCCCCACAGCGCAGCAGTCCTCTGTGGATTGTATCATGGGATTGTCTCTATCAGTGGATTTCTTATAAACATCTGGCTGCAGAGCCTTGCCTGTTCCAATCCTCTGAGCCCTCTCAGGCCACAGGCTTTCTCCTGGATAGTCAAGTGATCTTTCCCCTGAGTCCGGGGAGGAAATTTGTGCTGGGCTTCTGTACTTCTCTCCAAGCAGGGGAAGGTTGTTTATTCCACATAATTAATGGACGGAGAAACTGGGCCTAATTTATTTTACTCGTAGGAATGCAAGTCCATTCTTTCCAGAGAAGAATGTGTGTCTTTGCCTCACCCAAGCCAACTCACAATTTCCCATAAGGAGTAGATACTTATGCCAAAGGTGAGGGGAAGAAACAGTTCTCAAAAATTCTGAAAGGGAAACTAAACATATTCTTAAAAGAAATCATGTTTCTGTTCTACTCATACCATCTTAAATATTTTTGGCGATCATGTAAAATTAGTATTAAAAGGCATTTAATGAAGGCATTTAATGAAGGCTATGCAGTACAGACTGGATTTCTATGGCATTTCATAATTGTCTAGCCTAAATCAGGAAGTCAAAGTGAACCAGGATTATGCAGCTTTACTTGCACAACCAAAACTAAATAGATAATGGCACATTTCAAATGCCTGGCTAGGGTATACAGTGTGCTAGGGACAGTGATCAATTACAAAGGCTGTGACTCTGAGACCCTGTCAAACTGCATAACAGATAACAGAATGGGAAATCATGGCTTTTAGACTCAGCCATATGTTTGGATTCCAGTTCTGCTCCTCATACTGGGGAGGTGATCCCTAGCAAGCAACATGGACCCTTTCTGCCTAGTCTCTTGGGTCTGTAATCCTGACTTGCAAGATCGTTATTACGGGATGCAAAGCTCCTGACTCATGCGGTACCTGGGTGACTCAGTGGGTTAAGCATCCACCTTCAGCTCAGGTCATGATCTCAGGGTCCTGGGATCGAGCCCCATGTGGGGCTTTCTGCTCAGTGGGGAGTCTGCTTCTCCCTCTCCCTCTGTGCTCGCTCTTTCTTGCTCTCCCTCAAATAAATAAATAAAATCTTTAAAAAGAAGGTCCTGGCTCATGACAAATGGTAGTTATAACCAATATACAAAGCATTATTCAGTGTTGAACTTCCTTGAAACCTGCTCAAAACGAGGTGGGCTTTGGCCTTAGCACAGTCTCCCTTGACATGAATACTGCTGTCATTGACTTAGTGTGTGTCTGACCTAACCCATATCCTCCCACTTACTCTTCCCTGAACAATTTCTCCCAGCCAGACATCATCTCCTCCAGGAAACTTCCCTTGAGTGCCAGTACCGGGTCAGGCACCTGACTGCTCCCATAGGCCCCTGGGTTGGCTCTCTGGCAGCCCTTAACTGACGGTGTTCTAAATGTTTGCCTACTCTGGGGACTATGTTTTGCTTTGTTTTGACAGTGCCAAGTCATTTTAGCCACTCTTTTTAAAAAACACTTAATCGAGCTACAATTTTAAAATAGTGAAATCTACCTATCATCAGTATACAATTCAATGGGGTTTCAGTAATTTTACAGAGTTGTGCAACTATCACCACATCTAGCATCAGAACAATCTTACCATCCCAAAGAGACCCCTTGTGCTCTTTTGTAGTTACTCTATTCCCCAACCCCAAGCAACCACCGATCTTTCCATCTTGATAAATCTGTCTTTTCTGGACATTTCATATAAACGGAATCACACAATATGTATTCTTCCGTAACTTTCTTCTCTCACCTAGCATAAAGCATTTGAGGGTCACACATATTGTAGTCTGTGTCAGTAGTTTGTTCTTTCTTCTTGAGGGTTGGATTCCAATGCATAGATACACAGAGACTGAATTCTATGCCCTACTCCCTAGTCCGTGGCTAATTTAGTACCTGCACATTATAGTAAAAGCTGAGAAAATGTTTGTTGCTTGTATTAATTTCACACTGTGATAATAGTAAAGTTAGTCTGACACTAGTAATGCATGCAGTAATGAGGGGGAGAGACAAAAACCCACAGATACCTGTGACATGTTTTGACAATATCAAGTCATTACCTGAAGAGGTGCCTCAGTAGCTTTTTACTTTGCCATTTCACCTTATGTGGATTTTTAAAATTCTGGAGTGAGAAACATCCCTCCCTTCCTCCTCCAGCTGTTTTGATCTTATTTTTGTCTCCTCCATGTCAAATCTGAATGCTCATATTTGTCCCAACAAAATGGGTGCCTCATAATATTAAGTAATTATTTATTTACTTATTCAGTGATTATGAATTGGGCACCTACTGTTTGCCTGGCATTATTTTAGGTGCTTGGAATACTTGAGTGGACAAAACAGACAGAGATCTCCGTCTTCCTGATAATGAATGTATTCACATTTGAGTATCCACAATATCGGTAGTATTTAAGAATTTGGCCCACAAAAGCCTTGATATGCTTTTCAGAAACTATTAGACTTGAGGTCAAAAGCACGAATAAACCACATAGGAAGAAATACAGAATACTCAACAGATAAACAGATCAGCCTCAGTAATATTGAAAAAATGAAAATAGAAACATCACTGAGGTTACTAGAAACATTATAAAATTTTCAAGCCATCAAAAGAAATAAAAAATATTACATATGATATAGATGGGTTAAGGAAAACAAATGTTAATCAGTTGCTGGCACCTTATAAATTAGTTGGGTCTTTTAGAATCTGATTACATCACTGATTAAGAAATCCCCTTTTTTTTTTAAATGAAAGTCCAAAGGAAATAATTTAGGGAAAATATATGCCAAAGTTATTAATCAAAGGAAAAATACTAGACGTAGTCCAAATATTCTATTGTTTGGGAGTAGATGAGTAGATACAAAAATAAATTTGGGATGATAGAATGGAATGTTCTTAGCCACTAAAAAAATTCAAAAGACTCTATATGATATATAGAATATTTATACAAAACAACACTACTTAAAATAGTAAAAATATTAAAAACTAGTAAAAATATTATGGATAAAGTGATTACACCTATATAAAATATGTATCAGAAAAGAGCATAAAGTGATACACATATTTGTATTTAACAATCTTTTTGTGAAATGTGTAATGAATTCTTTACAGTCAGTAGCCACTCCTCTGCCCTTGCTCCCATACACTGAAAAGTCTGATGTCCTTGCAAAATACAATAATGCAACCCTACCTTCTCCTTTTACAGTTTTGTACATCAGTAAATGAAAAGGACATCTATTCTTATGTGCTGCACCCAGGCCCTGTCCATCAGCAGATTCTCCTGGGCCATAGAGCAATAGGATTGGAAAGGAACCAGAAGTCAACTATCTACCCTTTCTACTTTACAGAGGCAAGAACTGACATCCCTGAAAGGGGAAGGTCTTGCCCAAGGTTCCCCAGCTGTTTAGTGCAAGGATGACGTAAAGTGTAATCACAGTCACCTCCACCAACTAACATAGTCCCAGGTAACTAGTAGGAATTAATGAATATTTGTTGATTGACATTTAACAGTTCCTCTTGGAACAGGAAACTGATATACCCACACCCTGGGGGGTTTGCCTCTGGGACCCAGCTGAGAATCAACATCTTGAATATGAAAGATTCAGAGTCATAGAGCGAAACCAAAAAAGAAATACAACAAAGTGAAAACCAAAACGAAACAAACAAACAAACAAACAAAAAAAGCAAGGAAAGAGAACCTAAAACACTGTTCTGCCTTGGTGGAAGGCTGCTGTTAAACTGGAAATACTTGGAACAGCCCTAATTTTCATGGGTGTGCCTGCTGTTCTACATACAGATCTAGGTCCCAAACCAATGAAAAGCTATGGGTTTATTTTGGTTTATTTTAGGCAGCCTGCTGTGGCATCTTCCTGTTGTGGTTGATGACACTGTGTGGTTAGGCAAACGCTCGGGCTCCAATTTGGACCAAAGCACAATGCTCATTATTTTATTTCAAGAGGAGGCAGAGCTGGTAGAGGGAGTCTACAGAGAATTCGGGAGAAGAAAGGAGATCTCTCTCCGTGCAGAACTGGGGCACATGGCAAAGGGGATCTGACTGCTTGTGTTTACTTTGGAGGTAGTCCAGGCAAGGGGGTGAGATCTCCTTTCTCAGGGGTGGAGTAAGTATGGGCAAGCCACTCTGGTCAAGTTTCTCCAACAGTTCTTACTGAGAGTTTCAGAGGAGGGAACAGGTATGAAAGGATTTTGAAATATAAAGTGTGGACCAACTAGCTGTTATAATGATGGTGGCTGAAATTGAATTCAGCTTGAGACAACAATTAAAAAAAAACAAAAGCGGTTGGTGTGATGTAATTTCTTTTGAAACAACAGCAAGTAGGAGTGAGAGATCAGCAGAGACCATGCTTCTAGGGAGGAAGGGAGATGACTAATGATGAAATGATGGGGTTCTTTATGACGGGGAGAATGGGATAAACTGGGGTCCAACTTCCTCTTGAGCACTCACCTACCTTCCAGCTACCACCAGCCACCAAACAGTGATGGACCTTGGCCACAGCGTACCCTTCCCCTTTCAGCACCCTTTCCCTATCAGCTTAGTTCTCAGCTGGGACCCTGGCGCACAGCCATGTCCGAGCAGGAAGGACAACAGACAGATTCGAGAACTTGAGCGTGGCTCCTAGCTACATGGCCCAGAGAGGTTCTCCCCAAGTTCCTCAGGCCCACTTTCCTCATCTGTAAAAAAGGACAAACACCTGTTTTACCTACCACACAGGGCGTCTCCAAAAGAAATAATGCTGATGAAAACTCTGCACAAATGCAAATGCCTTTTGTTGTCACTCCTTAGCCTCTTTTTGCCTCTGTTTCTGCATTCGTAAGTAGTCGACAGGGACACGTGTCTCTAGCCTGCAGAGACTGTGGCTGTGACACGTGTCTCTAGCCGGCAAAGACTGTGGCTCTCTGTGTATGCCCTTTGCATATCCATCTTATATGAGAGTCTCACCCAGATTGATAAGCTCTTATTTCTCTGCTACATGCTGGAATATTGCTTTCCAATCTGACGTTCTTTCTATTTAATTGTTAAACGTCCCCCATGGAGAGCCTGTAGTTTACTCGGTAAGCTAAGATCCTCTTATGATTGACTTGACCAGCCCTCTCTTTTTGCAAGTCTGCTGTGGTGGGAAGTTGGGTCCTACATTTGACACAAGAAGACACTCTGGCCGTGCTGATGAGAGACAGACCCGAATGAGACAGCTGGAAGAAACTGGGCCACAAAAAGCCCCGAGGATATCATGTGAGAGAAGGGGCTCTGTCCCCCAGGGGGCCACTGTCCCATCTTCCCTCACAAACAGATAGCTGCTTCCATTGACGTCCTCATGCATCTGTTTTCTGCCCCTTGAGTGGGTCCAAAACTAGAAAACATCTGTACTAGTTTCATCTGGGTGTGATTTATAAGGACTCCCCGTGGTTCCCTCTCTCCCTTCTCCTCCTCTTCATCTCTGGGGCTTGGGGGTTTCTTTTCTTTTCTTTTTTTTTTTAACAGGCTTGTGTTTCTTGAGACTGGGTCACCTTGATTTATTATGCCCTGGACTCATTAACAAAAGACTCTGGGACAGGTCATTTATTTTCTGAGTGGTAATTTCCTGTCCTACCCCAGCCCGGCTCCACAGGGGCCTAGAGGAGCACAGACTTATATTAGCTGCTCTGTCACCATGGGAGAACGGAATCAAGCAAGGAAGGTTCAGAGGGCAGAAAATGTCTCTTAAGAGCTTTCTCCTCACTTTAATGATTTCCTTCGGAGTCCCTTTCGTAGTTCTTTTTCTCCTCCCTGGGCAAATGGGACAAGTTTACTGAAGAAGTTGTGGGGCTGCCTTCTTAAAGGAACAAACACTGGTCTGTCTTCTCTATTTCATATTTGCATAGTCTAACATTTATATGCATATTTATGGAGGATATTAGTGGGCACCTAAGCTGAGCATGAATTAGTGGGCACCAAAGCTGACCACTTTATACACCCTATGGTCAACTAGTTAGTCAGGCCTTTATTGAAATAATACATGCATGTTTGGGCACTAAAACCTGAGATGTTAATAATTTAGAGAGAGATCAAAAATGAAATTATTCAAGATTTTCAGATAGGCTCTTGGGAAGAAGATTAAAGAAATTGGCATTGTTTAACCTGAAGTTCAAAGGCTGAGGAATGATTTATTAACTGTTTTCAGGTCTCTGGAAGGTAGTTATATGTAGGAACGATGATGACCAGCTGTTTTCTGACAGCACTAAAGATAGAATAAGAGGAAGTGGCATTGAATTAATGAAATTTAATGAACAAGATAACAGAATAACCAGTCACAGAGTGAGTAGCTGTGGCTAAAGTCTATTGAGAAAGATGGGATCTATCTATAAAGTTGTAATGCTGTTAGCCCCATTTATAGATGAACAAATCGAGGCTCAGACAGATTAAGCAATTTACCCAAGTCACACTGTGAGGAAGGAACAGAACCCATCTAGCTGATTCCACAGTGTATGGTGTGTATAAATAGGTCAAAGAAATAGCAAACAACAACAACAACAACAATAATATATTATAAGGTTCCCAATAGTTTAGACTGGTTTATGTTCAGAGAACAGGGGAGTCAGTTCTGTGGGCTGAAGACCTTGGAATTCTGTGCTATACTTGGTTCTGAACTGGGAGGGCAGTGCTCCTCATTTACTCTTAGTCCCAGAGCCAGGCAGAGTGGCAGATCCAGCACCACCATCCCTCTGAAGCAGGCTAAAGACTCTGGCTCTGCACTGCTCATTTCTGTTGTTTGTCTTAGACTGCATGTCCAGACAAAGGCTTTGGTCTCAGGAAGGCTACGGAGTTGGTGGATGCAGGTGGTTGAGGCTCAGGAAAGTCATCCCTCCTGGCCACTGTGCATGTCTTCCTGAAGTTCATTCCACTACAGATAGGCCAGTTGAGGAGTTTCTAGCTTGTTTCACTGTGAGGATTGGGATTCCAGAACCACCAAAGTGACTGGACTCCTGAGAAACATGCAGGGGTGGGAGTAGCAAATCGATGCCAGATTATCGCCCGGGACACAGGTCAGTTTGGGAAAGGCCATGATGGAGGAGCAAGACTATAAGAAAGATTTGCTGGGTGGGAAGGATGGCTAACATTTACTGTGCCCTTTCTCTGCCGGGCCCTGTTCAAAAGGCAGTGAACTGTGTTAGGTCAATCTTTGCGACAACACTGGGAGGTCAGTACTCTTATTATTCTCAGTTACAGAAGAGGAAATAAAACCCAAAGAAGTAAAAAACTTGTTGATGCTCTATGGCTAGGAAGAGTTGGAACCTCAATCCAGACCCAGAGACAGTATGGTCCCGGAGTCTGCATTCTTAACTGCCACAGTTTGGGATGAGGGGCTTGGAGGAATTTTGCTCTGGGGTCACTGACTCAACAATGACATAGCTTCTTGTTGCCAGGTTTATAAGAAGTAAACAATTATAAACATTGTTCTAATGTAGGGATTTTACATTCATTCTTTCTCTGCTTCTTTATCTTAGAGAGAAAACACCCATCAAGAAACAAATATTTTGCACTCCCCAACTCAGACCTTGGGTATTTAAGGGTTAATTCTTCTCTAATTGCTCAGTTAATTACTTGGAAGGTGTAGGAGGCACTAGAGAAGGGTTTGTTTTTTATCCATAGTAAATCCTACTGGAAGGAGCAAGAGGAGAGAACCAGTATCTGCTGAGTGCAGACTTGAACTAAATGTTTTCCCATTAGTTACTTCATTTCATCCTCCTAGCAGTCCTTTGAGGTACGTGTTATCAGCACAATTTTACAAATGAGGGAGGTTATGTAACTTGCCTGAAGTCACGCTGCCTGTGCACAGAGACTGGGATCCACACCCACAATGATGCTCTCCAGAGCTGTACACAAGACACCATTTACCATCCAGGGGTAAGCACAAGACAACCTTGACAGTGGGCTCAAGGGCCTCAGCCAGCAGCACAACTGAGAGCACATGATGGGGTGAGCCTGGCAGCATTCTCTGGTTCAGCTAAGCTCAACCCTTCAGCTCTTCTGGGAGGACTTCAACCTTCAGTGTGTGGAACAGCAAACTAGACAAACAAGAAGCCAATATTTCTGGGTTCTGCTCTGCCAGAGGCCTGGGGCATGACAAGATGGTTAATGCAAAGCTTGGCATGCCTTTCTCTCCTAATTTAGGTCTCATCCCAGGAGGGAACCCAGAAGGGGAAACATGAGAAAAGGAAAGGAAAAATTATAAGAGATAAGTGAGAAAAAGAGTATTTTTAGGGTTTGGAACATCTAATGGAAACCAGCTGCCTGATTGAGGCTGGGGGTCTCTGGCCTTGCCTGCCAGGGATTATTAGGCCTTTTCTTGTACATACCTGCGTGTGGAGAGGTGTCTGGGCAGAGAGAAAGGGAGGGTGGGTGGGGAGGAAGATTGGGAGCGTGAGTGCCAGCCTGGAGGCTTGCAGAGGGCTGTGCACTCTGCACATTGGACAGGAGTGAGCTGATATCCTTTCTTGGCCTCGCTCCACCCCCACCCCCTGCCTTCATTTTAAACTGGAGCTGATTCAAACCTGCTGCTCTTGGAAAGAGGCCATCAGTACAGGCTCCAACAGAAAGATGATACATCAGGGGATATGAGTGTGAGAGAGTGGGGCAATCAGAAAGAATGAGAAAATGAGACTAGGGAATGGAAAAGGTGAATAAACAGGGGATGATGAAGGAGGGAGAGAGATGGAAAGATTAAAATGCTGGCTCACATGGGGAGCTTAAAGAGAAGGGAGTGACTGAAAGCCAGGAGCTGGAGCAAATTCAGAGCTGATCCTTGTGGGCCTTGTTTTCTCTCCCACAGATCCAGAGGGTTGCAATAAAAATGTGTCTGTTTGAAATTTTCCAGGTCCCTTTCCCATAAATCTGTGTTTCTTCTTAATCAAAGTTTTCTGAACAAGAAGTATCATCCAAGGATTGTGTAAAGAACTCTTAAAGATAGGAAGATGTATCATCAATAGGAAGAGGGTGATAACCAAGTGCCAGGCTCTGGGGCACTATTAAGAAAGACAGAGGTCAACAACAAAGTACTTTCCAGAAGCCAGTTTGTCCTGAAACTAAAGCCTTAAGCATCAGACCCTACTTTTTATCTCTAGCTCTCACTTGGGTTCTTAGATGAGGATACATCCATGAGTCAAGCCCCAGTGTATTTAATTGACATGAATTCAATGATATGTGTTAGAACATGGGGAAAAAAGGAAAGAAAGAATGGGTAGAGGGCCACTTAAATAGTGAGGATGATTTGCCCACCTTTCAACTCAATGAAATATATTAGACAGCTGAGATGAGAGATGTGAATTGAATTCTTCCCTTGATCCCTTTTGGTCTTGGTCCAGACATATATTATGAGCTGGTTTGTCTTTAAAGAACAGGAATTTATTTTATAAGACACAGCCCATTAAGTAAAAGTCCACTACTTTATCTCCTACCCAACTGAAGAAAAATACCCAAAACTATGTTGAGTTTGTTGAAAGATGGTATAACAGTGAAAGATGGTATAAAGACAGTAAAAAGATGGACCTCTTCAAAAGGCATTTTTATTGGACTTTTTTAAAAATTTAAGTGCAGCCCTTGGACTTCATTGTCCATTGGGGTTGGTGAGTGTGTGAAAATGTTGAGTATTTGGATCTGTGGTTGGTTAATGGACTGCTTTCTCCTGATTATGAAGCAAGTCCTTCCTTATGTATATAATAAGTTGAGAAAGTTTCATAGACCCTTAAACACAGGCAGAGCCACAACAGGGTGCCAGTATGACCACTGTGGTACAAACTCCCTCCTTCAACTGTGTCCTTCCCTCTTGTTTTATTCTGTGTACTCACTCCTATCTCAGTTTAAAACAAGTGGCTGCCTGGCCATTCTACAGAACCATCCTCTATATTAGAGTGGGTCCTGGGCTCCATAAGCACCTTACTAACAAAGACAAGCCTCTAATCCCTTAATTAGCTCAAGGGGGTTTTCTCTTAAAGCCTTCTATCTCATTCAAATATTGACCTTCTTCATCAACTCTACGACAAGTCTTCTGTGTCAGAAGGATTAGAGAGAAAGTCAGCTCAAAGATCATTCCAACAAAAATGTCAACTTTCCTTTAGGAAATAATTATTACTACTGCTTTAAGAACTTCGGGGCGGGATGGTGGAAAATCAAACCCTTCCTCTCCTCCCAAAAGAGGCAGGGATGTTTTCCACTTTGGGGAGAAACTCCTGACCAAATTATCAGATGGGTTCTGTCACAATCTCCTCAGACTGGCAGGTTATAGCTCTGTGGTAGCCTCATCTTGCCCATGGAAGAATCTCTCTTTTAGAAATGAAGACTTTCCTATAGTCCACGCATGCCTGTGATTTCTGAAAACGTCTATTCCATTAACTCAGACAGAAATCCCAAGAGACTGGGCAGAGAAGGGATTTCAAGAGTACTTACATCTCCCTACTTTGACTTCTAGGTCAGATGGCTGCTGAGTCCTAATTCCTCAAGAGGCATCAAGAAAGCGATTGTCAACCTTTCAAGGTCATGCTAGAGAAAAGATAATTTGGCATGTTATGATTTTGTGTCCTGGACGCTGATGGTTTGGTACTTTTTGATCCATGATGTTCCACATTTCCAGATCATCCTTTAGATTATATATTCCTTTTGTTTGTTTGTTTTGTTTTAGATTATAGATTCTTTTTAAGTTTTACTTATTTATTGGTGGATCCACTGCCTTAGAACTAGACAAAAACAATGAGTCATCTCTATTTTGTGTTTTTTTTTTCTATCTGTGTGTTGATGAATTATAAAAGACACCTCCCACCATTCCTTCCATCCTATGGCTCGTCCTCTCTTGTCTGTCTACTATTGTCTTCTCCTTTGCATGTGTTTTACACAAAATGCTAGATGTAGGTCAGTCACTATGTTTGTGCTAGTTAATGAGTGTTAGTAGGAAAATATAACATAATTCATATTTTTCAATGGCAAGAATATTATATGGGGCATTGGCATTTGAGCTGCTTATTCTTATCAGATGAATCGGTCCAACTGGAAACACTGATCTATTTAAAGGGTCCAGCACACCTAAATGTCATTTGAATAATAGGTGTCAGTACTCAAGAACTAGAAAATATAAGTTTCCTATGTACAATGTGACACATACAGGGCCATGGTTTTTCATGGTCTACTTTTGGGTCTTGGAGAAGGCTGCCTGCCTTTAAGGCCAATAGTACCTCTAACTGTGGCAACTCATACTGTGAGAAATGCAAGTGGTATTCTGATCTTGGTATGAGGTGACTTTTTATTTATTTATTTATTTAAAAAATTTTTAAAGATTATGTTATGTTAGTCACCATACAGTACATCATAAGTTTTTGATGTAGTGTTCCATGATTCACAAAGATGAACTCTAAATGGATGAAAGATCTCAATATGACACAGGAATCAATCAAAGTCCTAGAGGAGAAAATAGGCAGTAACCTCTTCGACATTAGCCACAGAAACTTCTTTCAAGACATATCTCCAAAGGCAAGGAAAACAAAAGCAAAAATTAGCTTTTGGTCTCCCTTTCTCTCTGTCTGCCTCTCTGCCTACTTGTGATCTCTCTCTCTTTCTGTGTGTCAAATAAATAAATAAAATCTTTAAAAAAATTAGGAGTGCCTGGGTGGCTCAGTGAGTTAAGCCTCTGCCTTCGGTTCAGGTCATTATCTCAGGGTCCTGGGATTGAGTCCCGCATCGGGCTCTCTGCTCAACAGGGAGCCTGCTTCCCCCTTTTTCTCTGCCTGCCTCTCTGCCTACTTGTAATCTCTCTCTCTCTCTCTCTCTGTCAAATAAATAAATAAAATCTTTTAAAAAAATGAGCTTTTGGGACTTCAACAAGTAAAAAGCTTCTGCACAGCGAAGGAAACCATCAACAAAACAAAGAGACAACCCATGGAATTGGAGAATGTATTTGCAAATGATATCCAAGATCTATTAAGAACTTCTCACACTCAACACCCCCCCCCCCGAAAAAAAAAAAAAACAAATAATCAAGTCAAAAAATGGACAGAGGACATGAACAGACACTTCTCCAAAGAAGACATACAAATGGCTAATAGACACATGAAAAAATGTTCATCATCATTAGCCATCAGGGAAATTCAAATCAAAACCACATTGAGATACCACCTTATACCAGTTAAAATGGCAAAAATTGACAAGGCAAGAAACAACAAATGCTGGAGAGGTTGTGGAGAAAGGGGAACCCTCCTACAATGTTGGTGGGAATGCAAGGTATTACAGCCACTTTGGAAAACAGTGTAGAGGTTCCTCAAAAAGTTAAAAATAGAGCAACCTTATGACCCAGCAATTGTACTACTTTTTACCCCAAAGACACAGATGTAGTGAAAAAAAAAAAAAAAAAGGGCCACACGAACCCCATAGCAGCAATGTCCACAATAGCTAAATGTGGAAAGAACTGAGATGTCCTTCAACAGATGAATGGATAAAGAAGATGTGGTCCATATATATAATGGAATATTACTCAGCCATCAGAAAGGATGAATACACAACTTTTGCACCAATGTGGATAGAACTAGAGGAGATTATGCTAAGTGAAATAAGTCAAGCAGAGAGAGTTAATTATCAAATGGTTTCACTTATTTGTGGAATAGCATGAAGGACAATGGCTATTAAGGAATAGCATGGAGGAGATTAGGAGAAGGAAGGGAAAAATGAAGGGGGGAAAATCAGAGTGGGGGATGAACCTGAGAGACTATGAACTCCAGGAAACAAACTGAGGGTTTCGAGGGGAGGGAGTAGGAGGGTATGGGTTAGCCTGGTGATGGGTATTAAGGAGCACATATTGCATGGAGGTGACTTTCTAAAAAAAAAAAGAATTCACTACCACTTCTACTTGGCTAAGTGACTAGCCATAGAACTGGGAGAAAACATGAGCAGTGGCAGATTTTGGGATAAGAGATGAATATAGTTTTGGTCCAGCAATTGAACAGCTATGAATTTATTTAACTGTACTTTTATCCAATCAACTTTTCTCTATTTGATTTGAAAACTTCATGGAGGTTTTTCCAGATTCTTCGCAGAGAAACATTTTCCAAGCATTCCTTAATCTACAGCCTCAACCATGCAATGCTCACTCCTGTCTAGAGACTCCCAAACAATCATGAGTAGAGTTGGAATGGTACATGGAAGCTGGAGGTTTGTGAGAAGTGTGCACTGAACATTGAATTTTCTCAAAAGATCCATCCAGTCTGACTCTTTCACTCATTGGCTTCTAACATACTCTCACATTCTCCTCTCTCTGCATAGTCTCTTCAACTTGAAATTCTCTCACCTTCTCTTTGGGTAATTGAGATCTGTTCATTCTTCAAGATTCAAGTTCATTTCCTCTTTCTATGTGAAGACTTCCTTGATTATGAAGTGCACTACAATTTCCCCTCCAATGGCTTTTACTACCTATCTTGTCTTTCTTCCTAGATTTCTGTACTATCCAGTACTCTTGCTAGGTTTCTAGATGTTTGAGAGCCAATCAAATAGGGTTCCTTATGGATAGATTCCAGAACTCCTCTGACAAGGAAACTGTTAAGTAATCATATTGGATGTGGAAAGGATAAATTGTGGGGTGGGGAGCTGGTAGTGGTAGTGTGACTAACATGAGAATGGACAGCCTTTTGGGCAAATATTAAGCACAGATAACATCCTTCTTTCCCTTATTCCTCCTTTCTCCCAGAGGGAGGGATAAGGAAACCAGGCTTGAACCTAAGGAGACAAGACTGGCCTAGACAAGGAAGACTGGGCTGAGCTGTAGTAAGGTGTTTGCCATTTATAAACAAGTCCTGACATCCCAGCTTGGGTGTTGGCAAACAATATCATCAGGCCAGAGAAAGTTCTCAGAGATAAACCGAGGCCCCAGGCTAAACTGCAAAGTAGGCAAACTCTTCCCTACTCCTCCTCCCACCTCCGCAGTTCCCCAAAACCCTGGCTACCTCAGTCCTCATACTGTCCTCTTTGGACCTTCCATCCCTGGACTCTAATGGCCCAGATCATCATAAGGAACTCATATGATAAAGTTAGCTTTTCCTCCTTCTCAATAGGTACTAATCTCTTAAAACCAGATGTGGCTAATTAATTAGCTTTATCTTTCCAGACGGTATTCTGGACTAAATTGGCATAATTTGATAAAGTAGCTACTGAGGCGCTAATGGCTTTGTCTGTCTCTATCAGCTATTCTCTCCTAACTGAAACTAGACTTGGAATAAATTTCCTTGATCATGGACTCTCTGACTTAGCATGTGGCTTCCTTTCTCCTGGACCTTCTTTGTCCCCCTCTCTTACCATGGGCCAAAGAATCACTCTTGTGGGAAAGACCAAGAGAGAGGCTCAGAGACTACTGGAAAACACATGTGATCCCCAATGACCGCCTCTCCTGAATATCTTATTAATGCAAACCTCTTGAAGATTATTTTTCAGAGGTTCTGGGAATCTTTGGAAGGGACCTTCACTGTCTAGTCTAATCTTCTACAATGTCTTCAGTTGGTAGCAGCCAGCTTTGGATGAAATACTTCTGCTGAGGGGATGCTTTGTTCTTTCTAAGGTACTGTTCCCATTGTCCAATAGCTATACTTGTTGGAAAGTTTTTTTTTTATATAAATCTCTTTTTATATAAAGCCAATTTTACCTTTTAAGGAATGGAACACAGCTCCCCTTCCCCATGGCAACTCTTCAAATTTCTTAAGGGCAGTTGTGGTTCTTACTACCCTTTCATGCCTTCTCTATAGCCCTCTATCCCTACACACATATGCACACATGTATACCTACTACTCTAGATTAGACATTTACATTCCCAAATGCTCCCCATCTTACATGGTTTCCAAGACCTTACTATGCATGACTCCCTTCTCTTCTCTAGACATTTGACTTTATTGATATCTCTTTTAAAGTATTGTCCTCGGAGCTAGCTATGTTGGAATAGGTAGGAATTGAGGCTCCTACTTCCTGTGATCTTGATTTTATTGAAGCTAAATATTTATTAATTACTGATATTTGTCAGGCCCATACATTAAAAAGGAGCCTGTCCTCAAGAAATTTTTCATGCAATGGATAAGAGTAGCTCACACCGAGACTATTAGCCATTAAAAACCCAGGTCTTAAAAAAACAAAAACAAAAACCTACATCTTTGTCTTTCTCTGACTGATGTATTTCATTCAACATAATAGTTTCTAGCTCCATCCACGTCATTGTAAATGGCAAGATTTCATTCTTTTTTATAGCCGAGTAATATTCCATGGTGTATATATGTCATTCAATCATATGTGGAATTTAAGAAATAAAAAAAATGATCATAGAGGGAAAAGAAAGAGAGGTAAATCAATAAACAGACTCTTAATGTAGCACACAAACTGATGGTTACCAGAGGGGATTGGTGGGGGGATTGGTGAAATAGGTCATAGGGAGTACACTTGTGAGGAATACTGAGTGTTGTATAGAAGTGTTGAATCATTATGTTGTACACCTGAAGATGAAATTACACTGAATGTTAACTAACTAGAATTTAAACAAAATTAAATAAACAAAACAAAACAAAACCCAGGTCTTTGCAATAAGAACCTCATCACACAAAGTTTTCTTATCTCATTTTATACAAATATAACTCACATTATGACTTTTTTCCTTTTGTTATCAGGCAAATATTTCTTTTCCTTTTCAATATGTGCTTCTCTAGAGTTAGATATGGGTGGGATGATGGTTCTACCTGTTTTCATTTACTTGATGGATTTATTAGTCAGGGTAGGCTAAACTGTCACCACAAGTAAATTCCAATGTATACTAGCTCAAACACAACAAAAGTTTATTTCTCATATAACTGTTCAAGGGAAGTGCTGCCAAGTGGACTTCAGCTCTCTTCCATAGGTAGTTAGGGGACCCAGGCTTCTTATTCCCTGTGGCTATGCCAACCATTAGGGCCACAACTTCCAACTGACAGAAAAAGTATGGAAGAACGCATGAGAATCTTTATAGTTCAGACCTGTAAAAGTGTATATGGCACTTCCATTCACATAATTGGAAATAATTTAATTATATGGTTCCAGTTAAGCCTGGGAAAAATAGTCTAGCTATGTGCCCAGGAAGAAGGGCATGAAGGATTTTAGTAGATAACTTGCAGACTGACACAATGGCATAATTCTATTTCTATTTTTACCATTATTGTTCTTAGTCCTATTTTAATATCAATAAAAATTCTATAATTGCCTGGGTATGTTGTTGGGTGATTACTTTAGGAAAGGATAGTGGGTAGGCAGTTCAAGCTCAGGGCAAGGACATAGGATATGTGAGCAGGGAGACCCAAGAGACAGAACCATGCAGCTAATTTAGAGAACCAGAGGAGATAATGCAGGACAGAGGTGACTGAGAGGGTGAGGCCAGGAGCCTGTATAGAAGTTAATCTGAATAGCAAAATAGAAGACTAAGATAGGAAGAAACAGGAGGATGGTTTGCTTGGGCTTGAGAAGAACTTTTTAACACCTGGTCATAGACAGACATATTATGACCCTGAATACTACATGTCTTCCAGGAAATTTTCAAATAGTGAGGATAGTAGCTAACTTCTTCAGCTATGTGTTTAAAACTAATCAATCAGTCTATTCATAGCTACTCATCGAGCTCCCATTTTGTACTTGAATCTGTGCTAGCCACTGAATACAGGCTCTATCCTCAAAGAACTTACAACCCAAATAGTCAGATATGAGAGGTACATAAAATAACTCAGTAACTTAAGAGAAATATGAGTATAAAATATATGATATCAACTTTGTAAGTTATAGAAATTCAAAAGGGAATTTCACGGAGGGCCAAGTTAAAGAAGGCTGCATAGAAGAGGTAGGTCTTAACCCAAACTCTAACAAATAAAAGCATTGTTAGAAAAGGTGGAGGGGCAGAGTGTTCCTGCCCAGGTAGAAGAGGCCAGAATGAACAACAAGAGCATCAGGACATATGGAGAGTGACGGGCGGGTG
The DNA here is from genome assembly GCF_022355385.1 of Mustela nigripes. Classification (NCBI taxonomy): domain Eukaryota; kingdom Metazoa; phylum Chordata; class Mammalia; order Carnivora; family Mustelidae; genus Mustela; species Mustela nigripes. The sequence goes on from NC_081558.1 coordinate 159,849,491, forward strand.
AAAGATTATAGAGGCAGGTATTATCAGATAGAGGTATTTAGACTTGGTATAAAGAGCAGAGAAAACAACAAACTCTTTACAGTAGTGTTTTGCAAATTAAATAATCAACTTGGCAGAATCTAATTCTTAACTTGATTAGTGCTTAATAACCACTTCTTCCCTCAGAAGAGGAAGTAATAAAATGACAGTGGTGTGAAGAAAATAGTTCATTCATTCATTCTTCAAGCATTTACCAATTGTCTTCTATATACCACATCCTGTACCAGACACTGAAGGTCATGGTATGTATTTATGCTTAGACTCTCGTAGACTGGAACTACCCATTTTCTGGTAACTAAGAGATGCATAGTTCCCTTACCTTTGTGGTATATCCACCTTGTCCCCTGCCAGGCCAATGCTGTCTACCCTACTTAGATCTGACCTCAAGGATCACATCCTGGCTCATCTAAAAACCAGGCCTTCTGCCTATTTCCTCATATTCATTAGGGTAGATTCAGCTCCAGTGCTGTGTTACTGGCATCCTTGGCTCACCAACTTTTAGAAAACAAAAGAAAAAATATATTTCATAGTCTCCTAGTATGATTTGGAGTAATATCTGAGATAAATTACATAAAAATGTTTCAAAAACCAAGGAGAACCATACGAATGCCATGAATAATCACTATGATGACCATCAGAGATAGTTGGTACGTGCATCTTGGAGCACAGCCTCTCCAGGCTGGGTTCTTGTTATGTGTGTGCAAAAGGCCCTGACTTTTGGATCATTGGCTTATTGACTATGCACAAAAGGACAAGTTTGGCAGCCACAAGTGGCTCACTTCATGCACATTTATCTGGTTTAGCTATTAGCCAGTATGTTTGTAGCCAGTGTGGTCTACACACAAGGCTGGGAATTAGGCTCTCCACATCTAATCCCTTCTCAGCTTCTAGTCTGCTGTGTGCCCTTGGATAACTTTCTTAGTTTCTCTGTGTCAGTTGGGTTTTAAACATCATCTCAGATTCATGCTGATTTGCATAAGATGTTTTGTGAGGATGAAGTGATTATTACTTGTATACAGATTTTAAAATACTACCTTAAAGACTTTCAGTTGCCTGTCCAACATAAAAGGAGCCTAGAAGGCTCCTTATGTCCTAACAACAAGTAAAAAGCTGAAAAAACTGAAAATCAACAAATCTTTTTAGAGCCAGAGAACTTAGATCACAGGACAAACTGCTGTCCCCAAAACTAAAGAAACAGAAACTTACAAGATAGACACCCATGAGCAGTAACCTCTGAGGGAACCAGTACTAAAGTAGGAAAACCTGGACTATAACTGATGAATTGTTAGAGGTTGAAGGTTAACAAGCCTGAGAGATAAAAGGGATCCCTGTCATGGTTAGAGGGAAGGTGGTGTTACCCTCACATATCTGTGAAATGGCTAAAGAAAGAACCTCTGAACTTGAGGATATCTTAATAAAAACTTCCAAAACTTAAAGGCAGAGAAAAAACAAGTCTGGGGGGGGGGGGGGAAGACCAGAATAGCTAAGAACAGTGGGACAACTACAAAAGTAACATATACTTTATTGGAAAACCAGAAAGACAATAAAGAGATAAAGGAACCGAAGAAATATTTGAAATAATAATGACTGAGAATTTCCCCAGATTAATGATAGACACTAAGCCACAGATGCAAAAAGTTTAGAGAACACTAAGAATAAATACTAAAATCATTATACCTAAATGTATCATATTAAAAGTTCAGAAAAGCAAAGATAAAGAAAAAATCTTGAAAACATCAGTGGGAGAAAAAAAACACCTTATCCCTAGAGGACTGAACATAAAATTTATACAAATAAATATAAATATAAAAAAAAATCTGGGTTCTCTTCAGAAACCATACACACAAGAGAGTAGACTGAATTTTTTTTTTAAAGATTTTATTTATTTATTTGACAGATAGAGACACACTGAGAGAAAGAACACAAGCAGGGGGAGTGGGAGATGAAGAAGCATGCTTCCTATTGAGTAGGGAGCCTGATGCAGGGCTCGATCCCAGGGCCCTGGGATCATGACCAGAGCTGAAGACAGATGCTTAATGCCTGAGCCACTGAGATGCCCCTAGAGTGAGATTTTTAAAGTGTTGAGAGAAAAACACAACCAAACTAGAATTCTTTACCCTGTGAAATTACCATTCAAAAGTGAAGGAGAAGGAAAGACTTTCTGAGACAAACAAAATCTGAGGGAAATTGTCCAGTAGACCTGCCTTGCAAGAAAGTTTACTAGAACTTCTTCAGGGAGAAGGAAAATGATTTAAGTCAGGAACTTGTATTTACAAAAATAAAGGAAGAGTATTGGAGAATGGATAAGTAAAGATAAATAAAAGTGTTTATTTTTCTTATTCTTCATTGCTGTAACAAATAACAGTTGTTCAAAATGATAAATAGGTACAATGTATCTGATGTATGCTTCACTCTCTCCATATATATATATATATATATATACACACAAACACATATAAATGTTTGTATATAAGTGTAATGAATGATAACACTGATACAAGAAATAGGAGGGAGATATTAGGAATATTTTATTATTATGAAGTACCTATACTACCTATGAGACAGTATAGTGTTATTTGAAAGTGGACTTGGTTTAGTTGTAAATGTATATTGAAAATTCTAGGGTGACTGCATTAAAAAATTAAAAAATAATTATAATTGATACACTAAGAAAAGAGAGAAAATAGAATCATGTAAAATGCTCAATTAAAACCACAAAAGACAGAGAAAGAACAGAAGACAAAAACAGGAATAAAGAATAAAGGCAACAAATAAAAAACAATAACAAATATGGTAGATATTAATCTAATTATTTCAATAATCACTTTAAACATTGATGGTCTAAATTCACTGATTAAAAGACTAAGATTGTCAGAGTGGATGAATAATAAGACCCAACATGTATATATGTTCTTTATAGTGAGTAGAAAAATTCACTTTAAATATAAAGACACATAAAGATCAAAAGCAGAAGATGGAGAAAGGTATAGCATGCTAACACTACTCAAAAGAGAGCAGGAGTACCTATATTAATTTCAGGCAAAACAGACTTCAGAGCAAGGAAAGTTATCAGGGATAAAAAGGAGCATTACACAATGATAAAAGGATCAATTCTTCCAGAAGATATAACAAACCTTAATGTGGACATACCAAACAATAAGGCTCAGACTATGTAAGATAAAACCTGACAGTCCATTTGGGCTGCTATAACAACAACAACAACAACAACAGCAACAACAACAAAAAAAAAAAAAAAAAAAAAAGAAAGAAAGAAAGAAAAAAAAGAAAAGAAAGAAAGAAAGGAAGAAAGAAAAGAACCATGGTCTATAAACAACAAACATTTATTTCTCAACAGTTATTGGGAAGATATTGGGAAGTCCAAAATGAAGATGTGTGCAGATTTGGTATCATATGAGAGCCAGCTTCTTGGTCCAAAGATGGTTATTTTTCAGTGTAACTTCACATGGAAGAAGGAGCAGAAGATATCTTGGGGCCTCTTTTATAAAGGCACTAATCCCATTTCTGAGGACTCTGACCTCATGATCTAATCACTCCCAAAGTCCCACTCTTAATACCATCACCTTTGGGGTTAGGATTTCAACGTATGAATTTGGTGGTGGTGGTGAATATAAATATTTAGTTCATTACAAAAAAACAAGGAGATGAAACTCCTATTATAGTTGGAGACCTCAAAACGCCTCTGTCAGAAATGGACAGATCCAGTAAGCCGAAACATCAGTAAGGACTTAGCTAAACTCAATAGCCCTATCAATCAACTGGATATAATCAATATTTATAGACTACTTCAGCTAATAACAGTAGAATACACATGAAGCTTCCAAAGCTCACATGGAATATTCATCAAGATAGATTACATTCAGGGCCATAAAACACACCCTAACATATTTAAAAGAATAAAAATCATATGATATCTGCTCTCAAACCACAGTGGAATTAAACTAGGAATCAATAACAGAAAGATAGCTGGAACTTTCCAAAATTCTTGGAGATTAAACAAAACTCTTCTAAACATGGGTCAAAGAAGAAATCTCAAGAGAAATGAAAAAAAAATTGAATTAAGTGAAATGAAAATTCATCAAAACTTGTAGGACACATCAAATGCAGGGTTTAGAGGGAAATTTATAGAATTGAATGCATATATTAGAAAAGAAGAAAAATAAATGATCAATAATAGAAGTCTCCACCTAGGAAACTAGAAAAAGAAGAGCAAATTAAACCTAAAGGAAGCAGAAGAAAAGAAAAAAATAAAAATTAGAGCATAAATCAATTAAATTGAAAGCAGGAAATCAAGGGAGAAAATAAATAAAGCCAAAAGTTGGTTCTCTGAAAAGATTAATAAAATCAATAAGCCTCTAGCCAGGTTAACTAAGAGAAAAAAGAGAGAAGGCACCAATTGCTAAGGTCAGAAATGAAAGAGGCGATATCAACACAGATTCCACGAGTGTTAAAAGGACAGTAAAGGAATACTATGAACAACTCTATGCCTACAAATTTGATAACCTAGAATAAATAGGCCAATTCTTTGAAAGATACAATCTGAGAGTGGTCATTCCTGCCAGAGTATGGGAAGTACCTAAAATCCAAATACTCAGTGTGAGTAGTGTTCACATTTTTGCTTTGAAAATATGGCCACTATCTGTATTCTTCAAATATCTGTAAATAATAGATATTATATATCTATAGTATATTATATATATTCTAATTATATATATATTCTCCATGGTGACTGGGCTGTGGAGGGAAGAAGTGGAAGCACAAAGGGCAGAAATGGATGGAAATGTGAGGCCACTTTGGATCTTTGAGTCGTCTCTCAGAGGCCGGCATCCAGACCACTGCTGAGGTGCAGCACCAGGCCATCTTCTACTACAGAGCCCACCCAATCTGCTGCACCTGCCCTTGAGCTCTGCTGAATAAATTGCAGTAAATATCAGTAATCAAAGTAAAAACAAAAAGCAAAACTCTGCTGGTTGACAGTAAGAGTGTGGACAGTTAAATTATAAATTAATGCTCATGATGTTCTGAATCTTCAACAGCAAGAAATTTTAATTAGGGCCCTTCAGTCCATGACAGATCTGGTGGAAACAAAAAAAAAAATCATGATATAGAAGACCTAAATAACATAAGTAATGAGGTAGATTTGATAGATATGTATCAAACTCGACATTAGACACTAGGCTATCTCTTCATGAGCTATGTGGCACTTACAACAAACTGACCAGATTTTAAATGAGAAAGAAAAACATCAATAAGCTCCAAAATGTAGAAATTGTGCAGATAACATTCTCTCCTCATGATGTTGTAAAACTAAATCTTGATAATAAAACAAGATAATAAAATAAACAAAATGCTCTGTGACTTGCAAAATCAAAGGTAAACAAACTTCTCTGTAAAACAAAGCTTATGTCAAAGAGGAAGTCAAAATAAAAAGCACAGACTTCAGAAAATAATAGAAATTAAAAATCTAAAGTAAAATATAGTTTAAGAGTAGACTAGTAGATATTTTAAGCTATAAAAAAAGGAATAAAAATAGAAAATTCAGGATGATATTTATCTCTTATCGAGTGAGGGGAGAAGGAGGTAGATGGAGGCAATGAAAAGGACAATATATGTAGATATAGGTTATTGTAAAGACACATGGGAAGTGGTGAGTGCATAATTTTAAAACTCTTCACATTAAAATAAAGACACTGGACAGATAAATAAATAAAAGAGGGCTATTCACTGACCAATGATGAGAGTGTGCCATGAATCAAGACAACAATCAGTTTAGTTCTGTGCCACAAATAAATTTAGAAATACTAAATGCTACAATTTGCAGGGTGCAAATAAAGGAGTCCTCAGAGGAAAATTCATAGTCTTACATATGTAGTGTAATAAACAAAAAAGTTAAAAATGAAAGAAGTAGCATGCTTCTCAAGGAGTTAAAAAATAAGAGATGAATGATAATAGGGACAATAATAAACCTAAAAAAGAGTAGAGCAGAACTTAATCAAATAAAAGCAGAAGTTATTTAATTAAAGAAAAAACAAGATTAGAGCACATAAAATTCAAAAGCTAATTCCTTGAAGGACAAAATCATGTACTTAATCATGAAAAAGCACAAATATCTAAAATAAGAAAAATTTAAAAATCATGAAGTGGAACAATAACTGCAAATACAGGAAATAATAAAAGAAACATAGAGATTATCTTCATGAAAGTTTTGCAAATAAATTTGATATATTTCTTGGGAAATATATAGTTTTCTAGAAGACAATTGGATATCTACACAAATTATCATTTTAAAACAATAATAAAGTTTTTAAAGAAGTATCATTCTCCCAACAACCAGACAATGACAAAGCACCAGGAAGCCACAGGGAATTCAACTACACCATAAAGAAACAGGTTATTCCACTGCTCTTAAGATTTTTCCAGGAAATAGAAAAAGAATGTAATGTCTGAGATGACATTGACACCCAAAACCATGCAAATAATATAGGCTAATGTCACTTATTAATGTCAATACACAAATCCTAAACCAGATATCAGTAAATAGACTGTAACATCAGTGAAAATGAATGACGTACTATAATCAAGAGTGACATCCATTAGTAATACATATGTGGCTTGAGAATAGAAAGACATTAACTTCTATCAGTGGATCTAAGGAGAAAAAGCATATGACCATCAATCACTATAGATGCTAAAAGGGCATTTGTTAACTTTCAACAAATACCACAAACAAATAAACAAAAAAACCTCAATGAAAATACACATTTATCATGATGAGTACTGAGTAATGAATAGACTTGTTGAATTACTGTATTGCATATCTGAAACTAATAGAACACTCTATGTTAACTATACTGGAATTTAAAAACTTAAGAAAAGAACTCAATGAAAATAGAAGTATCTTTCCTTTCTTAATATAATTATATATTTATCAACCTAAAACCAGCATTATGGGTAACACTAGAAATACTTCTCTCAATTCTGACATAAGAGAAAGATGATCACAATTCTCATTATTACTTAACATTGTTCTGGTTCTGGCTAGCCAATACATTTAATAAAATGAAGAAAATAGAGGTTGTATCAATGTGCTAGGGCTGCTATAACGATATGCCTTAGACCGAGTGGCTTAAACAACAGAAATTTATCTTCTCATGGTTCTGGAGGCTAGAAGTCCAAGATCAAAATCTTATAGAGTCAGTATTTGGTGAGGACTCTCTTTCCTGGTTTGGAGATGTCCACCTTCTCATTGTGTTCTCACATGGTGAAGAGAGAGCAAAAGAGAAAAAAGAAAGCCAGAGAGAACTCAAGAGTTCTCTGGTGTTTCTTCTGTTAAGGACATTCATCCTGTGGAATCAGGACTCCTGACCTTTACGACCTCAGTTAACCTAAATTCCTTTGTTAGAAGCCCCATTTCCCAATATAACCACATTGGAGGTTAGGGATTTGACATATGAATTTTTAGAGGACACAGACATTCAGTCCAAAACAGTCATACAAAATGGAAAGGAGATAAAGTTACCATTATTGTATATCCCCAAAACCTAACGGACTCCATTACAAATAATATGAGAATTCAGTAAGGTGGCGAGATACCAGGCACAGAAATCAAAGCGTTGAAATGTATGTATATATAACAGCAATCACTTAGAAAAGATAAAAGGAAACACCCCATCGACAATAGCAGCAACAATAAGACAAGACACTAGGGGATAAACTTAAGAAGAGATGTGTGAGCTCGTATGAAGAAAATATCCAACTGCTACTGAGGAAAGAAATGAACACTTTACCAAGTGAAAAGAGAGTACAGAGAGATCTATAAAGAGAGTTGTCATCACAAAAATAACTATCTATTCTCCCTAGGTTAATTTATATATTTAATGAAACTCCAATAAAAATTCCTACAGGGTTTTGATTTTGTTTTTGTGTTTGGTGTGTGTGTCGGGGTGGGGTGGTTACAGAAGATGACTCTGAAGTCCATAGGAAAAGAAAAATAAGAATCAGCAGAAGAATTCTAAAAAAAAGAGCATTGGAAAGGGCTGGCTGGTGACGAGGCAGAGAGACAGGCACTCCCGTACCTCTGGGAGGTATGACTTCTAAGAACAGTTTTACAGTATTTATTGACTATACAAATGCTCATGCCTTTTAATCCAGCAATTCTATTTCTAGGAATTTATCCTTCAGACATATGAACAAAATTATTCATGGCAGAATTGTTTGTAATAGCATGCAATTGGAAACATCCTTACTGTAGTGGTCTGGTTGAATTATGGACCCTCCACACAACATAATACTCTTGAGTCTGTGAAAAAGAAAGTTCTTTCTGAATTCATATGGAATGATTGCCAAGATATATAGCTAAGTTAAAAAAAAGAAGCAGGGTGCTTTTAATAAATATGCTGTGATTTGTGTAAGAATAAAGAAAAATAAGAATAAGTAAATAAATATAAAGGATGTATATACTATATATGTACATATCTATACATACACATACACACACATATTAATATATGTGTTTAACAGCTTGTTTATGCATATAATATCTCCGGAAGTATTTATCAGAAAATAGTCACATTAGTTGCTTCCAAAGAGAGCTGTGTGGGAGAAGGGGTAGTAAAAACATTCTCACCCTTTTGTATCTCTGGAATTTTGATTCACATGAATGTGTTTATTTAAAAAAATAAGTTAAGTAAGGGGTGCCTGGGTGGCTCAGTGGGTTAAGCCTCTGCCTTCGGCTCAGGTCATGATCTTAGTGTCCTGGGATTGAGGCCCATGTCAGGCTCTCTGCTCAGCAAGGAGCCTGCTTCCCCCTCTCTCTCTGCCTGCTTCTCTGCCTACTTGTGATCTCTCTCTCTGTCAAATAAATAAATAATATCTTTTTTAAAAAAATGTTAAGTAATTGAAAAAGTAATTTATTTCTGATTTTTAGAAATATCATGGAATTGGGTAAACCTGTAAATTGAAGACAATAAAAAATAGCAAAAGTAATTTTAATTCTTCTAAATTATGTATTCCAAATTCCCTTCCAATTAGGAGAGATTGGGGGAAACTGAAGGGAGTGATGAACCACAGGAGAAGAGGGAGACCATGGAAAAAATGAGACTGAGAGTCAGGAGGCTAGGAGCCATGGAGAAGGAGAGAGAGCCAGAGAATCAGGGAGAGCTCGTGAAGCAGGAGGGTGAATGGACAATCTGTAAATTTTATGGTGAGGACATTCAAGTGAGGTTCTTGCAACACTTTGCTGTCCCCTGGGGACACGAGTTTCAGAGCAAATTTCCCTGTTCCACTGGCCTTTGAAATTATTACATGTAAATAAAAAGTTTATATTCCCCTTGAAATCTAAGGGTTTTCTCCTGTGTGGAAGGAATTAGCAAAGGTCTGAGAAATTCACTTAGTGTCCCTTTAACTTTCAAAAGTAGTCTAATTGCTTTATTTTTGTTCTTTGAGAGTTAAGGTAAGACTCATTTAATAATGCCAGGAGGTTACAATTGAACATAGCATTTATTTCACCATTTTGAGCCTCCCTTCACCACAAATACTTCTAATTTATGGGACTATAAATGGTTTTGCCACTATATCCATTTTTTTTTTTTCCAACTAAAACTGTCAGACTCGAAGAGGAGCCTCCATTAGAAATTCGAGCACACTGACTCTGAAAAACAATCTGAGGGGTTTGAAGTGGCGGGGGCAGGGTGGGAAGTTGAGGTACCAGGTGGTGGGTATTAAGGAGGGCACGGATTGCATGGAGCACTGGGTGTGGTGAAAAAATAATGATACTGTTATGCTGAAAATAAATAAATTTAAAAAAAAAGAAATTCGAGCACAACAACAGCTGTCAGGGAAAGATGACACGTTTAACTAAATTTCCTTGAACAATTCTGTCGCACAGAATGCTAGTGTAAGGCACAGTGAAGTGAAGCTGGGGGCTCAATCAAGTTCTGATGGTCCCCAGCTTTGGTTCATAAATAATACAAGTTTAATCCTTCCAGATAAACAATTACCTCTGTTGCCACCTGCTGGTAAACCTACGTTTCATTTCATTCAGTTAATGTCTTTCCCACTGCGGGTGAAACACATTTTGGAACCCTAAAGAATTGATGCTGCATTAGGACTTCAGTTTACAGATGCAGCAGCTGACACGTGGGGAGGATAGATCATACCCCGTGATGTCCCTCAGCACGCAGGACAGCGAATGGCAAAGACTGCACCAATATGAGGAGAGGGACAGTGTCCTCCCACAGTGCCACACTTCCTGCCAATTCTTTGTCTACTCTCTTGAGTTCATCTAAATATAGGGCTCTCAGGGTGCCTGGGTGGCTCAGTCTGTTAAGTGTCCTACTGGATTTCAGCTCAGGTCATGATCTCAGGGTAGTGAGATCGAGTCCCCCACCCCCAGTGGCTCCAGCTCTGGGCTCAGCCAGGAGTCCACTTGAGAATCTCTCCCTCTGTCTGCCCACCCCCAACTCATGTGCTCTTTCTTTCTTCTCTCTCTTTAAAATAAATAAATAAATAAATAAATAAATAAATAAATAAATATTTTTAAAAAATCAAAATAAATACAGGGTTTTTCTATGTCTCACACACAAAAGACCAATTTTTAAAAAAACTCTATGATTTTAAGTATTAATTTTTTAAAAGCTTAATCAAACCCATACACACAGACAAGCAGTTGCCTCACTTTAGCTCTGGAGTTGAAGCCAACACTGTCAGAGACTCTTTTATCCTACACACAGACTTTCTCTGGCTCCTCTCACTCACATACATTGCCTTTAGCTCCTTCAAAACTCATACTTCATACTCAGTAGTTACACACTTAGATTTAACATAGTCATACATGCATGCTAACACAGGCATCAGTGGACAATTTGCACATTTCCTCATGTTCATAATTGCAAAAATCCTTACATTATCTGGAATCTTTTAATCAATAGAAGAAAATATTTTCCTTCTATGATACCACCTCATGATACTGTACTATAAGATTCTGAAGTAGTTTCTGTGTACCCATTTACTCAGTGAAGAGTGTTTAGGGCATTTCAAGTTTTTGATAATTATAACTAGAGTGGCTATAAACATGCACGTATAGGTTTTTATTTGAATATAAGTTTTCATTTCTCTATGATAAATATCCAGGAATAGGATTTCTGGGTCAGATGGCTTGTGCACATTTGAAAGAAAATGGCAAACCATTGTCCACTGTGGCTTTGCCATTTTGCATTCTCACCTGTGATGCGTGAGAGTTCCAGTTGCTCTGTATCCTTGTCAGCACTTGATATTGTCAATACTTTTTCTTTTAGCCATTATGTACAATGGTAACTTATTGTTGTAATCGGCATTCCCCAATAATCTAATGTTGTTGTACAACTTTTTATGAGCTTACTTGTCATCCAGATCTCCTCTTTGGTGAAGTGCCTGTTCAATTATCTTATCACCTCCCCCCCATTGTTTTACATTGGGTTGTTTTCTGTGAAGTTCTGAGAGTTCTAATATATTCTAGATGCATCCTTTGGTGAAGTATTCTTGAATCATCAAAAAATGTAAACATTTAGGTTCTTTCAGTGCAAATGCATTCTATTCACTTATTGCTGATTCACTTATGCAATAGAGTTAAGTCTATAAAATAAACTTTTCTGTAATTAGAACTATGGGTATTGTGAATGAAGTGGTGCTCTCTAAGGTGGTCCAGAGAGAAAGCTGGTGAGCTGTCCAGAGCAGATTCCAGAAGGGTCCATTTTCCTTGATGAATTCACCAAAATCTAGGGGTTTAGTCTTAGGCTTTAAAGGTTTAGAAATGTGATTTGGCTGGTGTCCCAAGAGCTGATCTCCTTAGAGAACACCTACTCATGTTAGTGAAGCTCTAAAGAGACCAGTGTATGAGGCCAGGGTGGCAGCAAATGCACCAAGGTAGATTCTGGTGCCATCTTCCCCTATAGATTCATATGATAGTCATAAGCTTCCTTAGTAAGTTTGGACTTGGGCTAAGGGAATTAGGCACATCAATAACTGTGATTAACTTTTCGCTGAGTCATGATGAAAAAATAAACAGAATCTAATGAATTTTTCTTAATTGTCTCAATTTAAAGGGCTATCTTTTATTTGAAAGTTACATTCTTTCTACATCTTTGATGCATTCTATATTAATATGTTTCCTTAGGGTACAGCTATGACTTGTTGGCCTAGTAGACACTCTAAAAGTGAGGAGCTGTTGTTCTCTGCTCTAATGTCACCCTTATATCCTGCATTTCTGAGATCCTAGGAAGTACTTCCCTGACCCTCCCCCATCTATATGTGTCTAAGTCAGTAGAACTTGACATTAAAAGCTGTATACAATCTGGCCCCTAGCTTCCAATTTCACTTCAGTATACATTCCTATGTGATTCTTCACCTGATAAACCAGTCTTCTGGTGTACCAGACTTTTCTTTTCTTTTCTTTTTTTGGCTTCTGAATATTTGCTGTTCTATTCTAGCCCACTCCTTCCCCTGTACCTATCTTCCTCAGTGTCTTCTGAGCTAGAAGTGGACATTTACTTCTCTGGATTCCTACAACACCTATCCTCAGTATCATTCCTTAAACATTTTTCCTATAGTACCTTTCACTGTGGGTGACTTGGGTATGCTTTAATAGACGATCAGAGTACTCCCACCAGATAGTAACTTTTTGAAGGGGAGGAGTAAAGGCCCATTTTTAAAGAAATCTCAGCTGTCTCACAGCAAAGAGCATAGTGCTTTTCACACTAGGTGCTCACTTAAGGTTTGTCAAATGAAAGAAGAAAGAAATGAATACGGGAGAAATAGGGTATTTAAACTCTCCCAACAGAAGTCCTGCTTTTACCCACAGTTATCTATATATTTTGGTACTTGAGGGCCTTCTTATACACACCTCTTAAATAAATATACAGATGGAGGGCTCCCTTAGGCTATATCCTCAGATGTCTGAGTCTGTGAGTGTGGCCTGCACATCAGCATGCCCAGGCAGAAGGAAAAACAAGGAGGCACTCCCAACTGGGGAAGTCATTTGCAGCTCCTCCCATTATTACTGGCTGAATCTTCTTATTTAAAACAAACAAAGAGTTGGAAGCAGCAATTCAAGTGGCTGGCTATTAGCAAGTTCAGTTATCAAAACACAGACCTAGTATTTAAACATATACAACAATAAAGCCTCAAAGTCTGCTTCTGACCTTTAGCATCTCTGCAGCCAGACCCTCCCCTAACATCTCCCTTTTGGACCTTTAGGGGTCAGGTGTTCTTATCACACAGAGGCTATTTTTAGATTTTACTTGACTGAGAACACTTTCATTAAGTGCAAAAAGATTTTTTCTCTCCTATCTTTTTCTTCGTATCCCACAGTGCAAGGACCACCCTCCCCCACCCCCTCACCAAGGCAACCTGCTACTATTTTCCATCCAGTCTGTGGCAGGTCAGGGAAGTTTCTCAGGGCTATAGAGAAGGCAGTCCTGCAGTCCAGATCCAGGGACAAGAGAGCTACTGAAGAGCCGCCAAAAACAACCAAAGGAGGAAATTAGAACATGATCCAGGTCACACTGGGAGATGTGGTTCATTGCTTGTTTCTCATACCTGCTGAGTGGTCCCCTAAGCTGGGCTACTCACATGCTGGTCTATCCAGACACAAGCCAAGGGACAGAAATGTCATTAACACCCTTAATCTGTGATGCTTCTGAGTCATCACTGTGGTCATCCATCATGGACACCAGTACCCCCTGTACAGCAGAAGGAAAGGGGTGGAAAACAGGAGAGAACTTATGGTGACCACAGGCCACAACCTGGCAGTGTTTTGTTTGGGTTTGTAAAATAAATTAGATCAATCAGCTCATCTGTTGTCTTTTATTTCTTTCTCTTAAAAAAAAAAAGGAATGCATTAAAATAAAGATTCTAATTATTTGATTATATAATACCTACTTCATAGGTCTAGAATAAAAAGAGATACTTTAATTAAAACCATTTTGCACAGTGCCAAGCATGTGGAAATAAATGGCAGCTATTATTATCAGCTCCCAAAGTCTTCTAACCAGAGATTTTGTTGTATTAACTAGAAATGCCTACTGAATTCATTCTTGGTCTCCTAAAACATAGCTTTAAATATTGTTCAGTACGATATTAACCACATAATGAAAAAGAAAGGTAGAAAAAAGACCTGAAGGAAATATACTAAAGGACTTGATAGTGATTGACTTCGGGTGGCAGAGTCATGGATGATTTTCCCTGCTACTTTATACCTCATATCACTTTCCCCACTTTCCTTAATGAGCACTTATTATCCTGACAATCTGGAGATATACTTATTAAAAATAAGATTATGAAAATGTTTTTCAATCTAATTTATCTTTCAGAGGCTTTGCCTTTTTCCACCTGCATGACTTTGGGTACATTACTTAGTTAACCCTTTGAACCTTAGTCTCCTCCCGAAAAAAATGGGGAAAAGAAATACTTCCTTTAAAGGTTTATGTGAAGGGACATCTGGATGGCTCAGTGGGTAGGACAGTGCCTTCAGCTCAGGTCATGATCCCAGGGTCCTGGGTCTGGGATCCAGTCCCATGTTGGGCTCTCTGCTCAGTGGGAAGCCTGCTTCTCCCTCTGCCTGCCACTCCCCACTGCTGGTGCTCTCTCTTTCTCTGACAAATAAATAAATCTTAAAAAAAAAGTCTGTGTGAAGAATAAGTGAGAAAACAGGGAAGTCACCTAGCTCAGAGCCTGATGGCCCACAGGTACCTAATACCAGGTCATCAAAACCTGGGAAGTAGCCCCTCCCAAGTCCCAAGTCTCAGACTAAAGCAACTTTTGGAGACTGTTTGGAACAGGATTGAACATGGAATGACTCCACTTACTTACTGTCACCATCAGAGTCTGCCTCTGCATGATTTCTTGCTTTTCTTCAACTATGCCCGAGAACTGCCTGCCCCAAATTTCAGAAGAGTGATGCTGTCCTAAGGGTAATTGCATGAGTGGAAATAATGTAATAATGTGTAAGATGCAGGCACATGTGCTTTGGATTTGCAAAGGCCAGAGTTTAAAATCTTGCTAATTACTAACTGTGTGATCTTGGGCAAGGGACTTAGGTTTTTAGAGTCTTGATTCTAAATAACATCCACTGAGCCCTTATTACATGCCAAGCATGGGACTGAGCCTTTTACATACATGGTCTCATCGAACTAATTTAACAATTTGTGACATGTAGTTAGTATTCCCATTTTACAGATGGACCAGTGGTAAAGTAAGTTGTCTGAGGTCACACAACTGGTTATTGGTAGAGTTAAAATTTTTATTTATTTACTTGACAGACAGAGATCACAAGTAGGCAGAGAGGCAGGCAGAGAGAGAGAGAGGAGGAAGCAGGCTCCCTGCGGAACAGAGAGCCCAACACAGGGCTCGATCCCAGGACCCCGGGATCATGACCCGAGCCGAAGGCAGAGGCTTTAACCCACTGAGCCACCCAGGCACCCCTAGAGTTCAAATTTTAATCTGGGCAGTCTGACACCAGAGCGTGTGTTCCATTCACTAAAGGGGTATACAGATATGAGCTGAGGGTTCATCACAGCAAATGGAATAATACATGTGAAGTGCCTGTGCATAGGAGGCACTCAATAAAGGTTTGAGATGAGAGAAGACACTCTAATCTTAGAAGGTATTTAGGAGTGCATGTAGCGGAATTTCATACCAAGGTCTTTTCTTGTGAGCATCATTGTTGCTACTCCTGCATATCTTGCCCGCACTCCTTTTCTGGACACCTAGTAGAGTGTCTCAAGGAAAAGGTACAACTTTAAAATATCCTTCAGATTTGCTACATGATTTCTCTCAGTCATGGAGGCATATTTATTTGTATTCCAATCCTAACACTCCCAATAGTGGGGACCACTTATGGAGTACTAAGGAATTTACACGATTGGGGCACCTGGGTGGCTCAGTGGGTTAAAGCCTCTGCCTTCGGTTCAGGTCATGATCTTGGGGTCCTGGGATTGAGCCCCAAATCAGGCTCTCTGCTCCACGGGTAGCCTGCTTCTTCCTCTTTGTCTGCCTGCCTCTCTGCCTACTTGTGATCTCTGTCTGTTAAATAAACAAATAAAATATTTTTTTTTTAAAAAAAGGAATTTACATGATTTATCTCAGTCAGTATATCACAACAATAAAATTATGAGGTAAGCTTTTGTTAGTCCTTTTTATGGATGAGGAAACTGTGAACCAGAAAAGTTAAAAAAATTTGCCTGAGTTCACATGGGTAGTAAATGGTGAGACCAAAATGCAGATCCAAATCAGCTTGGTTTTGGTAGCATGAAGTGTCACTCTGGAATCAGACTATTATGGAGACTTAGTGGTAGTCATAATTTTCCTATTTTTCTTTGAGGCTGAGGAGACAGAATTCACTATGGTGAGGCTGAAATTGCCTAGTAGCCTAGCATCTTAGGGTTTGGATAAGCATCTGTCCAATCCACTACACACCATTGTGGGTAGTCACTACTGCTATTTGGCAAATATTCCATTTTCCTCAGTTCTGGGCACAGAGTTAAGATTGAAATGCCTGGCTTCTTTATAGTTGGATGGAGCTTTGTAACTAGATACAGTCTTTAAATTTTGTGTGGAAGTGACATGTGACACTTCCAAGCTGGATCCTGGAGTCTGTTTTTGAGACCTTTGCTACAATAACCAGCAACATTCAAGATGGGAGCTGCTCCATCAGCTTCTGTCTCTAAGTAAATACAAAAAGCAAAGATCCCTGCCAGCTTATGATGAATATATTTCTTGAGTGAAAAATAAATCCTCATTGTTTTAAGCCACTAAGATTTCAGAGTTGTTACTACAGCATAACCCAGTTTATCCTGACTGATAAAACTGTGTAGCAAATCATGGATCATACAAAGTGATGTCTGGTTGTCAGTGTGGTAGGTGCTAACATACTCCACCATGACTATCACCAGTGTGAGGGGAGAGAAAAAGATGGGTGAAGGTTAGAAAGACACAAAGGAGGAAACCCCTCCCACACGCACGCATGCACGCACATAGAATGAGAGGGAGTGACAGACAGTGGATGGAGAGGAGAGAGAGAGAGAGTGGGTTTTAGTTCTGGCTAAACATTTGGGAAGCTGTGCTTTTTTACTTTGAAGAAGCATCTTCAAGCAACCACCAGGGTTGAGACTGTGTCTTGAGCTGTATTTCCAGGGATCAGTAAGGCAACTGACACTAAATATTTGCCAAATTCATAATATGTTGGATTATCATTTTATGGACAATAGAATATGTAGGGATGCCTGTTCTTGGGGCATTTCACTCGGTTGGAATTTACTTTAGCTAAAATGAATACAACTCTGCTAGCTAGCTTTTTTTTTTTTAATATTTTATTTATTTATTTGACAGACAGAGATCACAAGTAGGCAGAGAGGTATAGGCAGAGAGAGAGGAGGAAGCAGGCTCCCTGCGGAGCAGAGAGACTGATGCAGGGTCGATCCCAGGACCCTGGGATCATGACTTGAGCGGAAGGCAGAGGCTTTAACCCACTGAGCCACCCAGGCACCCCTGCTAGCTAGCTTTTTAAAGCAAGCAAGTGTACTTGCTTTTTCTCCCTCACTAGTCCAAGTGCTCTAGCCCTGGAGTTTAACAACAGGAGGGTAGATTCATTTTTAAAAACTGAGTTTCCTTGTGCTTTAAAAAAGAGTGGTAAAGGCCATTTGTAATGCAAATAAGGGTTTTCACTCTTTAACTTCTTTAAAATAAATCAATCAACCAATCAGCCTAAATTTACACTTAATCTGAAGATCCCTGTTCCTTTCAAGGAGGGAGCACTGCTCCCTGTGAGGGGGTGGGTGGGAATGACTCATTCTGGAAAGCAGTGACCATAGTTCTCAGACAGGTCAATAACCAGACTCCACAGGCCGGTGAGGAAAGAGTGGGAGGGCAAGGAGAAGGAGGAAGAAGGGGAAAAGGGCTTCTGGAAGAACTGCAAGATTGAATGTGTCTCCAGGTGATTCCAAATGTTCCTTCTCCTTCTTGCCAGTCATTATCCCATAACTTGTTCCAGGAACCACTTGGTTCCTGGAACCAAGCAATGTTCCTGCCATCATTAGACTACAAGTCCCAAGAGTGCACACACTGTGTCTTACTCATCTTTTACTCATCTTACACCCACACACCCTGCCAGACACTTTGGAAGCTACCAGTAGATGTTTGCTGAGCAAGTGATTCTTCAGGAGCTGGGATGGTTCTGAAAGCATCCAGAAGGAGGAGATGCTGGGGGATGGGTTGCTAACTTTTCAGTCTGTGCACACATTTATTGGCAGCTGCTTTCAGAAGTTGCTGTTAGGGGACTCTGCCAAATATCATTCCAGCTCTATATGAGCAGTATGGGGAGAATGTCTAGGGCTGCCCTCACTGAAGGGTTTATTATCCCTCCTTAATTCAGAGGAGGGATAATAAACAAAATATACCAATTCAGTGTCTATCTCTGCCACTTAGAAACTGTGATTTGGGGATAGTTTGTTCCTTCCAATAGACCACAGGATTAGAAGACTTTGTAGGGCCTGAGACCACAAGCAGATACATTCTAAGACTTTGGAAATACAGTTTGCTCAAAGAGTTAAATTATTAAAATCCATACACAATGGATGTGATTAGACTCCTGTGGCAGTAAAGCAGGAAATCATCTCTAAATGTGTGAGTCAAAGGCTTGGGAATACATAGTGTTCCGATTAAAATGAACTAGGAGAAATCTCAGGGAAGCAGGTGGGACAGCACTGAGAACCCAACCAAGGAAATGTGTTGGGCCCATGGTCAAAGGAGCGAGACTGATACAAAGCGAAGGTCAAGCAAAGCTTTATTTTGCGGCAAGCATTGAGAATCAAACTGACCGGTGAGCTGTCTCTTGCAAAGAGGCGACCCTTCTCTGCCTTACAGACTAGCCTTTAAGGGCAAAGGCCATGTGATTGGGCGTGGCCACGCACAGGTGGCCAATGAGATTGTAACACAGAGAAAGCTGCACAGTCATGCTAGGTCACGCGTAAGTGACCAGTTGAATTACAATTTACCCTATAGTAGATATTTGAACTAGCCTATCACCTTGGTCAGAACTGGTGCCCAAAGGGCACCCAAAGAGCGGGGCCCATACTCCTTGGTAGCTAGGGATACAGTATGCGCCCCCACCGATTGGATACCTCCACCTGGCCTGACCCACCCTTGTATTTGGGCTTTGTTACCTGGGACTGGTTTCCAGGACTTGTTTTTAAGTAAGTCCCCTAGTGGGAGGGGGGACAGGGACAGTTTAAGTTTTACTGCATGAACAACAAAATCACTGTTTAACGGGATGGCATTGCTCTGCCTAAATATGGCATCGCTCTGACCCTTACAGAATGCACACTGTTTGAAGAAGCTTTTGGGAAAGAACAGATCTGTCTGAAGAGTGGGGTGTATGAGGGGAAGTTATCAGCCATTAGAGGTAAAGAATAAGGGGCTCTGCAGAGGAAAACTCTGGGACACCCACTCAGGCACCCTCCCAGACAGAAGCTTTCCTGGCCCCTGACTTGATAAGAGTATAGTAAAGCTTTTTACCACAGAGTCACTTCTGAAGCTTGCCTCCCTCCCTCCATTCTGAGAGTGTCTTCATCATGCCAAAGTAAATGACCTTATCTTGCTTCCTGACAAGACTATACTTCTCTCCAATGTTCTCAAACTTTTTTGACTATGGTAAAAGGCACTTAGTCCATCTTCTACCATATGAAGATACCTCTCCCACAAAGATGCTTTAATTCTTTCAAGGCTCACAAGGTAGATCCTCATAGCCCACTGTGAGCCTTAGACCACCCTTGGAAGATCACTGTCCTAGACGCAGGCTAAGTTTTAGTGGAACTTTTCAGCAGAAGGAGTCCATCCTTTTCCTGGCAGTCTGTTCAACTCTGCTGACATATATGCTCTGCCCACTGTGTGTTGGTTGGGCAAGACACCTCCAGCTCCTTCCAATGAAAGATGCCACCAAAGCAGGAAGTAACTTTGGAGATGGAGGTGTCAACTTGGCGGGGGGAGGCTCTGGCAGGTCTGCAGAGGCTGTGTTTTCACCTGGAAAGAGTTGAGCAGGAAGGCCAGACATGTGGTGAAGGAGGGGCCTGAAGGTTGCTGGATAATTTGCATGCACACCACTGAGAGTGGAAAGGGAACTATTAGGAAACAATGGGCCACCAGAAGGTCTATCTTTGCAAAACAAAACTTCAAAATAGCTTTACAACTACAAGAGCTCCCTCTGCTTTGGTCACAAGCCCAGCCAAGGGCTCTGGCTCCTTCTGTGATGTGGAGAATAGAGGACTTAAGGTGCCAGATTCAACTCCCAAGCAGATCCTCCATGAGGAGTTGAGAGGAGTGTTGTGTTGAGGGCTCTTTGGCCCCCAAAGTTTTCTGTTCTGAGGACAATGCCTGAAATTATCCAATTATCAGGAAGCCATACCTGGACTAGAAAATGGGAATTGAGCTGGAAAGTATTGATGAAGGTGGGGAAGTGGATTTGGTCCTAAGTCAGGTGTACTGCTCAGGCAAATCATCCCAGGGTAGAGCTACATCGAGAACACCTTGGTAGAATGCCAAGGGTCACCTAATTCCTAGGTAAAAACAAGTCACTAGCAGGGAGACAAGCACAGAACAGGGAAATAGCTGAATCCAAGAAAAAGAAACATATTTTCCATGGTTTTTCCTACCATAAGTTGGGGCCACGAGTATCATATTTTAAAAGAGGAAACCTTGTTCATCATCTACCAGTCATGGCAGCTCAACACACATTTTTAAGCCCCCCCCCCCCCATCTCTTATCCATTCTTTATGGAGAAATAACTGAACACAATAAACTGTATTCTTTGCTTGCAAAATTCTTTTCATTTTAATGTTAGACTTTTCAGCCAGAAATATTACTCTGAAGCTATTTAGTAAATATCATTGTTGAAGACCTCACAAAACCCTGCTGACAACTCCAGCAAGTTCTCAAAGACAATGAATGCCCATTCACTGAAGTGCTACTGATACATAGTCATGTATGCAAACGTCTCAGACTTCCTTCAGAAAGATGCAATTTGTGATAGTACAGGGCAGCAGAAGGTCACATTAAAACAAACACACACACACACACACCCCCCACACACATAACCATGTGAGTACAAAACAAAACAAAACAAAACCAAGTAATTAATGAATTTTGTGAGTCAGCCCAATAATATAATCTTCCAGTTACTTTCAACATCTGACAAAGGCATTGAGATTAGCATGGAAAATTACCAGTTGCTCTGTGAGTGGCATCCTAACTGCCAGTTCTCATTCGGGCACTTACCTATGGAAAAATGATGACAGTCTGCTCATTTGCACCACCATCAGCTCAGGGACAACAATCACGCCTGTTCATGAAGTTGGCCCAGGTAATCACAGCAGCATCCTACAGACTTAAAGCAGCCATAAGAAACACAATCTCAGTTTTCCCTGTCATAAAATGGGGCAACGCATACTTTACTAGATGGATGTCAGATAGTCTAGATAGTTGAGTTATGGAAAGGCATGGTACAAAGCATCACAAGTGCTATAATATGGTAAGAAACTTAACTCCAGTACCCTAAAAGGTTTTATGTAGAAGTCCAAGCAAGAGTTTCATTTTGAACCTTATCAAAGTGTTCCTTGATTATTTACATGTAAAAAGGATCTTGATTTTTAAAAATTTAAACTATAAACATTCCTAGAGTGTGGCCTAAGTGTACTAAAATGAGGCTCCTGTACAGTCATATCAGCTATCACCTAATTCCTCAGGTATTTTGCTTCTTTGCCCTCCCCTTCCTTCTAGAAACCTATAACCCTTTAGCCTGCTTCTGTATGTCTGTGTGCATAGGGGTGAGTGTGTGTGCGTGTGCCTGTGTGCATATTGGTGGACTCCATGGGCTAAGGTCTCAGGGAAATTGCAGAAGCTGTGTCTGGTTTGCCAACTAAGGCTTTGATTTCCTTTGTTCCTAGCTGGAGCCTCCTAGGCTGATTAAGTCGGGGGCTTCTCCCAGGTTTTGTTGGCCCATGAATGGAGCCTCTTCAGTGCTCACTGGAGTGCAATATCAGTGACACTTCCTCCGCCTGCCTCCCTTCCTCTCCCAGCCCAGCTGAGCTGATGGATTAATCCTGCTGTGTACTTGGAGGGCTCACTGGCAGAAATGCAAGCTGGGGTGGAGAAAGGGGATTGGGGTTGAAAAGCACGATGGGGACCTTCCTCCCAGCATCTAAACCCTTCATTTTGCTAAACTGAGACCCCGTGTGAAGCAGTTAGGGGCCTGGCCTGAGTCTAGCGGTAGGTAGCTAGTCAGGGTGAGCCTTAACCTCCAGGGCCATCTACTCTTCCCACCATGAGACACTTCTGAGAGGAAGGCCTGCCAGAGCTCTGTGGTTTTCATTGTAGGACAGTAACCCCATATCTAGACATATCTTTTGTTCACTGATGTATCATTGTCCCACATTAATAATGCTGTCTACATCATAGTAAGCACTCAAAAACATTTTTTATAGTATGAATGAATGAATCAATCAATGGAAATTACAATCCCTTGCATTAGCACAGAGAAGAAAAACAAATTGGGCAGGGAAGGATATGCACTTTCTTTCTTCTTGGCTTTTAGTCCTTCCCCAGCTTCCACCACCCCTGTCTCCAACTCCAATCACTGTTTCCTGACTTCTTCTCCTCTCCTCCTCAAAATAATGTGGTTCCTCATCTTCACAACAGAATAAAAATAGTTGGTAGCCATTTAGAAGTAACACCTTCCAGAGGTCATTTCAGAAAAACTCTAAGCCTTAAGCCAAAATGATGTGCCCCTAATGGTAGAATTATAGGCATTGGCCAATAAATAGGAAAGGGGGTAAGAGGTAATAGACCATTTGGGGCTCATTATAATCCAGCACATTCACAGCCTTGCTGTGCTATGGGCCACTGAAATGGAATTTCAAAGAAAGTTTACCATTGAACATGGAATAGCGGCTAGAAAGCAGCTAAATCTCATCAGCAAATTGATTTTTTTGAAAAAGATCTGAGAAAAGTAGGGCATTTGTATGGTGATGTCCCCAGTGCAAATTAGCAAAACTTTTAAAAATGCAATTTCGTAATACATAGTGAGAACAAAAATATTTAAACCACTTGATACAGACATCTTACTCGTGAATTTATTCTAAGAATATAGTCAAAAATAAGAGAAAAGCTTTGTGCACAAGAGGTACATTGTTAAATTATTTATAATAGTTAAAATTTGAAAAAAAAAAAAGCCAAAAACAAAACCCAAACCCTAAATGGTGAATAACAATGAGAAAAAAACACAAGGTAAGTTATACAACAATAACAGATTTGACTTACACTGTATGTGAACAATTTACTTGCTGTAAGAACTTGGGTATATTATCTAACATCTTCAAGGCTCAGTCTCCTTGTCTGTAAAATTCCTTCTCTGTTTAAAAGTGCCTAATTCATGGAGCTGTGAGGATTAAATGAAATAATCGTTATCACTTATTTCTATTACTACTATTTCTGTAGGTGGCATTGTATCTTTGTGGAAAGAATCAGTGGAGCTAAATCTCCCAACATTGTAGTTAAATGAATATTACAGGGACCATGCTGAGGCCTGAGGCCCCCTTATGAGTACACATCTTCTTATCAGTATGAATTTGGGATTTGATTCCAAACAGGCAGGACTAGAAGGTATATTTTCCCAGAGGTTGCCTCACATTTTCACCCCCAATTAACCAAAAATAACTTGGCTTTGAAGAACAGGGCAGATAATCCCTTTCTTTCAACTGTTTTGCATGGATACATTCCGTGGAGAGAGAATTGTGGGAAGAATGGAAAGGACAGAGGTGAAAGGGTCCAATTAATGAGATAGGTTCTTCTAAGACTTTGCAGCTGAACTTGCATTTAACCATGGAGCTACTCACAAAGCATTGACCTGCTCCCTTTTTCTCAACCCCCAACTCAGTTCTCAAATCTGATGTTATTGCTGGGCTGGCAGATCTGGAACCCCTCAAAGAGCAGGGGATGCCTAATTGGGGAATCTCTGAGAGTTATCCTTAATGAGCACTCTGGTCTTGGACCTTGAAAAAAAATAATCAACGCATTGACTCAATGTGCACAGCTTTATCCTTTTTCCCACCCCCTCTTGCCCCTTTATTTACCTACCGCAGATTGGCTCCAAATCTGGGATTTTTCTCTTTTTAACTGTTCATGGGATAGTAATTTGATCTTCTTGGCTGATTGTCTATTTGTCTTTTGTTGGAGTAGTGTGTGTGTGTGTGTGTGTGTGTGTGTGTGTGTATACTTGTGAACGTGTTTACAGTGAAGTTCCTAGCATTGCTCCTGGTGCTTGTAAATTTATGCCCATGGATAAGTTGGGGTACACAATTCTTGGGTACAGCTTGTGTATCTTGAGATTTAAGTATCTGTTCACATTTGTATATCTGAGTATTTGGACATATTTATATCAACTCTTATGTTGGCCAAAGAGAACAGCCTGCCAAGAGAAGCATATGTTTCCTACTTGAGGATTTCTAGAATGATATAACTTCAAATGAATGAGAGAGGAGGTGGTGTTATGCAAGGCTTGCAATTATACTTCATATGCTTTCTAGGTTATTTAAGAAAGCAGGCAGGACCACCTTGTGATTTTCATGGGCCCTAGGTACTTTGGCCTATGTGTGTCCCTTCCTCCATACAAAATTATTTAAAATTACCCTTTATGACTCTGTTGGTACACATTAATTCCTTTTTCTCCTGATTTTATAATACATTGAAACATTTTCATGGGTCCTTAAAAAGATTGTGGGTCCCTATCTCCATCTGCCTGCTACATCTAGGGGGTGCTGGTGTGGAGCTGGGGCATAGCTAAGGGTCGGTGGGGGGGACTCTGGTGAAAGGGACCCAAGCTCCTCCCCACGAAAGCTCCATTACTATCGACTTCCATAGAAAAACAACTGAGAGGTTATGGATTTTATAAAATCTATGACTGATATTTCTTGTTTACCAGCAGGAAGTTAGATCCTGTAGTAGTTCTTGAAATCAGTCTGACTTGGAGGTGAATTCCAACTCTACCACCTACTAGCCACGTGACCTTGGGCAATCATTTATCCCCTCTGAGCCTCAGTTTCCTCATTTTAGTATATAGTAACTAACACTGCTCTGGCGGCATGGTGAGAATTTAAGGAAGTAACGGAGGTAAGATGCCCTAGCCCCCTGCCTGGCCCCCTGGGTAAGCTGCCATTACCTAGAAGCTATTATCATTTACTTCTCAGTTCTCCTTGGAGGCTTTGGTGCAGGAGGAATTCAGTCACCTGGCATGTAGTGTAATTAAATCTTGGGGTAGACATGTACGCAGATGAGTAAAAGTCTGGTGTTCTTAGTGGAAAAATTCACTTGATGCTTGACACATACCGATAGCACACAAACAGTTCCCTCACACTGGTTCTTTACTTTTCTGGCTGAACCTTATGCCCATCTTTAGCTCCAGTGTGTCAGATTCTTACTACAGCTCGTGAGGACCGCCTTAGAGGCTCCAGCCTTCCCTGGAACTTCGCTAGTCCACTCTCAAGTGTCCATCCTTCAGACTCCTCTTTCCCACGCTCAGGATAAGGCTTTCCATTAAAGTCTCCCCTTCCCCAAACCTGAGTTTCCTGTTTCTCCCCACATTTGATTTTTCTAGTTCATTCCTGCATCCTTCCACATATCCTAAAATTAACAGCTACCTTTCCCCCCCCTTCTCCTTATCCTATGCCAACCAGGTGCTGCATCTGCAATGTTTCATTTAATCTTCCAAATAATGCTGTGAGGTAGTCATGATAATCTTCATTGTAACAGATGAGGAAACTGAACCTTATAGCAGTTAGGCAACTCCAGTCATATGGGATTTGAATCTTTATCTTTCTGGTGCCAAACACGTAATATGCTTTTTCCATTAATTAGGTCCACAATCTCTTATATGCAATTCTTCCCATCTAAAAAAAGAGTTCTAAAAATCACAAAAACTTTTTTCCCTTAAAACTGTTTCTTTCTTGTTAAAAAAAAAAATAAAAACAAAAAACAAACCTGAGACGAACTGCTGTGAAGCTAGTTATAATATTCATTTATCTCAATTGGGGTGATTAGTAACAGTAGGACATCCGGTGGACTGCTTTTTCAGCTAAACATGCTATTACTTAAAGTTTAAAGAAGAAGTAATAAGCCCCAGACCAGAGAATTCCCCTCTTAGCCTGAGTGGAGCAGGACCCCTTGTGTCCCAGTGGTAACCCTGCAGAGTAACTGAAGACAGGCATGTTGGAACTCTGAACCATAATCCTGCAGCTAAGCCAAAGCAAGATTCCATGTGGGCTGATATTAGATTTCCATCCAGGTCCCAGTAGAGCTGAGGCAAACTGGCTAAACAGCTCTTCCCAATAACCAAATCTGGGCCATAGCATAGCAGAACAATTCTCCCAAAATGGCTATCGAGGGGAGAAGATTGAATCCTGCTGCCAACAAAAGGGTCACGACATGGAAAAGCTCATGCAAAAAGGCAAGAGTAAAATAGTCAGCTGAGTGTCCTCTGTTTAGGATAGCAAGATGTTCAGATTACATGAGATAGCACAGACATGAATGCCTCCTTGAGTAGCCCTCAGTAACAATTCCTACCCTGCTCCTTACACCACTGGGATCAATGGGGAGACTGGGTGTTCAAAATGGAGCTGTATGGGCAGAAGAGAAGAAGACACAGAAGAGATACCAGCTCTGGGGACTTGAGCTAGGACCTGAGATATCTGGTCCCTGGAATTTCTCTCCATAGTGAGCAGTGTCCTTTGTCTCTTGATAAGAGGGAGCTAAAACTCAGCCCAAAATACAGGATCTCCAGGTCTCTGAGATTTGGAAACCTGACAAGAGTGTGACATGGGAAAGAGTGGATAGGTGTGGATGTGGTGATTGCTGGTGGAAACCTAGTGCCAAACTGTCATCTGTGAAGCCTAAGCAGGGCTGGTCTTCCTTAGAGAGCTGTCAGAAGTGGATCCCTGTGAGGCTGTTATAGATTGCACTAATGGTCCTTCCAGAAAGTGGCTATAAGCCAGAGAGTCTGCAGAACCTCATCCAATGGAAGGAAAAGTCAGTGGGGAGTGAGCATTTAGCCATAAAAGCTCTCAAAGCAACCCCCAACTTCATATCTCATTTCTCCATTCTTATTCCAGAAATTGCTGAGGAGAGACTCTTGGCTTCTCCTATTGGGGTGATGTCATTTCTGTGTATGGACTTCACTTCAGTGAGATGATGTGATCCATCCCTCACCAGAACAGGGAAAATAACACTTTTCAGACTGGAACAGAACTTAATCTAACATACTCTTGGGCTCTGCAAAAGTGCACTGAGTACCTTGCCTCTTCTTTCTGGGCATTGTCTCAGTTGAGGGTGGGAAGAGATTGGGAGAGGAGGTTCATATGAAAGAGACAGCATTGGGTGTGAGTGCTTGGCTACTCCTTAGGTTCTTTGGTCACTTAGATGAAAAGGTACAAAGAATAGCCCATCACTTTCAACATCTTGGTACTTAGATGCCATCAGGGGTAACTGCTAATGATGCACTGAAGACTATCACAGTGGGAGAATTAGTGATTCGGAAAGAGCCCTGGACAGCATCAAAGACTACTCATATTGAGGGATGAGCACACAGATGCCCAGGGAGGCTAAGGGACATTCTTAAATGATGGAAGAAATGTAGACTAAGAAAACATATTGTTTCCCTGTGGCATCTTGGTGTAGTCCGGGCTCCAGTACCACTAGCTACATCTATACCTTCTTGATAAGAAGAGAAAGAATCTGTGGGGCACCCAGGTGGCTCAGTCAGTAAAGCATCTGCCTTCAGCTCAGGTCATGATCCTGGGGTCCTGGGATAGAGTCCTGCATCGGGCTCCTTGCTCAGCAGGAAGCCTGCTTCTCTCCCTGCCTGCTGCTTCCCCTGCTTGCACGCTCTCTCTCTGATAAATAAGTAAAATATAAATAAATAAATAAATAGGGAAGAGAATCCATCCATGCATGCTCCTCTTTGCTGGTATGTAAAATGAGGAAGCTGGATAATGCCAAGTGTTCAAAGATATGGGCACAGAAGACCTTCATACACTGCTGGTGGAACATGGGTAGGGTAGCCATTCTGGAGAACAATCTAGCACTACATAGTCAAGTTAATATTTACAAACTTAAGATCCAGCAATTTTACTCCTAGAGATATTCCAAGTGAAACACTTCCTATATTCTATAGGGGATATATACAAGGAAGTTTATTCCAGTACTGTCTGTGGTGTCAGGAAATTGAGACCCAATCTGGTAGTCTTTGGGGATACATAAATAAAGTAGGAGGGAGGTCCATCCTGGAGTCATACATAGCAACTAAAACCAAGAGATGAGATGAGTACATGGCCTCATGGATGGTCTCCGACTGGTACTTGGGCCGGGGGAGGGGGGGAGGTAAGAAACAAGATCCAATATATATCATATTTCTATCAAATCTATCATTTCTTGTACCGTGCACCATTATTTTACGTCTCGATTAAGAAAATAAAAGCTCTGCCAATTAAGCTATGACATACCATTGATTGCAAGGTGCACACTGATGTCAGAGATTAAAATGTGGAAAAACATGTGTCTTAGCATCCATTGGTGTAGATGAAAGCACATGTGTGCAGGGTAGTATCTTCTGTAAGAACACTTTCAAAAGCATATTAAATGTGTTGCCTATAGGCTGAGGCAGTGAGATGGGTGCAGCTATGGGGATAGAATAAACAAATGAACAGAGGAGCTTTGCACAGACAGAAGATGATAAAGGGATTAGCTTCGAGCAACTGTGGAGGACCAAGTGTGACAAGGTGTCTACTGGCACCAGCTTCAGGGGTTTGTGGAGAGACTCATTGAGATAATACAGACACAGGCCATGCCATAAAGCAGGGTTCATGAGTTATTTCTACTCTCTCTTTATCTCTGTACTTGAAGATGTTGCCCAGGATAGGAGTTGAAGGGAAGGTTCAATGTCCTGAGTGTCATTTATTTCCTTCAAATACAAGGACTTTAAATGTGGGTTTGCTTCACATTCATGCTCCAGCACACTGCCAATAGATGTGGAAAACAGCAAGCAATCTTGCTTTTGTAACGCCGCAAGTTCATTTGATTATCTGTTTACCAAAAGGTATAAAAGCAGCGTGATAGAGAGGAGAAGGGCGATGTTGATGATGGTAAAACCAGTGTTTTAGCAATACTTACTTTCCAGAAATTCTTTGGCTGATTTCCCAATTTCTCTGGAGGAGGAGTACAAAATCAATCCAATAAGCAAATAATATACAAAGCCTCTGCAGGGGGCTGCCAGGAAATGGGTAAACTTCCCAGAAAGCTGCTCATATATCCTCGTATTAAATAACATGCTCAACCTGAATCATGAAGCACTTTCTGAAAGGAGCATTAAGGAAAGGAGCTATGTACTTAAGGTGCTCTGGGAAGGAAGCACAAGGGGTAGTGAGGTTCACTGAAAATGAAACAAATTGGGGCTGTCAGAAATTACTTTCCCTCAGATTCCAAAGAGGAGAATAAATTCTCTGAGTGAATCAGTTAGATCACTTAGGGATGTGCTGAACAAATGTCTCTTCCCCCAAATGAGTAAGAGCTCCTAGATCAGAGCTAAAACAATGTATCTTGGTCTCCAAAAATTAGGCAGTGGCAAAGTAAGCATTTTAGTAAAAGTGCACAAGGGGCCCACACTGCAAGCTTGCTGAGACTGGAGAGAGCACCTGTGACCATGTTGGCCATTTTCTCACAGCAAAGAGAACCGCTTTGGATTTTCTGCGTGAATGGAGGTTTAATAATAGAGGGTTGCCACCCACAGTGCCTGGAAACCCCAAATATACTATCAAGAGTTACAGGAGAGAGGAGGGGAGAGTGGTGGCTAGATGTCTGTCCCTGTGTGAGGGGCTGAAGAAAGAAACTATAGAATCTCTGGATTTTGGGATGTCTTCTTTCTTTCCCTTTCTTCCCCTGCCTCTTGAATTTTGGCCATTCCCCTCTGTGTAAGGAGGCCCTAGAGTCCCTCTGAGTTCAACAGTTTTTGATTTAATATCTTGGGCACAGTGGATAAAAATCCTTCTCTCCATCTCCTATATTTACAAAGTCTTGTTCCAAAAGACGAAGGAAAAACTGTTTCCCTTAAATTTCAAGACCAAAGACATTTGGAGGAAATTAACAACCAGGATTTAAATCCAAATAATGACCATGTCTTCAATTTTGCATTGTTTCCACTAACTCCAAGGTCAGCCATACCTAGTTTGGAGTAGGTAGTCCAGCCAGCAACTCTGCTTTTCAGGGAGAATTTTCAGGGTGGGCTGAATGGAGGGGCAAATCCAGGTAACTCATGACTTACTCATTTACCCTCATATTTTCTAGACTTAGAGAATTTTGAAGCTGGGAAGGGTCTCACACATCATCTGGCTAGCAGCTCTCAAATTGCGGGGGAGTATGGATCCTCAAAGGTAAAAATGTGGTTCTAAAAGCTTTTCTCCAATAATTATAAAAGCATAAAAGGAATCATACATTTAACTTCAACAAACTGCCCAACTGATCATGTGACCAATGATTCCCTTGTTAGCACTGATGGGGCTCTGATCAGCTGATGATGACATCATTGCAAAAATAAAGGAATGGGTACCTTAGTAGTGACAAAACTGAGAACCTGAGGTCTACATTAAATTTCACTTTGTAGGTGTGGTAAATGAGATTCTCAGTGAGTGTGACAAGTTATTAGAGAATGACTGGGTGGGCTTTTCGCAAACTCCAAATTTTCAGTCGCTCAGTTCAAGCAAAGTCTCTGAAAGAATGACAATTTTAATGTTTGCTTGCTTAGTTCAACATTAGGTTTGAATAAATAGCACTTTATTTTTTTCATATTTTTATCCTGCTCAGGATAGGATGTTGAGAAGGAACCTGAAACAGAATATAACCTGCTTTCCCAATTTTTCTTGAGACCCAGCATTCAGCTTAATCCTTAGAGTGGGAGGTCAGACGCAGATGGATTCATTCCTACTTGATTTTTAAGGAAGAGAGCACACATCAGCCCTGAAACCTGAAATCCTGTTTTCCTAAGCAGTCTGTTACTGATACATTAAAGAATGATAGCTTAAGATTTAGCAGTTCCCTTCATCAATACTAAACAAGCTACTCAAAGTAGCCCGGTATAAATCAACCACACCATCTCATGAACTGAGGTGTCCATAGGACACATCATAGGAAGTTTTCTGTGTATGTCTAGGTACGTATGGGGAAGCAGGTTTTGAGTAGAAGGGGAAGCTGAAAGAGTGGGAGAATCTATTGCTTTTTACAGATTTTGTCTTTCTCCTTTGTCCCATCTGGAAAATTATTTCTGTTCATTTGAATGCCCTTGAAAAGTAAGGAAAAATAAGGAATGTAAGATAAATTAAGGAAAATCAGAAAAAACAAGGTGAAAACACTTCAAAGCTAACATAAATTTAAATTAGATAATACTGCCAACAATTTCCTAGAATTTCGTTGATGCTTGAGTGCCAGGTGATTGGGACCACGTGAAGAGGTTCATTAGGGAAGTGAATTTTGGCTTTAGGTCTATTCAAGCATGAAAAGTTTTCATGGCTCCTAGAGAAATGTTGAAGAGGAATCTGAGCCCATCTTACTTAGCCACTCGTTTTTTGAGATCTAACCATTCTTTTTTTTTTTTTTTTTTAAGATTTAATCTACTTATTTGAGAGAGACGGACAAAGAGCACAAGCAGGTGGATGGGCAGGGGGAAAGAGGGATCCCAGTGCCTGGCTTGATCCCAGAACCCTGGGATCATGACCTGATCGGAAGACAAATGCTTAACCTACTGAGCCCCGCAGAGACCCGTGAGATGTAACGTTCTTGGTCTCATTTAAATTTCAAGAGAACTTGAAAATCCAAGAAAGACATGATAAAGACTTTTTTTTTTTTTTAAAGACTTTATTTATTTATTTGACAGACAGAGATCACAAGCAGGCAGAGAGGCAGGCAGAGAGAGAGGAGGAAGCAGACTCCCTGACGAGAAGAGAGCCCAATGCGGGGCTCGATCCCAGGACCCTGAGACCATGACCTGAGCCGAAAGCAGAGGCTTCAGCCCACTGAGCCACCTAGGCACCCCTGATAAAGACTTTTTAAGACAATCATTTTGTCCTTATATTCTGATAAGGAGAGAAGAGATGGGAAGGGAACCCATCGCGAAGAGTACTTGAGAAGAGAGGCCCTGATCGTGACTGCTTCTGCAAGGCTATGGCTTATGCTTTTTATATATTTTATTGAGATATCACAAAATTCACATTTTAAAGTGCATTATTCAGGAGGGTTGAGTACATACCTATCGCCACTACCTAATTCCAGAACAATCGGATTCTTCACCCAAGCCCCGCCCTCAATCCAGTTGCTTGTGCATTGGCCTGCCTCAAGTATACAATGTTACTCCTTCACTCGGCAAACATTTGTTGGGCAGTGACCAAACTCTGGGAACAGCATAATTTAAGCCTACCCTTCTTCACAGAGAGACCACAGCACAAAGTGTCAAAGCTTCTTTAGGGAGCAAAGCCTTCAGGGGTACAGTAAAGTGTGCAGGAGTGGGACTGTGGTAGATGGGGGACGGGGGGGCATTCGCCAGTGGCTTGGTGCTAGCTGAACGGGGAGGAACTGTGATTGGCAGTGAGTGTGCGGAGGGAGCATATGGTCTGCAGGAAGATTCCCTTAAATACCCAGAGGCTCACGGCTTTCAGGAGTCATTACCTCCCCAGAGGAGCTTGGGCCAGCAAACCAGCCCTGTGTGTTTCCAGACTCCTACTCCTCTCGTCCACATTTCCTGCTCAGTCCATGCCCAGCTGCAAAACTTCTTTCCATCTTTAGCAAGTTCCATTTTCTTTTTTCTCCCTTAGTTTTCTTTTGCATGTCTTTCCCCCATTATTTCCCCCAGAAACCTCCTTGCTTTTATCACCTTTTCCCTTCACTTCTTTTCTCCTAGTCCCCCCCCCCCCCCCCACAGCCCAGGTACCCAGCAGGCTTGGCGGGGAGAGTTGTCACAGAAAGAACTGTTTAGAGCTAAGAAAGAAACTGTGTCCCTTCCTGCAATGCCATTACTTAAAATTACATTAACATAAAATAATAGCTATTCAGCTCTGACTCGGAACTAGGCACTGTACTAAAGTCTTGACAGGTTTTGTCTCATTTAATCCTCACCACAATCCAGTAAGGTAGATGCTGTTATGATCCGCAGTTTACAGATGGGAAACCCCAGCCTTACAGCAGTTAAATCACTTGTTTGATAGAAGCTAGTAAATGGTGGCAAGCCACCCAGGGCCAGCTCTGTTTGAGTGCAAAGCCTAGGTTGTGATTTATAAAACCTTACTTGCTTTCTGGGCCTCTATCTTTCCTCAGACCCACCTCCCACCGAAGCTGGCTCCCTCTCTCTTCCTGAAGTGAACTTTGCCGTAGAGTTGGCTTCTCTCCGGCGTAGCAAGCTAGAGGATCCTTGGCCTGGCCTTAGCTCTGAGCTCCATGGAGCATTGTAACTGCTGGTACTAGGGTAATAAAATCTTAACGGTCTCCAGAAAAGACGGCTGTAAATTCTTCTGAAGTCCCACTTTGGGTGTAAAGGTTCACGCCTCTCTTCCCCCTCCTCCTCTTCTTCCTCCACTCCCGCCTCCATGAACTCTCCTGGGTTTCATGAAAGGGGCCATGCACTAAAACAAGGCACAGAAATCCCAGCAGCCTCCAGCTGCAGCCAGGGCTGTGTTTTGTCTAAAGAACGTTCTTTAAAAACAAACAAAAAAAAGTTTGGAACCAACTTTGTTCAGGATCATAGACGCATAGCTTGTGCTTTGGGGAACAATATGGAGAAAAAAAAAGAAATAGAGGAAAATGGCCAAGAAGGATAAGAGAAAGGAAACAAGAATAACCCTGAGCATGTAAGGATGCCCAGAAGAAAAACTTTGTGAAAACAACACCCAAGGGCTTCTGGGATTTTTTCCTCCCTCAATTGTTTGTGATATTGTTACCTGGGTCCTGACAAGCCATCTGTGGTCTTTCTGAAAAATGCATTTGGCTGTTTGGAACTGAGCTGGGAAATAAATATCAGCAGAGACCCGAGAGGGACTCAAATCTCATTTCTTCCTTCAGGGAGCAAGTGAGCAGATTCGGAGCACCTGGGAGGCTGGTGCGGGGAGATTAACAAAGGGGCCCCTTTAGGAGTTCCCTTGCTGCCTCTGCCTAATAACTGACCCACTCACATTTAGAGAAAGTGTGAATGTCAGACAGTGACCTGGGAAAGTGACCACTGGGACAGATGTCTTAGGAGCAGTATGACCCATTTCCCAGCCATCACAGCACAACAAGGTCGCTTTGACTTCTCTCCCCCATAGAAGAGGCAATCCCAAGTGGGGGTCTGGAGGGCCAAGCTCAGACAAAGAATGTATGTGCAAGTTAAGGATGGGTGAAGCCCAGTGGCCTGGGTTTTATGTGTCCTGTGTGATAAAAGCCAAATATACTTGGGGCGCCTGGGTGACTGAGTGGGTTAAGCCTCTGCCCTCAGCTCAGGTTGTGATCTCAGGGTCCTGGGATCGAGTCCTGCATCCTTGTATCAGGCCCTCTGCTCAGTGGGGATCCTGCCCCCCGCCCCCCGCCCCCGCCTGTCTTTCTGCCTAGTTGTGAACTCTCTCTCTCTGTGTCAAATAAATAAATAAAATCTTAAAAAAAAAAACAAAAAGCCGAATGTACTTGTTCAAATCCTGCTTCTCTCTTCAATTCTAAACCCTTGTGTATTTCATAGGAAATGAAATTGATGTTTGTCAGATTCCTATACTCCAACCTCATTGAAAGGAGGATAGGTTGGAGTTGGCTTACGTACCAGGAAGTCTAGGATTTGTTTCTCTAATTTACTTCTCATGCTTTTCTGATCAAGATTAGAGTACAATGGCAGGACCAGCAGCAACTAGGTCCATCCTTGGCTGGCCAACTGGTCAAGGACATGATTGCTGCCAAAGTGTGTGCGTGTGTATGCGTGTGTGTGTGTGTGTAAAGGAGAGGGGGTAGGGAGTAGATAATCTGCATTACCACTGTTCTCTGAACCCCCCACCTCAAATTTGAGTCAAGCGCTTAAAGAAACTTTGGGGGTTGTTTTGTTCTTTTCCTTTCTTCAGATGTCATGTTGGGAGGAATGTACAAATTTTTTTCTATTTTCTTCTGTATATATTTCCATGTTCCTAGGGGGAGGAGTCAAGATGGCGGAGAAGTATTTCCATGTTCCTTGAAGGCAGGGATTTCATTTTATGCATTTCTCTGAGTCTAGCAGAGTACCTGGAGCCCAGTATTTGCTCAGTTATTGTTTGTGGAAGAGAAGTCAACGTCGTTAAGGGAGTGCATTTCAGCCACTGTCTTGAGCTCCTCCTTGTGTCTCCTTTTCCTTTTGTAGCCCTCCTGTAGATCAGGAGATGGTGTCTCCAAAGTCCCCAGACTTCTCTTTCTCTCCTTTTATTTTTAATACTTAAAAAATATTGCCTTTCTACAGACAACTTCCAAACTCCTTTGTTCTTGCCACTCCAAACCACCTTTTCCCCATCACCCCCTTCTGACTCTTTGGGAACCTTATTTCAGAAGGAAAGCAGTAGGCAGAAGATATTCTTTTGGCATCTCAACGTGGCTAAGACTGCTCTTCTGTGACTCTTTTTTCCTGGCAAAGCTTCTCCCTTTGCACCAGCCCAGAGCCTTAGACTCCTCCACTGTTTTCATCAGGGACAGAGTGGGGCAATGTAGTGTGCTGAAGTCCAGAGTGAGAGGGGGGTTGGAGGCGCCCTTGGGCATTGGCGTCTGGGGAGGGCCTAAGGTGTGGAGGACAGAAGGCACTCTGTGGTTGGCAGGTCTCAGAGTCTGAGTGTGGCAGGGCTGTGCACACAGTGCCTTTGCACCTGGGGCCTCATGGCCACTGGTGAGATGTCTATCCTTTGGTAGGATGCTTCGGGCTACCATCCCTCTACATTGCCTTTCCTCCTAATTTCAACTCACAATAGTGTGAAAGATCTTTGTCTCCGTTTCCTCTCCAGAGAAGGAGGTCCTGCCTCCTTCTTTTTTCTTCTTTTCTTTTCTTTTCTTTTTTTTTTTTTATGATTTTATTTATTTGTTGACAGAAAGAGACACAGCAAGAGCAGGGACACAAGTAGGGGTAGTAGGAGAGGGGAAGCAGGCCTCCGGCTGAGCAGGGAGGCCAATGCGGGGCTTGATCTCAGGACTCTGGGATCTTGATCCAAGCCAAAGGCAGATGCTTAATGACTGAGCCACCCAGGTGCCCCAGTCCTGCCTCCTTCTTGAGCACAAAGGAAAGACCCTAAAAAGCTTGACCCTAAAATGCTTCAAACTCTTTGCAAAGCCTCCAGCCTCCAGCCTGACTATCTACCCTGTGGTTCTCCAATTTGAGAGTAATTAGCTTATGAAAGCGCAGGGTACTGAGCCCTATTCTGGGAGTTTCTGTTCAGTAGGTACTGGGTGGGGCCTGAAATCTGGCATTTCTAACAGGTTCCCAGGATATGCTGACATCACTGAGGGGGGACCCCATCAGACCAGCAGGCCCATTGATCTGCTCATCAGAAACCACTCAGACCCTATCTCCCTCAGCCACGTCAGGGCTGCCGATTACTGAATTTGCTTCCTGCTTAGCTTTTCCAATGCTTTTATCTCAGTTAACCCTCACAACAACCCATGAGGTAACTACTGTCAATATTCACATTTTAAGGAGGAAGAAACTGAGCCACAAAGAGGTTATATATCTTGCCTAATAGAAATGGCTAAGCTGAGTTTCAAAGCTGGGCAGGACTGACTGAAGCTTGTGTATTTAATCACTCTGCCATACTGCTTTCATGGTCTAAGGATATTTTTTTCCAAATGGACGTCTTCTACCTCAGAAACATGGGGCTTTGCAAACAAGGTGCCCTTTCATTCCAAGCCTCCCCCTCCCCAAGTTTCTCTCCTGCCGGCTAAGTACAGCTGGAGAAAGCACACATTTAATCTCCATTAAGACCTTCAAACTTTTTGGAGAGGAAGTCTGACTCTGGAAAGAAGGCTGAAATACTGAAGTTTTTAAAGAAAGGCAGTTTTATTGCCTTCCATAACATGGTAATACAAATGAATGACTAATGGAGCAGTTCCAAGAATTCCTCTTAGCCTTTTGGAATAAATAAATATGGCTCATTTACATATAAACAACTGCGTTAAAGAGCTGGGGCTGATTATCTGAGTTCCGGTTAAAAATACATTAAGAATTTTGCCACTGGAGTGCCTTGGTGGCTCAGTGGGTTAAGCCTCTGCCCTCGGCTCAGGTCATGGTCTCAGGGTCCTGGAATTGAGCCCCACATGGGGCTCTCTGCTCAGTGGGGAGCCTGCCCCCCGCCGCCCCCGCTCTGCCTGCCTCTCTGCCTACTTGTATTCTGTCAAATAAATAAATAAAATCTTAAAAAAAAATAAATTTGGGTGCCAAGCCGTGAGGAGTCAGGGAATGACCAAATAATAATGAGTTAGCAAAGACATCAGACTTTATTTCCTAGGCCCTCTAAAACATTCCTAGGAGATCCCCAAGTTTAAGTTCATGTGGATTTACATATTAGTAATTATTTGTCTGACAGTGGCAAAGAGGACCGGGCATGAGAGAGAGAGGAAGCTTGGTTCCCTTAAACAGCAGCTCTTCAAAACAGGATTCCACATACAAAATGCCTATTGACATCGCTGCAGGAATGAGAGGGAACAGGAATTTTCCTGCCACAGGAAGTTTGGTGTGTCCGTGGTTCCCAACGCTCAACCCCAGCAGCACAGAAGAAGATGCAAGAAGGGAGCGAATGCACGGTAGCCGCAAAGTGGAAACAATGTAGCCGCAAAGTGGAAACAACCGGATAGCCATCATAAAGACAGTGGATAAACAAATTGGGGTGCATCTATACAATGGGATAGTAATAAGCTGCTGATAAGCACATGAATGAATCTCAAAAACATTATGCTGAGTGAAAGAAGTCAAACACTAGCGTGCATATATGTACCTACTACAATTCCCTTCATATGAAACTCTAAAGAAGCAAAATTGATCTCTACACTCAGCAGATTAGTGGGTGTCTACGACTGGAGGTGAAGACTGACAGGGAAGGGGCATGAGGGACGCTCTGGGGTGATGGAAATGTGGCTGTGTGTATACCTTTGTCAGAACTCATTGAAATGCACACTTAAAATGTATGCTACCTATCTGTAAGTTACACCTCAATGAAGTTGATTTTAAATCTAAAAAATAATAATAATTTTGCTACTGATTTTTTGGAGACTCGATATGAGTCAAGAATCCATGTTGTGGAATATGCAACCTTTAAGATCATCTCATCAAATGATTCCTTTACCTTTTGCTGCTAGATTTGGGTGTCAGTGTCTCAGGAGAACTCTCTGGCAAAATCCACAAACAGGTAACTATGAAGTCGAGACAAAGTTTGATGCCAACCAGGCAGGCTAGGATTTGATTTTAAACAAAGACAGTTCAGACCTCTTGGTGCTTTGCTTCAGCCCGGGTTCCTACACTTACTGAGAGCTTGCTTAAGTTATAGATTTTTCCGGCGATTCTAGTTTACACTGTGTCTAGAGGGACCATGGAATCTGTAACATATATTTTCTCAAATTTTATTTTGTTCTTCTTTTTTTCTCTTATCAATGTTTTTTTTTTAACCCCTGCCTCTGCAGTTCAAAGGCACCAGACTTTGAGAAACAATGCCAGGTTGTTGGGGGGAGGGGAGGGGTTTGGGGAGGGTCTCAGACACTTCCAGTGGTTCCAAGGCTTGCTTCACATTGGACTCACCTGCAGCTCTTTAAAAAACAAACAAACAAACAAACAAACAAAAAACACCAATTCCCTGTGCTCTCCTTAGGACTCAGGAAAGTGAAATTTTTAGAAGTGCACCTGGATAGTGGCATTAAC
Organism: Mustela nigripes; assembly: GCF_022355385.1. Classification (NCBI taxonomy): domain Eukaryota; kingdom Metazoa; phylum Chordata; class Mammalia; order Carnivora; family Mustelidae; genus Mustela; species Mustela nigripes. The sequence continues at coordinate 159,888,528 of NC_081558.1, forward strand.
AGAACAAAAAGCAAACCAAAAAAATGCCCCTGGGTGATTCTAAGGGTGTGTGTGTGTGTGTGTGTGTGTGTGTGTGTTGAAAACCACTAAGTCTGATTTGGGGCAGCACAATTAGGGGTCTGTGTAGCTGAGGGTAAAAAGCGAAAAAGGAGAAGACACGATATGCTGAATGTATGGGTGGATGGGTGGGTGTCTTTTCCAAATTAGAAGGAACTCCTGCAGGCACCTGGGGGGTTCAGTTGGTTCAGCAACGGGCTCCAGCTTGGGTCATGATCCTGGAGTCCCAGGATGGAGGGAGTCCCGCATAGGGCTCTCTGATCGGCATGGACTCTGCTTCTCCCTCTGACCCTCCCCCTTCTCATGCTCTCTCTTTCTCTCTCTCTCATTCTGTCTTCCTCTCAAAAAAATAAATAAAATCTTAAAAAAATAATAATAATAATAAAGAAGGAACTCCTGAGATAGAAGACCCCACCTAAGGAAAGAGCTGCTGCCCACTTTGGAAGCTTCTGTGGGTCCTTCCTGCATCCGATTCCTCTCCTGTGTACTGTAGGGACCATCACGGAGGGTGGGGGCCATCAGCTGAAGGTGTCTTGGGCAGGGACTCCATGCTCACTTCTGTGGGGCCCACAGGCACTTGGCTCTCCATCCGTCCTGGGCTGCTCTCCGCCACTCAGATCTGGCAGTCCCACAAACCTCTGGCACCCGGTTCTTTCTGAATGATATCCCTTCAGCTTCAGCCCAAGGGCTCTGGCTTTTCTGTTTGTTTTCTTTTTTCTTTCTTATTTAAGAAGCTCAAGAGAACTTAAAAAGCAGACCCTTGAAAGCTAAGCATTTCTAATCACATAAAGGTGTCTCTGCAGGGCCTGGGCTGAAGAGGGTTTGTTTGGGGGCTTTCATCTTTCTGTGGATCTCCTTCCTTCTTCAAACAATCTTTCTGGGCTCTTATCCACCCAGCTTGTTTGCTGGACGCCCACCCCCATCATCTCCACGTTTGGGGCCCAGAGAGGAGAGGAGTGGAGGGGGTGGCTGAGGGCCTGAGGGGGAAGGGAGGAAGCAGTCGGCCCCCATGCTGGGTCCAAGGAGACTTTGTGAGAAAGGCCCTCTCCATCTGCGGCCCAGCCCGGTGGGAGTCAATTAATTCTGAATAACCTAAACCGACAGAGGTATTTGCATTCACAACCTGACTGATGACCGTATAAAATTGATTTATGAATTAAAGTGCTTCCCCTCCCTTTATCCCAATTCAGGCTGTAATTGATTATACGTGCTGCAGCGAAATTAAATAAAAGAAAATTAAAAAGAAAAGAAAAAGGAAAGTGAAAAAAAGAGAGGCCCTTGCTTGGCGGTCTGGCCTTCTCAGGGCTCCTTGGGATTAGCCATTCTATTCATCACATATCAGTTTTTCTTTAAAAAGTTACTTCCCCTTTGTCTCCACCCCACAGCGGCTCCCCCCCCCCCCACCTCTGCATTCTCTCCAGCCTCCTCCCACCGGCTGATCCTTTGGGGGTGGGGTGCGGGTAACCAGCCAGTTACCCTCCTGTTCCCTGGACCTAGACAGGGAGAAGCGAGAAGGGCTTGTCCCAGGTAGCACTGTGCCTACAGACACTGAGAAGCAACAAGGGTGTCTTCTATCTTCTGCCTCCCTCTTAGGTGCCAGTCTCTGACCTTGTCTCTTTTCTGACTGCCTCCCATTCCACAGGCACACAGTCAAAATTTCCTTATTAGAAATATTCACATAAATGTTTTCTCATAAGTATGTAAGGCATCCACTTATGATAGCGGTTTTCATGGCTCATTCCTCTCAGTTACCAAAATAAAGTGTTGGATAAAAGAATAAATCTCTAATTGAAAAATTTCAAGCTCCTCTGCCTGGGGGAGGACCGTTTCTTGGTTCGAGGAGGGTCAGGACTCTGGGATGAGGGGAGCTGGTTTCAAACCTCCTAAACAGCATGAGAACAGGCTTTGGAAGTTGGAGGAAGACAAAATTATGAGTCGTGTATCCTTGTGCAAGTCACTTGACCTTTCTTGCTTTCATTGACTCTGATTTAACATAGGGATAAGGACCTAACCTGAGGTAATGTATGTAAATCCCTTGAAGTGGGGCTCAGAAAACATGGCGGTCCTGTGCAAGTATTTGAGCTCACTTCCTTGCTCGGTCCACTTATGAGGCAGGGCAGCAGTGACTCAAGTTTTTTAGTGGTAGGATAATCAATGGCTTTCTCCCAGATAGTAGTTGCTATCTGAACGACAAACGGAGAATTATTTTTCATTGCCAAACCAGTCTTGAGAGCAGAGGACTTCTCTCTGTATCCTCACAGATTCCCATGCACAAGACACCATAATTAGATTCCCCCATTCAATTCATCCTCACTACTTTGTCACCATTTCTCTTCCCCCTGCTACCTTGGGACTGCCAAAACTGGGTCCCCAGTTCCTGCTACTTCCTTTTCCTGCCTTACTTGTCACCTCAAAAGCCCACTTCCAACTTTCCTCCTTTCTTGTCTTTGACAGGTTACAGTATTGTTCCCTCTCCTCCAAAGTGCTAATGCGCAGTTTCATGGGTGATCTTGTGTGAAGTGCTGTTGGCCACGTTTCACACACACTTAAACAAAGTAGAGAGACAGTGTGTGGGCCTGAACAGGAGAAGCCCACTTTGCTGACAGCTGCCATGATGCTCGTGTTCTCCAACTAGGACCTCTCCCAGAAACAGATCTCTGAAAGTGAGTGTGGGGTGTAGACCCCCAAAAGAGTCACCATGAGAAATCTGACAGTTGAATCATCTTTGGGGAATGTTCAAAAGGTGAGCTATATGATGAGCAAGTTTCCGATAAATGTTTTGGCAGCTCTAGGATGCTAAGCTGAGAGGGAATTTTAAGTGGACTGGAAGGCCCTTCTCACTTCAGGAGGGCTAAATTGCTGAACTTTGACTGGGCTCAAGCCTCTTGAAACTTCACATGGCTACTCTACTGCTGGCTGATCCACAAATTCCCTCTCTGAGAGGCAATGAAAGGGATTCCAACTACCACAGGCCGGAAGACCTGGTGGTGCTTTAGCTCTTCTGGGCCCTCTACCCTTTAGTACAAAAAGAAGAGCGTGCCATCTGAGGAAACAGACCACTTCTGTTGCTGATGGAAGCTTCGTATCCACAGAAAACCCAAATACATTTTAATATACGTGGAAGTCAGAAGGCCAGCAAATTAACACAGAGAAGAACCCAATAGAAGAAGCCTAAAGCAGAGAGTTCTAATTAATAAGAACATCCCTTTTCTTAAAAAGATTTATTTATTAATTTTGGGGGGGAGAAAGAGAGTGTGTGTGTGTCCGAGCGATGGGGAGGGGCAGAAGGAGTGGAAAACAGAATCTCAACACAGGGTTTTATCCCACGACCCTGAGATCACAACCTGAGCTGAAATCAAGAACCGACCTCCCAGGTTCAAGTACTTGAGCCACCCAAGTGCCCCAAGAACATCCTTTTTGAAGTGAACCAGAAAACATGACTATTTCCCTGAGGCTGGAGCCCCCACATGGGTAGAAAGGTGATAAGCGTGGCATATGGGATAGTATCTAGCTAGCTGCAGATTGACCTCAGAAGATGAAAACTTTTTATATATGGCACATGACTAGAAATGGTATTTCCATGTGACTTCTAGGACAGAAGTCGAAGTTTCATGGGCCAGAAGCCCTGGTGGTATTGGGCTCCCCCCGATCAGCCGAGATTGTCTCTTCTCTACAATGGTGGTCTCTTAGGGCTCAGCTCACCCTGGACTGGGGTCAGACATTAGGCAATTTGGGTATAACTATGACCTTAACTTCTGTCATCGTAAGCTTGGAGGAGGACCGAGAGCAGTTGTGAGGACTCAGAAAGTCATGAGGGACCAGGTAGTCAGCAAGCCCGGTAGGGAAAGTGTGGGGATATGGAATTCTGGGAGGCTTGCTCCTGTCACTCAGCTTCAAAATTAGACAAAGCTGCACATGGATGTTCATAGCAGCTTTATTCATAACTGTAAAACTTGGAAGCAACTCCAAGATGTCCTTCAGGAGATGAAAGGAGGAACAAACTGTGGTGCTTCCATACAATAGGAGATTATTTAGAGAGAAAAAGAAATGAGCCATCCTGCTACAAAATTACAGAGGCACCTTGAATGCTTATTATTAAGTAAAAAGTCAATTTGAATGATTCCAACTACCAGGCAATCTGTATGGTTCCAGCTATATGAAATTTTGAAAAAGGTAAAAGTATGAAGACACTAAAAATTACCAGTAAATGCTGGGGGTAGAGGGGAGAAAAGAAGGGATGAATAGGTGGAACACAGGGGGCTTTTAGGGCAGTGAAACTACTCTGTTTTCATCTGTAATTGTGGATTTGTTTCATATCCTTCGTACCTTTGTACTCTCCATTGTACCTTTGTCAAAACCCATAGAATGTACAACACAAAGAGTGAGCCCTAATGTGAACTATGGACTTCAGTTAATACCAAGGTATCAATATTGGCCCATAGGTGGTAAGAAATGTACCAACACCATTACAGGAAGTTAATAGCAGGGGAAACCACGGAGGAAGGGGGTAAGGAAATGGAAAGGAGGAGACCATCTATGGGAACTGTCTGCACCTTCAGTTCAATTTTTCCAGGAACTTAAAACTGCTCTACAGATAAAGTCTATTATTTAAAAAAAAGAGAGAGGGAGAGCCCTCTGTTTTTAGTATTGACTTTTAGCAGCTTGTTGGAAAGATCCTACGTAAATGCCAGTTTACTTGCTTATTCCTAATGAAAGGTAGAAATGAATTCTGAAGACATAAAAACAGCTTGCTAATATATAAGAAAAGAGTCAGGCTGCAATAGTGACACTGTTGGTGTTGCTCAGTAGTGCCGAGGAGCCAAGGAGCCATCCCTGCAGTGATGCCCATGTCCCATGTCCTATACGCAGGACTGTCCACAGGGTGTGATGCACTCTCACAAGCAGAATCTGATCCTCTTTAAGCAGTGACTTCCTCTGACCTCCCAAAGACAAAGAGAACGAAAGGTCCAAATTCCCACTTATGTGAAGAAGGGCAGTCTGCAGAGAACAGATGACCGGTTGTCGAAACCCCAAGAATGAGATCCTGGAATCAGTGTTGCCGTAATGGCCCAGTCCAAGATTCCCAGCAGCCACACTGATGCTTTCCTTTGAACATCTTCACCTCTGGTGTCCAGTGGGTTTGCTTGCCGTTCTCAGTGCGGACATATCTTCTGAACTCTTGCCCACAAATGGTACAGAGGAGGCCCTTCCTTTTGTTCAGAGGAAATCCAATCTTAAACTTCTGTATCTTCAAAAATCCTAGATAGTCTGCCAGGGATCCCGTCCTGACCTAGGATCACCTCCCAACATGCCAGACTGTGGCCCAGGCCAGACCAACTTTTCTCTTATTCTTGCTCAGATGCTTTGTCTACTTGGCCTAGTTTCCTAATCAATTCACTGCTGTTACACTCAGCGATCAGACTTCAGGGAACGATGTCATTTATATATAGCACTCTCTCGAATTCAGCTCAACAGATTTGTCTGACCTACAAAACAAGACTCTGCAGAATCTTCAAAGAAAAAAGAATAGTTCTTTTCCTTGGAACCTGGTCTCTAGCTAAGATGTATGTAAATTAAATGAATAGAGAACAGTTCTGCGCCAAGATAATAAACAAAGCCTTGGCATTGAGGTACTGTCTGTATATGAAAGAGCCAAGAGGATTGAAAGAAAGGAATAGATACCTGGGGGAAAAGCCTTGTCAGTGAAAATTTTTGGGAAAAACTGATATGTAAGATCTAAAAGAAGACTTGTTTGTTCTAATGTACACATTTTCCTTGGCCCAGCAAAGTGATTAAAAACAATTGTGGTTTCGGTGTTCAGGAAGAGATAGGCTAAAATAGTAAAACCAACCTGGTGGACCAGAGGAAACACAAGGAAAAAGTAAAAAATTTCACCAACTGTGTATTTTTTCAGTTGAGTTATTCGCTGAAGTCTTCCCATTTGCTGTGATAATGAAGCTTTCAGCCAGGTGATTTGGGAACACCTATACCATCCTTGTCTTCTTTTAGATTGCCTTCGCTTCTAGTGCTGCTGGAATAGGGAATTAGTAGGATAAATATGAAGACTTGACTTGACCAAAATTGAAGTTGCCAAACATAACTCAGGGAGTCTTGAATAAGACGTTGTAGATTGTGGCGAGTTTAAGGCGGACATGGAGAAGGTGGCAAAAGAAGAGTAAGAGGAAGAGCTGTAATGACTGTCTTAAAAGGTAAGTCACTTCTAACTCTGCAAATGAACAAGCCATCAGAAAACCTGATGTGCGGCCATCATCTCTAAAGGCTGGAAAACAACCATGTACTCAGAACACTGTTGATGTCATTAACATTCTCTCTTCAGACAAGGAGGACAATGGTACTGCAGAGAGTATCCCGATAATTTTAAAAAAGGGATGCATATAAAGCATTTAGAACAGTGTCTGGCACATAGGAAGTATTATAGTATTAACTTTTATTATTCATTTGTGACAAATAAACACAAAGGGTTAAAAAAAAGGCAAACAAAAACCGAGTCATTCTTAACATTTGGTTGGTATATTATTTTTAAGTAACCACATATTTGCTCTTTCCAAAATAAATGATATCTAGGATGGAAATGAGACAGTTTAAATGAACGCTGGTCTGGGTTTAATAACAAATTCATGTTTTTGTTCGGATGAGGAAATAAACCTTAATAATTACATGAAAATGACCTTTGATTGCCTGATATTAAGATGTCCAAGATAGGCAAATGTTCAGACTGTTTAAAAACAACCATACTTTTTCCTGATTAAAGGCTGGTTTAAGAGGATAAACCAATATCACTAGAAATGGGGGTTTGTTCCATCAGAAGAACCTTCTTTTGACCTTGGAGACAATGTTCCAAACCTGCTGGAAGAGTGAGCTCTCCAGCTCTGTAAGTTTCCCCGGTGGCCCCCACGAGTCCTTGTGCCATACCAAAGTTCTTGCTCTGGATGGATGTCCTTGCCATATTATGGCCCCTGCTTGTCGATCCACATGCTGGAAGACGCAGAGAGAAGGAAAAGGTCCCTGAGGTGCCCACCAAAGCTGTGATTCAGTGGAACAGAAGAACAGCTGGCTAGAGAACTCAGCCCTCCTGGCTGGTTGGAAAGGAACATCCCTGAGACTGCCTCACTGAATTCTTCTTATTTTCTTCTGTGAAACTGAAAAGTGGGCAGACTCAGTATCTTGGCTGCTTGAATGATGTCTCTTCTACTTCTTCCAGCTGTCAATGTTAGTGCATCTAATAGATTGTTCTGGTCCTCGGTTCCTCAGGGTTTCCTTGGTGAGGAAGACCCTTCACATCATATATCAACCTCCAATCTTCTTTTAAAAAGAAACATTTTGGCTCCCCAAAATTACTTTTTCCTCAAAGTACAGGTATTTTGCTTGTAAGATTTCCTAGAGATATTCCACAGGAATATTCCAGAGACAAATCTTTCATTAAAAGAGGCTGGACAACAGAGCAGCAACCTGAGAAGGTAAGAGTCAGAACTACCGCGAAGGCATACCTCATCCCTGCAGGTCGTGAGCAATTGGAGGTGAGGGACAATTTTAAAGAAAAGTAGTCTGCAAAGAAAAAATGTGCAGAAAACTTATTCTGACTATCAAAAGGCCAAAATTAATTTTAAAAGCTTTTTGTATGGAGGGGCGCCTGGGCGGCTCAGTGGGTTAAAGCCTCTGCCTTTGGCTCACGTCAAAAACATTTTTTTTGTTTGTTTTTTAAAGATTTTATTTATTTATTTGACAGACAGAGATCACAAGTAGGCAGAGAGGCAGACAAAAAATGTTTTTTGTATGGAAAGTTGAATGTTTACACAAATACTATTTTTGAAATGAAGAACAGGTGCAGGAAGGTGAGGCCAATAATGAAAGAAAAGAAAAGAACTAAAAGTCAAAAGCATCAGTTTGTAAATTACCCGATAAACCATTCTGGCTTTGAAAACAACTTACAATTCTTAAAATCATTTCAACGTGTGTAAATTCGTGTGCTAGTCACATTAGAGGCCACTGCTTTTATTTTTATGGAGTCTCTTTACTATTGAAGACCATGTCCTACAAAGGTTTGAGTTTTGAAAATATAAAAGTCCTTGGAAGCTAATTCACCGCGGGTCTGTGGTAAATCAGTCTTCAGGATGTGATAATGGTGCATCTTTTCCAATTTTCTGTTTGGCCTAAACAATTTTAGCCCATAAACATGATCATTATTAAAAGGAAAAAAAATAATGTCCCCTTCTAAAAGAACAAAACAAAACACGAGATTGCTCAATAAATAAGATCCGTTGTAAAATTAGATATTTGGTTTCAACTCCGAGGATGAAGTTGTAAAGAGTTGGTCACTTTTGATTCTGAAGTGGGCCTTTGTAGCTGTCTTCGAACCCTTGGAATAAAGAGGGTTGATTTGCGATGGAATCTCTAGAGCCTGCAGTCATATATTACAATATGTTGTAAATCCAGAGGGTACAATATAGATTTCACAGGGGGCCCTGGGGTTAATTGAAATTCCATCTGTTTCTTCTCTGTGGCAAACTTAGTATCCTGGGATATTAGCTCAGGATCAGATATGACATTTACAACTTTTTAAGTTTTAGGCTAAATTAGAAGTTTGCCTAAATTAGCTCCTCCCTAGTTTCTACATCCTACCTTCGATTAAAAGAAGAGTTTACAAGACAGCCTTTATTTTCCCCACAGCTGCCCCCGAGGCACCCCCCCCCTCTTTCCAGTGCATGCCGGGCAATGCCATGTATTCTTAGACTCCCAATGGCCCCCATTACTGTCAATTAGTTACGGAATGCTACAGGGATTCATGCCTGACAGCTCGGGTAAAGGCAGGAGAAATGGGCCCAGTAGGGAGCGAGGGGCCTGATTCTTTTTTGTGCACAAGAAATACCTTTCTCAGCAAAGCTTTTAATGGCTTTCCCTTCATTCTTTCCCTCTGCTCTCGTGCTGCACCCCCCATGATCCCTAACACATCATACACACATGCACTCCCATATTCACACACTGACACGTTTGTGTGACTATCGCCCAGGACTGTGAGAACTCTCTGAGCGGGAGGCTCTGAGATGTCCTTCTAACCTTTGACAGTTAGAGAGCTTTAACATTCCAGTATGTATCTTTGCTATAATCTGAGTCCTAACTTCCTCTCTTGAGAAGGTTTCTTGTTACCAAGTGCCTCTTTGCCTCTGGCTTTTTAGCATATTTTCCTTCTGCAGTCCTCCTCCTTCCAAAAAAGAAATGTGTTCTCTCCAGCCACAGACTCTGGGTCGGGAGCCCACTGCACCTACCGTGTGGTCACTGAGTGGGGCAGACAGTGGTGCTTGGCATCTCCTGCCACTCCCAGGTCTTTGTGACTTCTTTCTCTTCCTCTTCCCTTCCTCTCTCCTACTTTTCTCCTTCATTTCTCCCTTTCCTCCTCCTATCTGTGCCTAGATCATTCCATTTATTCTGGAGACTTGAGGCCAGGGGTTTGGTTTTACTCATTTTTGTTCTCTCTCCTCTTCCTTACCCACTCCAAGTATTTATCACAATGGGATAAAAAACTTTGTTTTGTTCACCCATGTATCTGTACTCCATAGAATAGCACCTGTCCCAAGTAGGAGCTCAGTAATATGTGTTGAAAATGCATGCATTAAAAAAAAAAAAAAATGATGCCATTGGTGGTACACAGGGTTAAGGCGAGCCCAGCATCACATCAAAATGGTCTGCCTGTTCCTGGTCTACTGTCTTTGCGCTTTTGTAGGACTACCAGGCTTTTCTAACTCTTCAAAAACAAAGATACACTTAAGAAAAGCCTACTAGGGGGCGCCTGGGTGGCTCAGTGGATTGAGTCGCTGCCTTTGGCTCCAGTTGTGATCTTGGGATCCTGGGATCGAGCCCCGCATCACGCTCTCTGCTCGGCGGGGAGCCTGCTTCCCCCTCTCTCTCTGCCTGACTCTCTGCCTACTTGTGATCTCTCTCTCTGTCAAATAAATAAAATCTTAAAAAAAAAAATTAAAAAAAAAAAAGAAGAAAAGCCTACTAGGAAGGTAACAGGTCCCATCAGGAAATAAATAGAATGCTTAAAGTGATTAACACGTCTCTGATGGGTTTCAAAAAGATGACAGGGTAAAGGGAGGAGATGATGTCACATAGAGAAAAAACACTGGGCAATTCACGCCCAGGTCATACATCGTTCCAGAACATTCCTCTCCTGGAGCCCAGTCTCATACAGGGCACTGAGGAGTCACTCAAGGGCAGTGGCAGGAAGACATTTTCAGCCCATCTAACCTAGACATCTAGAAAAGGGCAGAGGAAAGATCCAGAACAGCGAGGAATGTCAATGTTGGAGAGATTTCTTGAGCCGAAGAGTAAGGCTGCAGGCATCTCTTTCCAGGATCTTGCATCCCGGGCAGTAATGGATGGACACTGCCCATAGCAGGACTCTGGTTTGCAAAATGCAGCTATTTTTATAGTCAACCCATCACCACCCACATACTGCTTTAAGATTCCTACAGATTCATCAAGCTTCTTATTTAGGCCATCTGAGAGATATTTCCCATGCTGTCTGTTTTTTCAAATCTGCTTTACTCCAGTGCTTTTGAAATGGGAACAGGAATGGGAATCACCTGATAATCCCACGAAAGTGCCAATTCTGTGGTGTCCCGGGATTCTGTGTTTCTAACAAGCTGCCAGGTGATCCATTATTGCTGGTCCACTGACACACTGAAGACTTTACTTCATCATCTTGGCAAGAAGTAGGGAGGGCTTCGTAAAGATGGATTGACTCTAAACTGAATTAAAGAACCCAACGTCTCATTAATAAAGATTTTGATTCCTCAGATAAGAAAAAAGATGTATGTATGATTCTCACATCTTTCCTTTTTGGTGAGTGTAGGAGGTGCTTGGAAGTAGTCAATGAACTCATGAGTTAGATATGCAAATGCTGTTTGTCCTGGGTAAATGTCAATGCTTTTTCTACTGACTTGAGCAGGAATTCTATTACAAAGTTTCAATTTTGTTTGTGTTTGTTTTAAACAGTGAAGTTACTTTGTCATGAAGAAAGAAATAAGTCACTGTATGATAAATGAATGAGGTTATTTGGAAGACAGTATGATCAGCTGTCTATCATGCTTCTTTCCTGCCTGCTAAAGAAGAGGCAAAAAGAAAAGAAGAGGTAGGGTACATAATATAGATTCATTGGTAACCAATAAATATGATTTGGATTGGAAAGAAATACAACAGAATATCCATATTTGTATATGGTTAATCCTGCCCAAGGTGCCTACTCTCATAAACACAGGCTTGGGATTCAATATACAGGGGCAACCTATATTTATAAATACACAGAAATTCAGAAATCAACCGCTAACATTTAATACATCTGGTGCTAGGTGCCAGCTGGGGGTCCAGATCCAAAAGGAGTGGACAGTCTAGTTAGGAATATAACACAATGAAAATGAAGCAATAATTTAAAATGTAAACTATTCCATAAACATCCACATTCCATTATTCCATAAACGTCCAGGCATTCATGATAGTTAAAGGAGTTTATAGGAAGAAAAGATTCATTGTGATTGAGATGGTCAGGAAAGGTTTTCTAAAAGGTAAGATATGAATTGGAATTTGAAGGAAGGTTAGGCCGGAAGAGATGGCAACAGAGTGATGAGAATGATGAGAAGGACGAAAAACTTTGTGGAGACAAGAGAGAATAAAGTGTGTGGGAGCCTATGGGCACAATAGCCTGCTGGAGGGATTTATTTAAAGGAAATATGGTAGAGAGAGAAATGTGAGAACAACAAAGTTGGGAACAGATTAAGAAAGGTCTTAAATGTTAGGCTACAAAGGTTGGAATCGATTCTGCTAATAAGAACAACAACAACAATAATAAAGCACTCGATATTTTGAGAAGAGTACATTTTAACAAAAGTATTTTGATAAATTGATTTCAATAGCCCGAGTGTAAGGCATAATTAGGACGGTGGAAAAGGACACCGACTACGTGGAATAGAAGGAGTCATAGACTTTAATGACTGATTATACTTAATGGATGGGCAGTGACTCTGAGGCTTGCAGTTAGTAGAATAGAAAAAACACTGTGGGAGGGATACAATTTGAGATACTTTAAGTTTTAAGTACTAGTGTGACAGATAAGTGGAAAAATCTAATAGTTAACTAGAAGTGTGACAATGTTACCCTGCTGAGACGTGGCGGGAACTGATGTCCTGGGAGTGAAAGACATCTCTAGGGAAAAACACGCAGAGACTGAATCTTGCGAAATGCCCGTATGTAGGGCCTAGAGGGAAGAGGCACAGGCACACAGAGAATGAAAGAAGAGAGGGGAAGATGGGGGTCCGCCGAAGGGAGGGGCCACAGCATCGAGTGCCTCAGAGGAACCCAGCATGACCGGATCAAGGGAAGATTCCCTCAAGGCTACTCGTGCCTTTCCCAGTGTGGACAACACAGAGCGGAAGGATGGAAACCAGATGACAGGAGATTAAGGGGTGAGCAAGTCATAACAAAGTTAGAGTTTATGGACTTCCCTTTAGATAAAAGGAAAAATAGAATGGAAGCTGAGAGGGGAAATTAAGACAAGCGCTTTTGTTGCTTTTTCATTTATTATCATGGTGACCCAGATTTCTTTGTTTATTGATTAAGGGAAAGGCAAAAAGGGGAGGGGAAAAAATGACATCTTAAAAACCGCACAGAGACAGGAATTTGAGGTGATAAAATACTGCCGGAGATAGGCCTCCTGGTAAAGGGTGAGCCCTATAAATGACAGCAAGACCAAACCAAACCAAACAAATCTACACCAAAAAATTCCCCAAACAACCCTGCCTCCATATACTTGAAAGAAAAGGGGGTACAGGCTCCTGGGAATACCATCACCTCAATCCTGTGAGACTTGTTTTTCAAGTTCTGGGTATGGAGGTAAAGTGGAAGAATGGAGACTATTTGTACTGGCCATTGTTTTCGGAAATTGGCAAAAGGGGTATAGAAATAACTGCCAAACAATTGTTGAGATGATGTTAACTGGCCAAAAAAGCACAAACACACACCTGAAGATGGTACGCAGTGGGCATGACTCAGGGGTATGGAACCAACACCACAGACTGGGGACCACGAAGCACCAGACACAAATGGTTAACAACCTCAACAGGCATGATCCAGAAACTACGGCATATCAACCAGAGGGGGATGATTAAGAATGCTGAACCAGAGCTGCTATTTAAAAGAGACCATTTGAAAAGCACTTGTTTCGAGTCAAGCAAAGGACAATAAACTTACTGAGCTCTGTATGTGCAGCATTTGGCTTGGGCATGTTGGGATTACAGAAGAGTCACCAGGTAGTGTTCCTGCCCTCAAGGAGCTTCAGTGTATTTGGGGAGCAGAGAGGAGCACAATCGAACCCTAAGAGCACATCCACATTGTGCCGCAGAGACAGGCTTTCAAGTGCCATGAGGAAGAGCTGACAGGAGAAGAGCCGGCTGAGAAGCAGCCAGAGCAGCGGAATGGGAGTGGTCCCCCATCCTGTGTTCTTCACAGCCTCACCAAGGGTCACAGCCGAGACTCACAAGGGGATACCTGTGAGATCGGAAATGCAGCTGAGGAAAGGGTAAGTGTGACTTTCTCCTCATGTGAAGGAGACCTGAAAGCTATACTCTCTCTCCTCAGAGAAAGAGCTGAAAGCAGTTCTCATCGTCCTTCTGTTCCTGGTGTGGGGTGCTCTGCTCGGCACAACAAGCCATGTTATGAGCAAGATAGGAGATCTGGGAGTGGGGAGAAGTCTGGAGTCCTTTAAAAAAATCTTTTTATTGATTTCCCCCCAGGTTTCTTGAAATATAATTGACACAGAACAGTAGATATGCTTACGGGTACAACACAAGGATTTGGTATCTGTATATATTGCAGAATGATTACCACAAGATTAGTTAACACCCATGACCTCACATACTGATGTCTTCTTCTCCTTGTGATGACAAATGTCAAGATCCACTCTCTCAGCTCCTTTCGAATACATGGTGCAGTACTATTGAGGATAGTTGTGGTGGAGTCCTTGATGAGAAGGCAGCTGCCAGACGCTGATCGACAGCGCACAGCCACTGAGTGCCTGAGCTGCCCTTAGGAACAGTCCTCTGTGCTGTGGGGAAGCTGCTTCCCCAGTGCTCCCTGCTCCAGGGGTCTCTCTTCACTTCCGAGCAAGCATTCTGGGTCATTCAAACCTCGGGGTCAGTTTTGGCTCTGCGATTACCAGCTGGGTGGCTTTGGGTTAGCTGTTTAAAACAAGTGAGTCAAATACTCTCCTCCAACAGGGTAAGAATTCTTGGAGGAAAAGTGTGTGGTATCAGGCAATTGCTTGATGTTCTTGTCATTTCCAAGTACTCTCTCCTTCCCTTATCTTCACTGCTTGGGAAAGAAAATGGTAGTTTCCTCCTTCCTATTTCTTTCATTCAGTCACACTGCTCGGTAGTGGAGAGTCCTCCCCTGATCCGATGGATCCTCCTCAAGCAACTGGCCATTTGCTTGGCGCTGGACCAGTGCCTGTTATTTGACTAATGACCCTCTGATCCAACACACACACACACACACACACACACACGTGAGGCCTAGAATTCATATTTTTAAAAGTTTCTACTCCTGATTAAGATTGTTATACCCACTCAGACTCAAGAATGCCATGAGAACACATAATGATATTGTATGAAAAATCGATGAATTGTTTTCTATCAAGACAACTGAGTTTGGAGGCGGCAGTTGCCTCAGTCATAGACTTGGGAATACATTGAAAGGGATTTGTCTTTTGGGGACTTGACATTTCAGAGAAGTCCCTCATCAAAAACAACTTCTTTTTATTTGCTGCTTTTTAGAACAGTCTACCGTGCAGGCTAAGGTTAGCCCCAATCTTTTTGCTTTTTTGGGGTTGAAAATTATATTCACTCCATTGTGGATCTTTCCTTTACCTGTGATCATGTGACTCGTGTCCTTATAAGGACTCAGGCATCTGCCAAAGGAGGAGAGGAGGACTGTACCACAGAGGATGGAGGGAGCAGAGGCTCAGTGTGGGGTGGTAGGAGAAGGCAGGCAAAGCAGTGGGGCTCACTGGCTGTGGGCTGTCCCATAGGTACAGTTCTGGCAGGTGGACGTTAACATTCAGCAAGACTGACCCAAGGGAAAAAACTTTTCAAATGTGTCTAAAGTCTTGCCCAGTGTCCCACACTTTTAGAGGGGTGTGTGTGTGTGTGTGTGTGTGTGTGTGTGTGTGTGTGTGTGATGGGGGTGGGGTGGCTGTATACTCAGAGTTGAAAATAAAAAAGCTCCCTCTATTGACTCCTGAATGGCTGAGATAAAGAGAACCACATGGGACCCATTGTCAGAAATGAGAGCTCAGAAGCTGGCCTCCTTTTTCCCATTATTGTGCTATTCTCCTCCTTCCCCCTATCCCTCCCACCTCAAAATGTTTCCCCAGCCTCCACCCAACCCCCACCCCCCCTTCCCCAATAGCCCAAAGACCCTCTTTTCAAGCTCCCACTGTTGAGGCCCCCTCCACAGAGCCCAAGACCTCCATTCAGAGTCACTGGTTTGGGTAAAATCCCTTATTCACCCCCTAGCCACCCCCCTGCCCCGTCAGCTGAGCCTCAGTTCAGACCTCACAAAACAAAACAAAACCAGCCCATAGAATTGATGGTTGCTGCTGGAGGACCCCCCTCCGCTCTGTCCTCCAGGGGCTCCTGCCCAGGCAGCTTCTATTCTCCGTGTTCCCTCCCTCCCTGCCCCCAATCCTGCTGGATTTTTGTAGTTAACAAGCGCACACTGTTATTATTGTGCCCCCTATCATATTTATTCCCTTTCAGAGCTGATCTGCACTTTTGTCAGAGGCAACCCAGGCATCTTTTGACATTTTAGCCTTTCTGTCTGCCGGGGAGTGATGGCATTGGTGGCAGCAGGGGTGACCCAGGCTTCTAAGATGAAGCAAGCAACGCAGAAATGAGGAAGAAGAGAACAAAACCCCAAAACAACAGGGACTGGAGAGGAAAAAGAAAAACATAGTAACTTGTTAGTGACCCAATGCGAAAGAGGTAAGCGGAGGAGGATGCTAATGAGTTTGAGGACAGTTGTATTTAAGAGTTTTATTTCCCAGCAAGCCTGCAAATTTGCTAACTTTGTGATAACCCTCAACTAAGCTTTCATTTTCACAAGTTACCTAAATTTGGGAGAAATGAGAAAGGGAAACAGAGAGAGTGAGAAGAGGTGAAACCCAGGGAGACTCAGACAGAAATACCAACCAAAAAAAAAAAAAAAGTGTGCTTAATATAACACACAGTTCCAAGTGGCTAATAGATTTGGCAAAGGTCTTTTGTGCTTTTTCTAAATGGAAAGCTTAGGAAATGTCACCAGAATCCCAAAACTTTGGTGATTAGTAAACTTCCCTGATTCTTTCATATTCATTTCCATTAAGAATTTTGTCGTCATGGGCTAGAAGTAATATCTGAAAGTGTTGCTCCAATTAATGCCAGCAGAGTGCTGAAATGTCAATGGAGAGAAACTTCAAGAAAACACAGCTAATTAGTTTTCACTTGACCTCGCATAGAGGCGCATTTTTATTCCAGTTGTACATCTGAGGAAAGGAAGTTGAACAGCACTATGATTTGCACTGGCCCAAGGTAGAGCAAGGGACAGACAACATCTGACTGCCGGGCCCCCAGCCAGCTCCTTGAAAAACCACAGCCTTCATTTTTTATGATCATATTTCTGGGAAAGAATGCATTTGTGCTGATGAGGAAATCTGAATGACAAAATTCCAACATACTCCTATATTCCAATATACTCCTTCTCCTATAGGAGAAGACCATGTGTTGAGAGAACGTTTAGGGAAGAGATTAGCCTGTGGGATTAGTCATCTCCTGACTTGATTTTCTTTCCTTATAAGACCAAAACAGAGGAATCTCGTGGACAGTCTACATAGAGGGAGATGCTCCAAGTCCTCTCTGATCATAGTCTTTCACTTTTCTAAATAATCTGTTGTATCCTTAAAGACTTTGTCCTTCCAAATTGCTCAAAGCACTCACAAACATTAATCGAACTTCAGGACAGTTGTAGGTGACATTACCCTCCACTTTCAGATGGAGAAACAGGCTTAGAGAAATGAAGTTTCTAGTAGCTTTCTAGAAACTGTAGTAGAACGAGGTCTAGAATTCATCATACTCAGGTTGAAATCCACCCATGTTGCTGTGAGATCAATGACATCCAACAGATGTTCCAGCAAAATCTCCAATGGCTAATTTTTATTTTTAGGCCCAAGTTTTCTCTTGTCTCCTCCTTCTGCAAACTTTAAATGGTGGCCAATTACACTTTTTATAATCTTTCCTGAGATATGAAATCTAAGATTCTCACAGTTTTTGCCTCAAAATAAATCCTTCAGCCTTTTCTTTATTCTCCCATCATATAATTTCTATTCACCCTAGGTTTGATACCTGCCCCGGTTTCCCTTTCTGAGTACAGTTACCCCCACTGGTATTGGTACAAAAATAATCCCTCCATGATATTTGGATAGTGCTTCGTGGTTCATCAGAAGGTTTCATTTAACCCTTTCGTTGAACTTCACTATAGTCCTAAGACTTTTATAGACAGGGAAAGTGAGTCAGGCTTAAAGAGGTTAAGAGTCTAAAGTCACATGGCTAAGGAATTTGTATGGAGGTGTGTGGGTGGGTGTGGGAGACAAGAACCAGGTCTTCTAGGGCTCAGAT
Source organism: Mustela nigripes (assembly GCF_022355385.1). Lineage (NCBI taxonomy): Eukaryota > Metazoa > Chordata > Mammalia > Carnivora > Mustelidae > Mustela > Mustela nigripes. The sequence goes on from NC_081558.1 coordinate 159,906,305, forward strand.
ATAGAATATTTCATGTTAATATTGGAGAGAGCTGCTGGAGAATGACTTTATGTATATACTGAAGAAGTCAAGAAGGGCAATAGTGTCTGAAAATAATTCAACTTTGCAGACAATTTGTAGGTTTGATCTAGTAGAGTATTCCTTAAGTGTTACTAAGGAACCTAGAACCACTACTTGAGAATCAGGAATATTGTAACAAATGTAAGGTAAACTGTAATCTATTTGGGTGCAGGGACCTGAGGTTTAGTTGACATTGATCATTCTTCTACATTGTGGGGGATAATTCATTCATGTAACAGGGACAAGTTTTGAGATCAGAGTTATCACCAATTTTAGAAAAGAATGTATGTTCTGTAGATGTTGTATGAAATGTTTTAAAGTATTAATTAAGTCAAGGTGGTCAATAGTGTTGTTCAAGTCATCTATGTCTTTACTAATTTTTTTTGTCTAGTTCTGTCAGTTACTGAGAAAAAGGTGTTCAAATCTCCTACCATGACTGTGGACTTGTCTATTTCTCTTGTTAATTCTGCTTATTATTGTTTTGTATATTTTGCAGCTCTGTTATAAGGTGCATACTCATTATTTTATGCCTTCCTGATGAATTGACTCTTTATCATTATGGAAATACTCATTATCTCTGGAAATACTCTGCTCTGCAATCTGCTTTATCTGATATTAATAGAGCTTTCTATCATTTTTAGGCTTACTTTGCATGGTTTATCTTTTTTTTTAAACTTTTTTTTTTTTTAAGAAGATTTTATTTATTTATTTGACAGAGAGAGATCACAAGTAGGCAGAGATGCAGGCAGAGAGAGGGGGGGAAGCAGGATCCATGCAGAGTAGAGATCCTGACGTGAGACTTGATCCCAGAACCCTGAGACCATGACCTGAGCCTAAGGCAGAGACTTAACCCACTGAGCCACCCAGGCGCCCATGGTTTATCTTTTTTACCTACTTACTTTCAACCTGTATCATCTACTCAAGATCAAATACATCTCAATTCTTGATTATATAAGAACTTTTGTAAATTTAATTAGTTTTAGTGAGATACTGAGAGTACAATCATCTCTGGCTGAATCAATAAAAAGGGAATTTCTGAACTTAGATAAAAGGTTAAAATCAGGTGCAGGTGGCCCAATAGATAGTAGTGGCCGCTCCTGTGACCCATGTTCAAGACTTATTATCTGAATTCTCCATATCTTCTCCTTTCTCTTCTCAACTGGACTTCCCCAGAGTCTTCTCCCCCTTCCCACTGCCATCTTTCCCCCTTTCTCTCCAGAAAGTAAATGCTAGTATGACCTTGTCACTTAGTCCACAATCATTAAGGTTTTCTTTTTATCTTTTTAGTTTTTTTAATTTAAATTCAATTAGCCAATGTCTAGTACATCATCAGTTTCAGATGTAGTGTTCAATAATTTATCAATTGCATATAACACCAGTACTCCAACATCCCTGCCTCTCATCTCTTCAACCAAAAGACTAAAGCAGGGAGTCTCATTGAATTTCTTTCTTTCCTGAGACTCTCTCCTCAATGCTCCTTTTGTTTCCTTTTTAACCCCTTGGTTTGGTAATAGCTCCCACTTTTGATGCTCCTTTATCCCTTTTCAAATCCTTCCATAAAACTTACTTCTTTTTCTCAGTCTCAGTTTTTTTCCTCCTTTCCAGCCACATCAACTCAACTAGATGTCTCCCTGTTTATTCAGTGTTTTGTTTAAGCCTAAATCAGACAGTCAACGCCTTGACGCTGGGGTTTCATGCTCAGAATTCTGTGCTTTCCAAAATGCCATCTGCACTTACCACACTCTACAAATAATAAATAATCAGACCAAAGAATCAGAAAACCGGTGCCAGATCGCTGATTAGCATAAGTCCTTAACACATAGAAAGAGCTGCTTCTGCTGCTACAGAAACGTTTTCTCCAAGAAAAAGAGAGCAATGAACAAGAACCTTGGAAGAGATACTTGGTCACAGTTCAATTTGGATGATGTAGAGGACAAACTGACTGTGGAGGGGAAGGCCCCCGGGGCTCCTTCTCCCCTACTGTGTCTTAAGAAACTGTGGCCTGAGAGCTCTTTCTAGGCCTTATTCTTCCTCTGTACCCAGTCCCTGGCATAGTACCTGACATGAAGGAGGTGCAGGATAAACATATTCTTGAACTGTTGATTCGAACCTAAAGATTTAGGGGAACGGTGAGCTCATTCCAGTACCTAGCTATGGAATTGTTCTTACAGACAGAAAAGTCTGACTCCTGATTGATTTGTAGATATCCAATTGCTATAGAAACTGGATACTACATTAAACCATATTTGATATTCATAATTTGATGCTCTAAACATAGACAGCACTGTGCAAGGTGGTCTGGTTAAGAAGGCAGATCTCATATGTATAACATTTTCATTTGTTATACACAAATATATATTTATATATATTTATTTTTATAGATAGTAAGTGAAAAAATCTGTGAAAATGAATATATCTATATCTATAATTTCAAAATGGTTCAGTAAAAATATTTGATCCTTAAAAGGACACATCCTCAGTTACATAGAAAACTCACATTACGGAGGACTTGTAAGGAAGGCCCCCAGTGGGTGGGGTCTGAAATTTCAGTTTATTGTCATTATATAACCTAGCTATATACAGAGCACATACCTTTCTAACTTGCTCTAGAAACACCTGTACTATATCTTTTCAAATGAGGTATGGAGTTGGGGTTCTCCAACTACTAAGCTGTAGGGTTCAGTGCTCTGGGTACTGGTAACCTCAACACTCATGTGCAACAAGGCTGAGAATGACCATTTATCTGTTCATTCAGTACACACTTCCTGAGCTCCTTCAATGAACCAGTTCCTTCATGAGTAAGATAAGGTGCCAGCCCTTTGGAAGACTACAGCAAGGCCTTCAAGTCCTGAAAAAGTTGAAAGTTTCCTTTGGTGTAGCTTTACTTTGGGATGGGAATTAAGTCAAGGCTGATAAACACATGACACTGATGGTCTAGATACCTTGCTTGTATTTTCTCAACTCTGAATATGGAAGACTCCTCTTTCATCTGGGACAAACCTGCCTACTGACTGGACTAACAGGCAAAACCTTAAGGGCAAAGATAAGGCAGAAGCAAAAGAAAAGACTGAACAAACAGATTGGGGAAGAGGAGGCAGAGATGAAGCAATGTATACCCATGACTGGTCCAATATGAATCTTATGGACATCAGGTTCATGCTTTGGGGTCCAGGGTTGTTCAGATCTGTGCTCCCTTTCTTGGCCTGAGTGGGCCTGCACCAGGCAATGATTAGCTAGAATAGAATGACTTAGATGGAAATACTAGGCTAATTCAGACAGTTTTAAGCCCCTGGAGAGCTGGGGTATATGCCTCTTGTAGGAAGGGAAGTCTAGAAAGGTGATTTATAATATACATTTTTTGGCTGTGTACAGAAGATTTCCTCAAGAAAACTCAGCTGGCTCTTCATTTAAGGGCCTCTGGATCTTAAGACTGGCTTCTGTTTAGAAATTGGTTAAGGGGTCTCAATTCTCTATTATGGTGGTTCAACTCATAATTCTCTTGAGCAAACCTAGTTTTTCTGCTTTCACAAATTTAGTAAAACTTTAGTAGACTATCCATCTATTTAGCTTTAGAAACAGCAAAATTAACTAGCCAATGCCAGTGACCTCTGAGGTTCAGACTGTTCCATATATTATTTTGGCTCGTCTACCCAGTCTAGTAATCATACCAGCCTTGCCTTTGTGATTGCCTATGACTTAGCCCCTGCCACCCCTGAATCCCAGGGAACCAGTTAGATGGCAACACAGAGCAGGTCGGGGCTCTGGATTCTGCAGCTCCCTTCGTGAACATATTTATCTCTTCTAGACTTAAAAAATGGAGAGTCTTCTGGACTCTCTTGTGGGACATAGTTGGAAAGCACATATCTTACAAGATAAATCCACTTTAGTATTCAGATGTCCTGAAGCCTTTGAATACTCTCCTCTGTAACAACTGATTTCAAACTTTTTGGTCTCAGACTATTTGACATTTCTTAGAAATTACTGTGAACTCCCATGAATTCTTGTTTATTTGGGTTACATCTATTTTTTTTTTTTACTGTATTAGAAATTAAAACTGAAGAGTTTAAAATATATTCCTTTGATACTATACCAGAACTTGATAAGTGGTAGTTTCTTGAAGGTTACATTATAAAATTTATTTATTTACTTTTTAAAGATTTTATTTATCTATTTGACAGAGAGAAAGAGAGAACAAGCACAAGCAGGTGGAGAGGCAGAGGGAGAGGGAGAAGCAGGCTTCCTGCTGAGCAGAGAGCTGGATGAGGGAATTGATCCTAGGACCCCGGGATCATGACCTGAGCTGAAAGCAGATGCTTAACCCACTGAGCCACCCAGACATCCCTAAAATACCAAATTTAAATGACATCAATACATTTTTAAAATTTTATAAAAACCACTGGTCTATCTTGAACTTTGAATGATATGGAATGATGTTGACTTATAAGATATTACATACAGGGTCATGCATTGGTCATTTGGAAAATACTGGTTCACTGACTTATACTAACCTTCTAAATGTTGATACATGTTATTGTATAATATTGAAAATCTCATTTCTTAATATTAGAAATTAAAAGCTATCGAACTTTAGTAGCAGATATAAGTTTTATGTATCTCTAATTTTTACTAGGAAGTTTGAACTTTTATCATCAACAAATGCTGCCAGTTGTTTTCACAGAAGTGACATGAAATGTGAAGAAAAGTCTATAGTTTGTCAGTTTTTTTCAAGTAAAAGATGGTATGCCATGAAAAAGAAAAAAAAACCTGCTAGTTCAGCTCCCAACTTAAACAGTCACACAAGAGCTTTTCTCAAGACAACCATCATATTTCAGCATGCAGAAGAAGTGCTTTATAAATACTTCCTATTTGGGGGCGCCTGGGTGGCTCAGTTGGTTAAGCAGCCAACTCTCTTTTGGCTCAAGTCATCATCTCAGGGTCATGGGATCGAGCCCCACGTTGGGCTTCCCACTCAGCATGAAGTCTGCCCCAAGACTCTCTCTCTTTCTCTTCCTCTGATCTCCTCCTCACCCTCCTCCACCACTCACACACTCTTTCTCTCAAGTAAATAAATAAATCTTTAAAAAAATATTTTCCAGTTCATTACAAGAATATTAAAAAGATGTGCACTAGACAATTAAAACCTAATATGATTAATATTATTACTGCCTCATCAAGGCTATTCTTAAGTGCAATTAACTCTTTTTATTATGAGTGAAGACTTAAAGAAAAAGAATAAAGACTTTTTATTATAGCCGTGAAGACCACAGGGGTGACTGGTATAGTTTGGTGATCTTACTGGATTCTTACTGACACACACTACCCTAACTGCTTTTGCACCATCAGTGCAACATAGTGAAACATGGAAATAACATCTTAGTATTATTATGAAAATAGTTTTGATCTTACGAATTCTGTGAAAGGGTGTTGGAGACCCCCAGGGCTCAGTGGACTATACTGTAAGAACTGCTGTTCTACAGTTTATCAAAGAGGTTCTGGCATTTTATTTAGTACAGGCCACCTTTGCATCCAGAATTCAACCAACCAACCCATGGTGGAGCGGTTTCCAGCTGCTCTTGGCTGATCAAGCTAGTATTTTGAATCCAGAATCTCTGTTTAGTGCACCTATATCAATGAATTTGGTCATGTCCAACATTGTATTCCTTCCACCCTGACCTGTCACTTTTAGGATCTATGTAGGATTCCCATACATTTTCCCACATTTTCTGTGAAAATGGGCAAAATTGCACAATTCTTTTGGTGTATATTTCACCTTCTTATGGATTGTCAATTCTGTACATCACTCTTTGGGCCTGCCGGGAATTGAGTCTGGTCATAGGTCTAGAAGCAATGAGAATGTGTGAGGGAAGTTCTAGAAAAAGACCAGTTGTCTCCTGCAAGGGCACTACCTCACGATTGGCCATTTCAGATTCCTTGGGTGAGGGAAGACTAAGTTCTTCCCTCAGGGAAGGCAGGCAGGCAGGCAGACATGCAGGCAGTTTTCTTTCAGCAATGAAGACTTAGCAGAATTTAGGGGTTTAAGGTCAGGATGTGCCCATATGTCTTCATTACAATGTGAGTTGAGAATCTGAAGCTCTGAACTCACAATTTTCTTTCTCCCAAGTTCTCCAGTTTCTTAAGAAGCATATAACTAGCTCCTTTATACTTCTTATCTTTATGTTCTATGACAACATCTGCTTGTTCAGGAAAAGCGTAAAGTTCTGTTAGCAGTTGATTACATGTGTTTGCAGGTAACAGGTGATAATACAAATTCTGCATCGGCATGATAGAGATGACCAGTGTCCCCCACTTTACCATGGGCAGTAAGGTAATTGATACCTTTAAATCCAATCAGATCAAAATAACAATTCCAGAAAACCCAAAGCTAATTCAGAGAACCCATCCTTAAGGCCCCGCTGCTCTAAAATCACTTCCAATACTAATTTCCGTATCAGTAAGAGTTTGGAGAGAAGCACACCCATGAGTGGCATTGAGTAAGGGACTTTTAATATGGATTAGGCCTGGGTGTGGTGAAAATATAATGAATACTGTTTTTCTGAAAATAAATAAATTGAAAAAATTAAAAAAAAATATGGATTAGGCCTTGCACAGTAATGGGTAAGCGGTCTACTTAAGGCCCTGTTTCCATATCTCATGTGGGGCCCCAAGTCACCAGGGCCAATAGTTAGGAAAGAAAATTAGACATAAACTGGGGAGAGCAGATATTCATTAAGTGCTCATTATCACATGCCCTCTGCTCTTCTAGGCCCCACAGTGGCATCCTTTGTTCACCTCATCCCTACTGATATTGCTGGCATTCACAACTAATGCCAGAGGCTGGTGTAATGTTCGTATAGGTCCCTTTTGACTCAGCTATGGATAGTAATCACGGCTGGCAGTCTTGCCTCACATGCAGATCCCTCTGGAATTGAGCTAAGTCCTATATTTGCCCTTGGTTCTGGTCATCTCCTCTGCTGTGTATAATCCCATGTCAGATTGGCAGGCCCTCTGCGGCAAGTTCTCCAGATAGATCCTCAGCCAAATTTGAGTTCTGCATGCCCTGGGTAGCTGAAGGTGGTTTGGACAAGCTATATTTATATGCCTTCCTCTGTTCCACTACACCGTACTCCTGGGTTTACATTAAAGAAACACTTTGATCAAGGGCAGCATAGGAAGTCGTCTTCCAGAGCCCTAAGTGAGGAGTCAGAATAAAGATTACATTCCTCAGAGTTCACTTAATTTTAGTGGGTGCTTCTAAAGCACCCCTACCATTTCAGCTTATGGTCTATGTACAATATGTGCATAATGGGTGGGATGGGGGCCGGGGGGTGGGAGAGAGAGAGAGAGAGAATGAGTCCTATGGATCCAATGGATCCAATAGTGTGTTGGTCATCTGGCTCTGTGAGGGAGAAAAGCCCTGGCATGTAGTGTGCTAATTTCTGGGATGAAATGGCTGGTTTCAAGCTAGCAATGACTTAACGACCTGCTCAGAAAATTTTTGAATTTTTAAAAAAGTAACCTTGCTAGCCAGGATAAGCTGACTCCAGCATTCAGCTGCCTGGAACGTTCCTTTATCTGTCTTTGTTTCCTTCGTATTTATCTATTGTCTTTTACAACTCCACAGCCACAAAGTGTAGGCTTTGTTTTCTTTTTAAAATTTTTTAAAAGATTTTATTTATTTATTTGAGAGAGAGACAGAGAGAGAAAGTGAGCGAGCATGTGTTTGAGCACACGAGCAAGGGGGAAGGAGTAGAGGGGAGGGGAAGAAGACACTCCATTAAGCAGGGAGCCAGATGTGGAACTTGATTCCAGGACCCTGGGATCATGACCCTAGCCCAAGGCAGATGCTTAACTGACTGAGCCACCCAGGTACCCTGGGCTTTGTTTTCTTTCCAGTCTATCACATCCTTCTATTTTTGGAGTATTAAGCCTCTTAGCTAGGGAAATCATATAATTTGTCATCTGAATCAGGACTTTTTTGAAAGTGAAAGGGAGCACTCTTAATTATTCATCAGGATAATAGGAACAAACCAATACTGTCCCAGAAAACTGGAATATGTGGTCACCAGACTCATGACCTAGTCTTCATAATGAGTAATTGTATCTTCCATAAAATATAGGAATACTCTATGACCTGAGTTCTCCATGCTTCCTTCCCAAAGAAATTTAAGAAATCTTTCGCATCCAAAGCCTAGTTTTCAAGCCTGTTGTCTTGTTAAATATGCCTCCAATGTGGGGAGGCTACAAGGAAACATCCACTATTTTAATATTTTTATCCCTTCCTGTCAATAAATATAAATATCCTTACAGACTGTTGAAAGGGAAGCCCTGTCTTTGAAGTCAGACTGGGATACAAATTCAGGTTCTGCCATCATATAGTTTGTGATCGTGAGCAAGTTTCTCGATTTCTTAGAGCATTAGTTTTGTAGTCAGTGAGTTGGGGCATGGTGGAGTTGGAGTTTAGTGGTGTTACCAGCTCTTCCTGATTCACCGAGACTATCCTGATCTTAAAACTAAAATTCTGTATCTCAGGAACCCTCCCAGTCCTGGGCAGACAACCCAGAACAATTGGTATGAAGCTCACATATCATGTAATAGTACATCTCCTCTAGATGGAACTGCTACCCCCAGGGGAGGGTGAGTGAGTGGTCAGAGATCAACTACCTAGAAATTTTTTTTTAGTTTTGCTTTATTCTGTGTCTCTATTGTTCTACTTTATTGCCCCCTCTGCCAGGAAAGTTACCATCTGTCTGATGGACATACTCACTGATGAAGAGTTTGTCCTTTAAGTCATCTCAGTAATGTGATTAATTATTAGGCACAAAATAAGAATTCCGAAGATGAATTGGATATAATTCTAGCCCCAAAATGACTCTTTAAAGAAAACCTCTGTATTCCTCTTGCCAAGAAAAGTCTATGTTGCCAGTGGTGGATATTATCCTCCTGTTACTTCTGTTGGAATGATCACCGCAATCTGAGAGGCAGAGGATCAATCAAGCGAGACATTCCATCCACACCTCTGGGGACCAGTATGGCACTGTTTTCTCACAAAGGCTTTATTTAGACTGGCTTAATAAGAGTCTCTCTTTTTAAAACATAATGTGAGTTTAATACTGATGACAGGGGCTGGACGGCCAGTGGAGAAGCAAGTCTTCTATTCCCTGAGAAGGTTCAGCTGATGTAGCTACAGCATGAGTTCCTCTCCCCAAGTCTGAGTGGTGCAGCCCTGACAGGTAGGAATTAGCTCTCGAGGGGCCTGTTTGGTCTCAGAGACTCATTCCAACTGTGACACCTTGGCCTCAGCTACCCCATTATGCGAGGTGGAATAAATGACTCTTGCAGAGGCAAGGCTTGGGGTGACATCAACGTTTTTCCATCTGGAAAGAATTGAAATCATCAGCTCATTTTTGGTAGTTTTCTAGGGAGTAAAGTTTGTGATTTAAGAAATTATGACTTGGAACTCAATTTGGGACAAAAGATGCTTTTTTCTACTTTTACCATGCACAACACCTTCATTATCATCTCTTCAAGCAAACCTCCCTTTTCTAAGTTGGCAGGCACTTCACGGTTGGTGTTACTAAACCCAATTCTTCTTGAAACAACACATATTCCATGCACTGGCTGGAAGGGAAGGATTAGCGAACTTCCATTCTTCCTTTAATTCCAATCTGCCTCCCATTCTTGCGAGTAAGTCATACTGGAGGCAGCAGTAGGAAGAGCAAGGATTAGGAACCATCACAGTGCCTGGCACGTGGTGGAGGTAATGAATGAGACCTAGTTGCTGCCCTGGCCATGCCATTAACTAGTTGTATGACCTACAAGTCCTTCCACCACTTTGGTTCTATTCCCACAGCTCTAAGTGAGGGGTTGGGCTGGGTAGTCCTCAAACCCTGTCCCATCTGTAAAAGCCAATGAGTTGCATGCTTCAGCAGCTTTTCTACTTTCTCCTTCTTTTTCTGGTTTGTGTTCCTCTCTGCCCCTCCTTAGAAACTGAGTAGATTGATGAGATGGCCTCTGTCAGGGATGAGGAGGGGATGGTGATTAAGCCTGGTTAGGAAAAAAAAAAATGGATGGCTCTTTTATACTCCACAGTCAAGTACTGCTTTCAACAGGAGCCTCTCCAAGGCACCAGTTGGATCTGTCCTCTTCTGCAGACATGGCTTCTGTCCTTTCTCGTATCAATCCTCATATTCCTTCTAACTCTAATCGATCATCTCCAACCTCGGGGAATGTCCCTTTATGGTTACTGGCAGTGTGTGCTGGTAAACCAGCTCTCTTAAAATGAAGTCCTAATTTGTAGTGTTTGTTCATTTTCAGGGTGTAAATATTATTTCTGTGGCTGATTTCAAGCCAACAAAATTTGAACAACCTTCTTGAGAATTTCCTGACTATTTAACTCTGTTCTTATGAGCTGGTGTGAACTGATTCCAGCACACCACTTGGCCTGGCATAGATTGTAAATAGAAACCAGACCTTCTACTTCTTACATTGGTCTATAGTATTAACACAATGTGGCACACATAGTAGGAACACAAGTGAAACCACTGGTTGACAGAGCCTCTTTGCACCTTGATTAGTACAATCTTTCTTACTTTCTGCTGTAGACTGAAGGCTTATATCTTCCCAAAATTCATATGTTGAAACCTAATCCCCATTGTGATAGTATTAGGAGGTGAGGACTTTGGGAAGCTGTTAGTTCATAAGGGTGGGGCTCTCATGAATGAGATTAGTGCCCTTTCAAAAGAGACCCCCCACAGAGTTCTCTCACTCCTTTCCACCACATGAAGACACAGTGAAAAATGGCTGTCTGTGAACCAGGAAGGAGACCCTCGCCAGACACCAAATTAGCCGGTGCCTTGATGTTGGGCTTCCCAGCCTCTAGAATTGTAACAAATGAATTCCTGTTGTTTATAAGTCACCCAGTCTATCCTGTTCTGTTATAGCAGCCTGAACAGACTTAAGTATCTCCATAATCTTTCTTAGGGACAGTAACTGTAATCATTTCCAAGATGGTCTTGGCCCAACCCCTAATTCATTCTATTTATTGTGACTTTCTCTTCAGTTTATAAATTAGTCTGGTTTGCTTTTTTTTTTTTCCTGTTCCTGTCCTCTTCTGGTACTTTGATATTTAATGCACACATACACACCCATAAAAACAAAATCACCTTTAAACTTCCCTGTTTGTATCTTGGGAAAAAGAAGGTACACCTAGAGCTTAGCTTCAAGCCTTGTGAACTCCACCTCACACTGGAGTTTTCTTGTGGTCCATGTCAGTCTGTAAGGTACTCAAAGGTTCCTTCTTGAAATGTCATCCATGGTGATCTCTGGGAGTTGTACATCAGGTCAGAGGAATATTTTAGAGACCAACATATTATTAGCAAATCAGATACTGACTACCACAAAAGCTTTCATTAAAATTAAAGAACCGCCTCTACTGCGCTCTTTCCCCTTTCAGTTCTTTCCTTGTTTAACTTTTGCCCTAACTTTGTTATGCAAGCTTACTTTGTAGGGCTGTGCCAGTTGTGGCTCTGGGACCAAGTGTTCCTTTTTCAGGCAGAGATGTTTCATCTGGAGCCAGCCTTGCCTTTTCTTGCAGCCATAATGTAAGCATGAAAATATGAAAATGAACAGCACAAATAAGGTTTTATGGCTTTCTCCAGCGACGTTGGAAGCCGGGAAAAGGCAATAACAGAATTCAATCCTTCATCCTCCTTTCCTATTAACTTGATTTCAAATTTTCTTCCAGAATAAATAATCGACAAATTTCTTTATTAGTGTGGAACTGGAAGAAGTGGAAGAAGTGTGGTCATTTTGGCTAAGGCATGTCAGTACTGTTCTTCCCTGGCAGTTCTGCTTTGTGGAGTTTAGTGTTGGGTTTGCAATTTCTACCAGGCAATATGGCAAAGACTAAATTAAGAGGGTGATGAGGTTGCTGTGTAGGGGTCCAAGAACAGATATCAGGGGTCAAGGCTTAGGTGTGCTGGCAGAGATGAGCTCAAGACCAAATTGTGCATGCATTGGCTATACTCATGCTCAGGGGTGCAGTCCATTCTCCAAAATGGAAAAATGTAAGAAAACTACCAGAAATAGTGAAGTCTTCCACAAATTAAAAGCAATCATATTCTTCCTAGACTTCAGGAGTCAAAGCATTAGGACCTATTTAGCAATCTGATTGCAAATTAGATTAGAGAGCAGAGACACATATACACATTCCAAAAGTGGCACACGAGATAATTGTGAGAAGGCATGGTGAGGGCCAGCCTGTAGAAAAATTTTATGATTACTTTTGGCATCCCCAACTTCTCTGTCCTACCTTCTTATCTTGTTTCTAGAGTCTTACGACTTCTTACCCTTTCCAGGACCTTCCAACTCCACCCATTCAGTGAGATGGTGGATTCTTGCTAAAACAGAGATGCTTCCAGGAGAATGCCAATTTACACATAAATATCACCCTCATTTTGTGCTCTATTCCAATGATGTACAAATGTGCATGCATACTTAGAATAATTTGGGAAGCCTTTCAAAATGCCAATCTATTCCCTTCCTTTCTCACTTTCATCCAAGGAAACAGGGCAGTAAAGGGGTGGTGGTACTATGAGGATGTGGTATTGGGAGGCAGCCTGATGGCTGAGGAACAAAGTGAGAAGATGTAGAGGTCACAGCTGGAGAAGGCAGCTGGAAGGCTGTGCATTGGTTGCTTTTAGCAAATAAGCTAATTGAGAAAATGGGTAAAATATTGAGGAGAGTCCATTGATATTTCTCAACATCTGAGGCAAGATCTTCAAATGTGGAAATAGGGAAGGCCAGAAAGATCCCGAGGTGTTGGACTGAAGCTGTAAATAATGGTATGAACTCATGAATTCTTACATATATACATATATATACACACACAGGTATAGAAATAGTTTGAGCATACCATGTCCCCAGATCTTGATTTTTACACTCTTCCTCCACTCAAAGGAGCAGGGCTCCTTAGAAGAATGGCTGACTATAAGGCTAAGGTGAGGAAAGAACCAGATGAACCTGAATCATCGTGTGTTAAGACCAAAAGTAATGCTCAAAGAATGATGGGGATATATCAATAGGACAAATAAGTCAACTTGAAGAGCTCCCACTAGCCAAATCTAGGACAACTAAAACATCAAATAAATAAGGAAAACACTGGATTGAAACTCATGAATAAAATAAGGATCCGTAAGTTCACATTGATATAAATAAATGTGTAAACAAACAAATGAAGGAAAGAAGTGGTTCTTCCTTACATTATAGTTCCAACTACTAAGTGTACAAATTTGATGTATAGTATATCGGTGTGATATTGGATTGTCTCCCCACAAAATACTAATTGAATAAAAAGAAAAGTGGTGAGTTTGCAGTGGAGAACATGGCAGACATTTGGCCAGATGATCAAGATTAACATCACCAATAGTGGGACAAGCCATAATGTAGCCTCTGAATGTGACATGCTGAGAAGAGCACAGCAGCTTTTCTCCACTTCTTCTGCCAAGAATGCAGGGCTTGTGTCTAAGGAAACATTCAACTGATCCAAGTGGAGGGTCATCCTAGTGAATGAAAAGTCTGTTTCTTTAAGACTGTCAAGTACACAGAGCCAGGGAAAGGAAAGACTATTCCAGACTGAAGGAGAACAATGAGACGATGGGTGTTCCTCGGGAAGAATGAGAAAAGAGACATTCAGACAGTTGGAGAAATTTGAATGGGGTCAGTGGATTGGAAGGTGGTGTTGTGTTGATGTTGATTTTTGATTGGGACAGTGGTCTGATGGTTTCACAAAAGAGTGTTCTTGTTTTGTGAAAGTAGACATGGAATATTTAGGAGTCTTGAGTCATGATGTTACAAAAAAGACTGTCTCTCTCTGTACATATACATACACACACACACACATAAACATACACACAGACATATACATATATATATATATCACTTATATTTATACACAGATAAGCAAATAAAAACCATGTATTTCTCTATTAATAACTATAAATATACTTTACAATTATATCTGTGTGTTAGAGTTACTAAAATTAGTATAGATATATAAAGCTCTTGGACATTAATAGAGAAATGAAATGGTAACTTCTGAAATTTTTTCCATCGTTACTTGTCATCATTTGCATCAAATGCACACAAGAAATAATGGACCCATTTAACTTCCTCAGAGTTCATGAAATATCCCTTTTTGGTCATCACATTAGAATGAAAATCTGTGACACCAAACTAGTCATTCATTTAAAGATTTTTTTTTTTTTTTGAGAGAGAGAGAGTGTGTGTGTGTGTGTGTGTGTGTGTGTGTGTGTGTGTGAATGAGTGGGGTTGGGGGCAGAGGGAGAGACTCTTTAAGCAGACTCCTCTCTGGGTGCAGAGCCTGATGTGGGGCTTGATCTCACAATCCTGAGATCATGACCTGAACCAAAAACCAAGAGTCGGATTCTTTTTTTTTTTTTATAAACATATATTTTTATCCCCAGGGGTACAGGTCTGTGAATCACCAGGTTTACACACTTCACAGCACTCACCAAAGCACATACCCTCCCCAATGTCCATAATCCCAGCCCCTTCTCCCAAACCCCCTCCCCCCAGCAACCCTAAGTTTGTTTTGTGAGATTAAGAGTCACTTATGGTTTGTCTCCCTCCCAATCCCATCTTGTTTCATTTATTCTTCTCCTACCCACTTAAGCCCCCATGTTGCATCACCACTTCCTCATATCAGGGAGATCATATGATAGTTGTCTTTCTCTGCTTGACTTATTTCGCTAAGCATGATATGCTCTAGTTCCATCCATGTTGTCGCAAATGGAAAGATTTCATTTCTTTTGATGGCTGCATAGTATTCCATTGTGTATATATACCACATCTTCTTGATCCATTCATCTGTTGATGGACATCTAGGTTCTTTCCATAGTTTGGCTATTGTGGACATTGCTGCTATAAACATTCGGGTGCATGTGCCCCTTTGGATCACTACGTTTGTATCTTTAGGGTAAATACCCAATAGTGCAATTGCTGGGTCATAGGGCAGTTCTATTTTCAACATTTTGAGGAGCCTCCATGCTGTTTTCCAGAGTGGCTGCACCAGCTTGCATTCCCACCAACAGTGTAGGAGGGTTCCCCTTTCTCCGCATCCTCGCCAGCATCTGTCATTTCCTGACTTGTTGATTTTAGCCATTCTGACTGGTGTGAGGTGATATCTTATTGTGGTTTTGATTTGTATTTCCCTGATGCCGAGTGATATGGAGCACTTTTTCATGTGTCTGTTGGCCATCTGGATGTCTTCTTTGCAGAAATGTCTGTTCATGTCCTCTGCCCATTTCTTGATTGGATTATTTGTTCTTTGGGTGTTGAGTTTGCTAAGTTCTTTATAGATTCTGGACACTAGTCCTTTATCTGATATGTCATTTGCAAATATCTTCTCCCATTCTGTCAGTTGTCTTTTGATTTTGTTAACTGTTTCCTTTGCTGTGCAAAAGCTTTTGATCTTGATGAAATCCCAATAGTTCATTTTTGCCCTTGCTTCCCTTGCCTTTGGCGTTGTTCCTAGGAAGATGTTGCTACGGCTGAGGTCGAAGAGGTTGCTGCCTGTGTTCTCCTCAAGGATTTTGATGGATTCCTTTCGCACATTGAGGTCCTTCATCCATTTTGAGTCTATTTTTGTGTGTGGTGTAAGGAAATGGTCCAATTTCATTTTTCTGCATGTGGCTGTCCAATTTTCCCAGCACCATTTATTGAAGAGGCTGTCTTTTTTCCATTGGACATTCTTTCCTGCTTTGTCGAAGATTAGTTGACCATAGAGTTGAGGGTCTATTTCTGGGCTCTCTATTCTGTTCCACTGATCTATGTGTCTGTTTTTGTGCCAGTACCATGCTGTCTTGATGATGACGGCTTTGTAATAGAGCTTGAAGTCCGGAATTGTGATGCCACCAACGTTGGCTTTCTTTTTCAATATCCCTTTGGCTGTTTGAGGTCTTTTCTGGTTCCATATAAATTTTAGAATTATTTGTTCCATTTCTTTGAAAAAGATGGATGGTACTTTGATAGGAATTGCATTAAATGTGTAGATTGCTTTAGGTAGCATAGACATTTTCACAATATTTATTCTTCCAACCCAGGAGCATGGAACATTTTTCCATTTCTTTGTGTCTTCCTCAATTTCTTTCATGAGTACTTTATATTTTCTGAGTATAGATTCTGTGTCTCTTTGGTTAGGTTTATTCCTAGGTATCTTATGGTTTTGGGTGCAATTGTAAATGGGATGGACTCCTTAATTTCTCTTTCTTCTGTCTTGCTGTTGGTGTAGAGAAATGCAACTGATTTCTGTGCATTGATTTTATATCCTGACACTTTACTGAATTCCTGTATAAGTTCTAGCAGTTTTGGAGTGGAGTCTTTTGGGTTTTCCACATATAGTATCATATCATCTGCGAAGAGTGATAATTTGACTTCTTCTTTGCCGATTTGGATGCCTTTAATTTCCTTTTGTTGTCTGATTGCTGAGGCTAGGACCTCTAGTACTATGTTGAATAGCAGTGGTGATAATGGACATCCCTGCCATGTTCCTGACCTTAGCGGAAAAGCTTTCAGTTTTTCTCCATTGAGAATGATATTTGCGGTGGGTTTTTCATAGATGGCTTTGATGATATTGAGGTATGTGCCCTCTATCCCTACACTTTGAAGAGTTTTGATCAGGAAGGGATGCTGTACTTTGTCAAATGCTTTTTCAGCATCTATTGAGAGTATCATATGGTTCTTGTTCTTTCTTTTATTGATGTGTTGTATCACACTGACTGATTTGCGGATGTTGAACCAACCTTGCAGCCCTGGAATAAATCCCACTTGGTCATGGTGAATAATCTTTTTAATGTACTGTTGAATCCTATTGGCTAGTATTTTGTTGAGTATTTTCGCATCTGTGTTCATCAAGGATATTGGTCTATAGCTCTCTTTTTTGGTGGGATCCTTGTCTGGTTTTGGGATCAAGGTGATGCTGGCCTCATAAAATGAGTTTGGAAGTTTTCCTTCCATTTCTATTTTTTGGAACAGTTTCAGGAGAATAGGAATTAGTTCTTCTTTAAATGTTTGGTAGAATTCCCCCGGGAAGCCGTCTGGCCCTGGGCTTTTGTTTGTTTGGAGATTTTTAATGACTGTTTCAATCTCCTTACTGGTTATGGGTCTGTTCAGGCTTTCTATTTCTTCCTGGTTCAGTTGTGGTAGTTTATATGTTTCTAGGAATGCATCCATTTCTTCCAGATTGTCAAATTTGTTGGCGTAGAGTTGCTCATAGTATGTTCTTATAATAGTTTGTATTTCTTTGGTGTTAGTTGTGATCTCTCCTCTTTCATTCATGATTTTATTTATTTGGGTCCTTTCTCTTTTCTTTTTGATAAGTCGGGCCAGGGGTTTATCAATTTTATTAATTCTTTCAAAGAACCAGCTCCTACTTTTGTTGATTTGTTCTATTGTTTTTTTGGTTTCTATTTCATTGATTTCTGCTCTGATCTTTATGATTTCTCTTCTCCTGCTGGGCTTAGGGTTTCTTTGTTGTTCTTTCTCCAGCTCCTTTAGGTGAAGGGTTAGGTTGTGTACCTGAGACCTTTCTTGTTTCTTGAGAAAGGCTTGTACCGCTATATATTTTCCTCTCAGGACTGCCTTTGTTGTGTCCCACAGATTTTGAACCGTTGTATTTTCATTATCATTTGTTTCCATGATTTTTTTCAATTCTTCTTTAATTTCCCGGTTGTCCCATTCATTCTTTAGAAGGATGCTGTTTAGTCTCCATGTATTTGGATTCTTTTCAAACTTCCTTTTGTGGTTGAGTTCTAGCTTTAGAGCATTGTGGTCTGAAAATATGCAGGGAATGATCCCAATCTTTTGATACCGGTTGAGTCCTGATTTCGGACCGAGGATGTGATCTATTCTGTAGAATGTTCCATGTGCACTAGAGAAGAATGTGTATTCTGTTGCTTTGGGATGAAATGTTCTGAATATATCTGTGATGTCCATCTGGTCCAGTGTGTTGTTTTTTTTTTTTTTTTTTTTTTAAGATTTTATTTATTTATTTGACAGAGAGAGATCACAAGCAGGCAGAGAGGCAGGCAGAGAGAGAGGAGGAAGCAGGCTCCCTGCTGAGCAGAGAGCCCGATGCGGGGCTCGATCCCAGGACCTGGGATCATGACCTGAGCCGAAGGCAGCGGCTTAACCCACTGAGCCACCCAGGTGCCCCCAGTGTGTCGTTTAAGGCCTTTATTTCCTTGCTGATCTTTTGCTTGGATGATCTGTCCATTTCAATGAGGGGAGTGTTAAAGTCCCCTACTATTATTGTATTATTGTTGATGTGTTTCTTTGATTTTGTTATTAATTGTTTTATATAGTTGGCTGCTCCCACGTTGGGGGCATAGATATTTAAAATTGTTAGATCTTCTTGTTGGACAGACCCTTTGAGTATGATATAGTGTCCTTCCTCATCTCTTATTATAGTTTTTGGCTTAAAATCTAATTGATCTGATATAAGGATTGCCACTCCTGCTTTCTTCTGATGTCCATTAGCATGGTAAATTCTTTTCCTCCCCCTCACTTTAAATCTGGAGGTGTCTTCGGGCTTAAAATGAGTTTCTTGGAGGCAATATATAGATGGGTTTTGTTTTTTTATCCATTCTGATAGCCTGTGTCTTTTGACAGGGGCATTTAGCCCATTAACATTCAGGGTAACTATTGAGAGATATGAATTTAGGGCCATTGTATTGCCTATAAGGTGACTGTTACTGTATATGGTCTCTGTTCCTTTCTAATCTACCATTTGTAGGCTCTCTCTTTGCTTATAGGACCCCTTTCAAGATTTCCTGTAGAGCTGGTTTGGTGTTTGCAAATTCTTTCAGTTTTTGTTTGTCCTGGAAGCTTTTAATCTCTCCTTCTATTTTCAATGATAGCCTAGCTGGATATAGTATTCTTGGCTGCATGTTTTTCTCATTTAGTGCTCTGAAAATATCATGCCAGCTCTTTCTGGCCTGCCAGGTCTCTGTGGATAAGTCAGCTGCCAATCTAATATTTTTACCATTGTATGTTACAGACTTCTTTTCCCGGGCTGCTTTCAGGATTTTCTCTTTGTCACTGAGACTTGTAAATTTTACTATTAGGTGACGGAGTGTGGGCCTATTCTTATTGATTTTGAGGGGCGTTCTCTGAACCTCCTGAATTTTGATGCTCGTTCCCTTTGCCATATTGGGGAAATGCTCCCCAATAATTCTCTCCAGTATACCTTCTGCTCCCCTCTCTCTTTCTTCTTCTTCTGGAATCCCAATTATTCTAATGTTGTTTCGTCTTATGGTGTCACTTATCTCTCGAATTCTCCCCTCGTTGTCCAGTAGCTGTTTGTCCCTCTTTTGCTCAGCTTCTTTATTCTCTGTCATTTGGTCTTCTATATCACTAATTCTTTCTTCTGCCTCATTTATCCTAGCAGTGAGAGCCTCCATTTTTGATTGCACCTCATTAATAGCTTTTTTGATTTCAACTTGGTTAGATTTTAGTTCTTTTATTTCTCCAGAAA
Organism: Mustela nigripes; assembly: GCF_022355385.1. NCBI lineage: Eukaryota > Metazoa > Chordata > Mammalia > Carnivora > Mustelidae > Mustela > Mustela nigripes. The sequence goes on from NC_081558.1 coordinate 159,925,917, forward strand.
GGGCTTTTATATCTCTCGAGAGGGCTTCTCTCATATCTTCCATGCCTTTTTCGAGCCCGGCTAGAACCTTGAGAATTGTCATTCTGAACTCTAGATCTGACATATTACCAATGTCTGTATTGATTAGGTCCCTAGCCTTCGGTACTGCCTCTTGTTCTTTTTTTTGTGTTGAATTTTTCCATCTTGTCATTTTGTCCAGATAAGAGTATATGAAGGGGCAAGTAAAATACTAAAAGGGTGGCAACAACCCCAGGAAAATACGCTTTAACCAAATTAGAAGAGATCCAAAATTGTGAGGGGGGAAAAAGGGGATAAAAAGAGGTTCAAAAAGGAAGAAAGAAAGAAAAAGAAAAAAAAAGAAAAAAAGAAAAAAAAAGAATTTAAAAAAAAAGAAAACACCTTTCAAAAAGTGGTTGTTTTTCTGTTTCCAGAATTGCTGTTCTTCTTCTCTTCGATCTGCCGATGGCTTTTCAGGTGTTTGCAATCTTTAGATAAGCTATCTAGCTGAAGTAGTCTCAGCCTACTACTTCTCCGCCATCTTGACTCCTCCCCCCAAGAGTCGGATTCTTAAGTGACTGAGCCATCCAGGTGCCCTTCATTTATACCAGTATTTTAATAATCCTTCAAAGCCACAAGTAGCATTCATTCACACAGTATTTAATGAGCACTTACTATGTACCAGGCCCTGTTCAGCTGCTTTCAACAAGTAAGATCCCTGTCTTTGTGATGTTTCTATGTTAGATCGTGATTTCTGTGTGCTGTCTATGACATAAGGACAACAGTCATCTGGTGGATACCAGATCATGAAGTTGTGACCACACTGTAGCAGTATTAACACACACTGTGTTTATTCTGACTGAAAATGGAAACCGTTCATACTGTGCCTACTGGCGCAATCTTTCCACAACACCAGGCAACTGAGAAGCTCTTTTATAACATAACCGTGTTCCCTCAGTGATCTGCATGGGCTACACCTCTTTGGGCCATCTTGCACACAGGTGACTTTCAAAATTGTCTAAAACTTTTCAGCACCAGCACTCCCCTGAGAGAGCCACATGCTCTTGTGTGTCTGAGGCAAATATGTTTTCTGGACTGGAAATCAGAACCCTGTGTCCCCATTCTTGTGAATTCCAAACATGTGGGCATGAAAGAGATGAACACAAACCCTTACTTCTGTCTTTACCTGACTGTGGCTCTGACAGGCTCCGCGGACGAGGCTTAATGTGTTACCAATCGAAGAGAAGCTGAATATCTAGGCCTTGGACCCTGGAGGGAGACTGGGCATGCCAAAATGCTTCCTCTTCTCTGGGTCAGCTTAGGTAGAAGACTGGCCTTGGCCTTGAGCCCGACGTCCCCCTGGCTGCCCTGGCAATGACCCCAGCCTGACCTGGCTGAGCTTTCCTCCCTCTGCTATGAAATGCAGGTTAGGGAGGCTGGGGCAGGCCAGAGGGGTAAGCGTCTCTGCTAAAAGTTTCTTTTACCACAGTGTAGACATTGTGGTTTTGTTGGAATCAAATTTAGGTTTATGTGCATTTGGTTTTATGAAATACCCAGGGCCATTTGCCCAGGAGTGAAATGAGTTGACCCAGCTTGGCCACAAATGACATTCTGGTTAGAGATAAGCTCCTACAGGGAAGGGAAAGCCTACCTTCTCTAATGTTAAAAGTTCTCAAGGGGACAGTGTGGTGAGGGAGAAACAACACGAGGACCTAGGTTCTGCCACTGCTCTGCTGCCAGTCAGCTGTGTTACCAAAGGTAGGCCACTTGACCTCTCTGTGCCTGTTTTTTCGTCTCTAAAATGCATGGGGGGGGGGTGGTACTGGTATCCTCTTAAAACCGCCTCCAACTCAAACACTCTATGATTCTATTCAGGACTGCCTACATAATTTGCAGGGTCCAGAACAAAAATGAAAATGCAGAGCCCCTTGTTCAAAAAATATTAAGAATTTCATGACAGCAACAGCAGAACATTAAGGGATGCATACGGTCGTTCTAGCACAGGGCCCATGAAGCCTTGATTCTGTGGGTGTGTCCCCATCACTACCCTTCACTGATTACACTTGAAGGAGCATCTGCTTGATATAGTAAGAAGCACAGCATCTGCTTGATATAGTAAGAAGCACATGGGCTCTGCCATCAGAAAGACTCGGTCCGGGAGCCTGGGTGGCTCAGTCGGTTAAGTGTCTGCCATCGGCTCAGGTTATGATCCCAGGGTCCTGGGATCGAGCCCTGCATCGGGCCTCTCTCTCTCTTCCTTGCTTGCGCGCTCTCTCGTTATCTCTGTCTCTCGCTCTCTCTCAAATAAATAAATAAAATCTTAAAAAAAAAAAAAAAGGAAAAGAAAGAAAAGACTTGGGTCTTTCATGTTGGTCCTGTGTACTAGTGTGTGATCTTGGGTTACTCACATAACCACTGCGTGCCTCAATCTCCCCGTGTGTGAAACAGACAGAGCGCCCCCCACCCCAGCAGGCCGGTTGTCAGGGATAAAGACCAAGGCAGAGAGCACGCAGGAGGGGTTCAGGAAGCAGCAGTGCTGCAAGGTGCCATGTATTCACACGGAACGAAATTCCATCTGAAGGATGGTTTTGTGGAGCTACAACTTGTCAAAGCAAGGTTATGTGCTGTTAGAAAGACAGTCAGATTCAAAACAGACTTCATTTTTGTCAAAAAAAAAAAAAAGGCACAAGTGGTTTTTTACAGTAACTGCGTCTGTGGCGCTCTGCTTTCTGGACCACACACTCTCTGGTTTAGGAAGGCATTCTGTTCCCAACTGTAAATTATCTCCTGGGCCCCTTACTTTTTGCCCTCAGTTCCCTGTCCTCCCACTCTATCCCCTGGTGTTCAGGACTGCACACAGCTTCCGAGAAAACCATCTGAGTTTCACATTTATTTCATGGCTATTATTCTTGTTTGCTTTCCTTCATGTGCCGGCACACGTGCAGTCTTTCCCTGTTCCTGTGCAGCCAGAGATGACCAGCCTCACCTTGGGTCTCTCTCTGCTCTGCTTAATCCACCCAGCACAGGTCAGCTTCTGCTGAGGAGGGAATTCCACTCATTCCTTCCTATGCTCATTCTTCCCACCCTTCACTCACTCAGCATTTTTCTAGCACATATATGCTCTGGCCATGTTGCCATGTGCTGGGAATGTAGAGATGAATTAGGACTTTTGAGTAGCTCCAGAGGTAATGGGAGAGATGGAGGAGTGAACATAAAACCCCAGATACAAGGTATATACCTTTGGAGGGATTGCAGGGATGGGGTGGGGGAGAGAGGACTCCCATGAGTTTAGTTTCCACCTGGGTGAGTCAGAGAAGGGAATCTTTGGGGCTGGGTCTTGAAGTAGGAGTAGGAGTTTTCTAGGAAAAGATATGTCCATCTGAAAGCAACCCTGCAATCTCACTGCTGCTTTGCCATCCTTGAAGTTATCCCTTGACATTTCCCTGAGACATCTGTCTGAGGGTTACCCTTGGGAACTGCACGTTCACACACTGGACAGGCCCTGACACACACTCTACCATCTTGCTCTAGTGGATGAGAATGTCTAGAGGTGAGGACCCTCCATTCTCCTCTTTACCTTGGTGCTGTGGTGCTTCATTCCTTCCCCTTTTCTTTCCTTTTCTCTTAGGGGAAGATGTCCTTCCTCCTTCCAAAGGCAGCTCTTTCTCAGGGACTCCAAGCCAATATTGACAGAAAGGAATGGGAATAGAACTTTCCAGGTGAAGTAAAAAATTTCAACAACTGGGTAAAGATGGGAAAGTACCATGCATGTTTGGAAAATAGCAAACAATCCAGCTTCCAGCTTTGCTGAAGCTATCTAGTCTAAATTAATCTACTTGATGGGTATGAAAATCTACATATTCCTTTAGCAAAATATATACTAAATGACATAACTTAGGACATAACTTTGACATAACTTTGGCTTATGCTTCAACAAAAACGTTTATTTGAGTGCTTTATGTTTTTGTTAGGGAATGGATACACACACACACACACACACACATGAGATCATGAGGAGGGAAAGGAAATTAAGTTGGCATGGATTGTAAGGGAAATAATGCAGATAGACAGCATTTGATATAGGCCTTCAACAAAAGTACAATCTTTCAATGAAAAAGGGAAAAGTAGGATGTTTTGGGTAAATGGAACAGGAAGAAATTGTGTGTGTGTGTGTGTGTGTGTGTGTGTGTGTGTGTGTGTGTGTGACTGCATGTGTAGTGGGGTATGGTGTGTGAAAACATGTTCATAGAAGGGTAAGTTGCCTCATGGGCTAGAGTAGTGGTTCTCAAAGGAGGTGAGGTATTTATCCCTGGTGGTTCTCGATGGGGGTGATTTTATGTCCCAGGAAACAGCTGGCAATGTCTTTGGACATTTTTTGATTGTCATGACCTTGGGAGTGGGGTGCTACTTGCATTTAGTGGATAGAAGCCAGGGTTGATGCTAAATGTTCTATAATGCACAAAACAGTCCTGGACAACTAAGAATTATCCCATTTGAAATGTCAACAGTGCTGAGACTCAGAAATCCCGAGTCCTAGAAATGGCAGTCCTCGAAAGAAGTGACAAGAGATTAGGTTGGGAAGATAGATTAGTGTTAATTTGTGAAAGGTCTTAAATGCCATATAATATAATGGAGTTTTCTAGAAAAGCAAGTTTTATTTTTATTCATTTGATTGGTTGCATTTTACTCAGTGATACACATTTCTAATATGGTTCAATTAAAAGTGATGTTTAGAAGTAATAACAGAGAATTTTCTGCACAAAATTCTATTAACTAAAGCTTTGAGATCACTTGAACAATGATTTCTTACAGAAAAGGGTTTATTCCTGTCCCCTCACTCATTGCCAGCACGATTCCTTTGTCTCCTGCCACTCCCTCCTCACCTCTCCCTAAGGTGTCCAGAGTCACCTGGACCCATGAAGTACAAGGGTTGAACTCAGGGTAAAATGTGAACCCGGCCCCTTTGCCACTATGAGTTAACTGCTCACTTTTTTAGAGTTACTGTTAGGTGTGGGCTTTCAAGAAAGATGGGCTCTGATCCAGGACTAATACTGGATGTTTGTGAACAGAAGTCTGAGGATCACTTTTCTAAGCCTTATTTATATTGGAAAAGCTGAATTCAGAGTCTCCTCACTTGATTCAGTACTCCCCGCCCCCTACTCTTGTATATGAATCCTTGCTCCATCCCCAGAATTGGATGCTGGATCTACTCCATTATTAGGAAGTTGGTAATGAGCTGGGACTTACTTAGGAAACACAGAACTTCCAAGGCCTTCTAAAATCAGGTATCTGCCCAGAAAGTATTTCCCAAAATATGGGGGACTGAGCCACCCAGGTGCCCCAGCACCCTGTATTTTTATTTGCTAAATCTGGCAATCCTATCCCAGGGAGAAAATGAGAAGGCAGTCTTCTATTTTATTCAGTCAGTATCTGTGTGCACACACTTCTCAGGGGCAGCCTGCCTCTCTGAATATTATTGCTGGTGAAGATGTACCTCACATGGGCCCTTGACCCAAGACAACTACCTCACCTAAGGTTCTACTGAAGAAATCCTAGTCTTTAATGCTGGAGGTGGAGAAAAGGCTGCCTGGAGAGGGTTTACTCAGAGATACTGGTCTCTGATGTGGGAGATTTCGGAAGCATTTTCTTCATTTGACAGATACTAATTGAGCCCATTTAGTAAGAAAAAGGAACTAAGTAAGAAATACTTAGTAAGAAGAAGGAACTGAGTCATTTCTTATTAAAACAAAAGGTTCATTCCTGTTTTCATGATGCTTATATGCTTAAGAGGGTAGAGTTTTAATACTAATTTTAGTATCCTTAATTTTTATCCCAGAGTAGAACCTGAGTTAGATGGGACTCCATGTGTTGGCTTTGTCACACTTTAGCTTCCTGTTACTATTTGAATACATTTGCGTATTGCCCTGGTCATGTTTTCAAAATTCTTGCTATGTGGCATCTCTCACAGCAGATTTTATGAGAATACATAGTGATATATACTGGTGCAAAAAGAAAAGCTTTTAGGAGCATGACTGTCCTGGGCACTTTTTGTTTCTTGGCTGTGTGCATGTGTGTATGTGTGTTTGTGACTATATCTGGGCACACAGATGGTGAGTTTCTTAAAAATGCTGGGTGTACAAAGACTATCTCCTTTCTGAGTGAACCTTAATTAAAAAAAAACAAAAAACAAAAAACATTTTCTTGACTAGTTTAGTTGCAAAAGCAAACACATGGAGAAGATTCCAGTAATGACTTCTTACGCAGGAAAGATGGCCGCTGCTCAGAGCCTGGGTGAGGAGCAGACATTGAAATGTGGTTTGGCTCAGTCCCCTGGCAGAGCATGAGGGTGTTATGTTCCATTAGAGGCCCTGGTACTTTCTCAGAAACCTGTCAAATCAGGCACAGACTTGCTAGCAGCCACAACCGAAGGATCCTACTGACCCATGCCCAGTTCTCAGGAGGTAACTGGCAAGAGAGAAGAAAGCAAAACAAGCAACCAAATCCCTACGCACATTATAAATCTGACTTGGAAATTTTGCCTCAAGGCTGTCAAAAAATAGTAATAATGATTCCTAGGCCAGTTCTTGGGCATTTAGTCTTTAACGTAGAAAAAACATACATCCAATTATCTGACTATCAACTTGCTTTTTAAGTCTAGCCATTTCCAGGATCAGATGCTTCTGGTCCTTGAAAATAAACTTAGGTTATGCCACCCCCCCACCCCCGCCCCACGCGGCCAAAGCAAGGCCTTCGGGCCACTCTTCAGGAACCACACCTTGAAATCACATGCATCTCCTTTCCCTGTGAGATGTTTCCTTGATTATCTGAATCTCCACGCCAGGGATAAGTTGATTTGTCTCCATTCCGTCTGAAGTTGTGGTGATAGGTTTCCCTTGGATGAATGGAATGTGGATTAAGTTCCTCTGCTTGGCTTCTAAGTGAAGCCAGAATGAGCTAGAGAGAGTAATCTGGATATGGCCGTTTGCTGCCCTCTGGTGGAAAAGGTGGGGACTGAACTAGCGGTAAAGACTGTTCTTGAGCAAACACTACTAAAAGTGTCCACGCCCAGGTCCACCAGGAACAATTATACCTAAAGCTGTTAAGTTAAACTAAAATGTGAATCTACATGTCACAATAAAAAGCTATGTTAAATAAATGGAGTTTAAAAGGTTTCTTTATGACAGTCTGCTTTCACAGTAATGGGACTTTAATTCTACCCTCCTTTACTTCTGTTTGCTAAGAACTTGTTTCTCATTTTGCTATCTAAATTCCTTTTTTCCCCTTCAACCATTATTTCATGTATCTTGAGACAGTTATAAGAATCTTGTAAGGAGTAATCTTCAAACATTAAAAAAAAATGAAAACCAGCATTTGAATGAGAAAAACTAATTCTTACACACTCCAGATGATAAACTGGGATTTATACCTGTATGTTCAGATCAAAAGCCAAACCAAAACTCACTTCCAGAATTCAAATGAATCATGTTAGTTTTATACCTTCTGAGAGTCCCTCAATGCAAGTGAGAGGCTCTCTTTTTCAGACTTCTGCATGCAAACTGCACTTTGTTTATTTCTAAGTAGGCTCCCTGCCCAGCATCCAGCAAGGAGCCCAGCTCAAGGATTGAACTCAGGACCCTCAGATGCAGACGTGAGTTGAGATCAAGACTTGGATGCTTAACCAACTGAGTCACCCAGTCGCCCCTACAAATTACATTTTGAAGGAGACCACGCCTTTTTTTTTTTTTTAAGTCCTAAAAATGCCAAAATTCTCAAAAAGTCTAGACAGTAGAAGCATGCACTTCACATTTAAATCTAGGGCAGAATACATTTTAGAATCAGCAAAATTTTTGGAGTCTTGTGTGTGGGATATTAACATATTATGCATATAAGTGTATGGCTGACCTTTCAAATGTGTTCCAGTGACATCCAGAGCTATTATGTATTTTGCTTTTGTTTTTGTTTTGAATGAAGAAACTCTTCATGCCAGGCTAGTATTTGGTTCTATGGGAAGGCTTATTTACTTATGAATTAACTCAGTATATATTCAGCTGAGCACCCATGTGCCAGCAGGATGGAGGATATGCACCTTCTGCCTGGAGGTGCTTACAGAACTGAGTACCAGTGTCTCAAGAACAAGACCAACTGTGGTCAATATCATGAGAGAGGCAGAGATGAAGTGACATGGAAGTTCAGAATTGGAAGAGATTAATGCCAACCTCTGGAGCAGGCAAAACGAGGGGCGCCTGAACTGGGAATTAAGGGATGAATAGGATTTGGACATAAAATTATGCCACATGGCATAAATTTGGAAACTTCTTTGAAAGCAATAATTTTCCTGAGAAAATAAATTAAGGACTGCTAGTGAATTCCATGGAGATAAACTTTCACCACCCATTCAGGTGACTTCAGATACTGTCAATTCTTGATCGACTTCTGTCCTTTACAAAGAGATGTCTGCTTTCCTCCTCAAAATACTCTTCTCTCTCCTGACCAAAAGCAGTAAAACAAGAGAGGAGGTCGCCATTTTATCCCATCTCTCTGTCCCTATCGTTTCTGTAAGTCACCAATGCTACTCATTTGATATTTAGCGTGCACTTAGCATATGCCGGATACTCTGCAAGATACCAGAAGGCAACAATTAAACAAGCATACCTGATCCTTCATCTGAAAAAGCATTTACTGGATGGAGATAGCCAAATAAGCAATGGAACAGAAATTCTTAGTGTACAATAAGAAAACCATACACCCACAGAGGTCAATAACCTGCCTTCTGGTTTAAGGCAGTCTAGATTCGAATGTGGGCTCCATTGAATATACTCCCTCATGTGACCTTGGGCTACTTACTCAACTTCTTTTCACTCCAAAATTTTTTTTAAGATTTTATTTATTTATTTAGAGAGAGCATGAGTGGGGTGGGGGAGGGGCAGAGAGAGAATCTCAAGGAGACTGGATGCTGGGTGGGCAGCCTGACACGGAGCTCAGTCTCATGACCCTGCAATCGTGCATGACTTGAGCTGAGATCAAGAGTTGGATGCTTAGCTGACTGAGCCACCCAGGCGCCCCTTCATTTTAATATTTGATAGAAATATATTCCTAGCTTACCTAACAGTGCTAGACAGTCACTGGAGGTGAGGACAATAAGGCTGAACCCTGTAGACTTTATAACTTGAGCTCCTTTATTCTCTGGCTTCTAATGAGGTTTGACCAATGGCAATTGTTTCTGGAGTACAATGACTTCCCTTCAGGCAACAAATTCGCCTTGTGGGTCTGCCGTCCTCTAGGGCATCATCCTAACTACTGAACAGGAAAGAGAGAGTGTGGAAGAAGCATAGCTATTTCTTTCCCTTTTTTTTTTTTTTTAAGATTTTTATTTATTTGTCAGAGAGAGAGAGGGAGAGAGCGTGAGCACAGGCAGAATGGCAGGCAGAGGCAGAGGGAGAAGCAGGCTCCCTGATGAGCAAGGAGCCCGATGTGGGACTCGATCCCAGGACGCTGGGATCATGACCTGAGCCAAAGGCAGCTGCTTAACCAAATGAGCCACCCAGGCGTCCCAGAGGCATAGTTATTTCTTAAAGACACTAGTCTGGGGATGGCATCCATCGTTTGAAACTCAGTGACATGGTCACCCTGAATTCCAGAGTGGCTGGGAAGAGCAGGTCAGCTGTACATCCAGGAATAAGAGGAGAACATAGATCTTGTATAGCTAGCCATCTTTGATACATGGTTTGTATATCACGTGGTGAGTTTCAGGCTTTATCGTGGAATTAATATGCCATTGATAGCAAAGGAGTAAAATGATCATATTTTTAATTTTAGAAAAGTAATTCTATCAGCAGCAAAGAGAATGGCTTGGCTGAGATAACCATATGGAGAGAAATGTTATTCAGTCAAACACAGGAGGAGGTGCAAGGTTTCAGGGCGGAAGGTAGGGGGTGAGTTCAGTTTGGGGCGTGTTGTTGAATATGAAATGCTTTGGCATCATCAGGGGTAAAATACAGATACATGCTCTAGTTACCTTCTCTGAAGCCTGAAGCTCAGGAAAGAAATCTGAGCTGCAAATGGGGATTTGTATTTTCATCTTCTGGATGTAGACATGGGAGCAGGTAGAGAACACCATATCCAAGGAATGCGCAGAGGGAAAGAGACTGGCAAAGGACACTGAGTGGGAGCATCCCAAGTGGGAAGAAAAATAGCAGATTGGAATGTCAGATGTCACCGGAAGAAATTATTTCAAGTAGGCAGTAGTTGACAGTGTCCAAGCAAGACACTGGATATTTTGAAAAAGAAGCTGTGTGAATGTGCAGGTTATTCTGTTTATTTACCCTTCTTTCCCCTTGTCTGTATCCCAGAGGCTGTATCCCTGTAGACTTTATCACTTGAGCTCCTTTACTCTCTGGCTTCCAATGGGGTTTGGCCAATGGCAGATCAGAAAGCAGAGAGGGCAAGATATTTCTCCCTGTTTCCTGTCTGGTCTCAGGAAGTAGGTGCACTCCACCTTAACCTCAGTTCCCAGCAGTGTCCTCTTCTCCCTGGTTCTAGTTCTTATTGTTCTACTTCCTGTTCTGTCTCTTCAGCCCCAGGAATGATAATGGCTTACCACTGTCCCTACTCTCTGGGCACATCGCCATTACATGGTTGTTGCCAGATCTCTGTAAGTAGCCTCTTCTTTTGGACCATCTGGAGTGGATTCCACTTCCTTCTGACATACACACTGATAAAATAGTTAGCAGGAAGTTAGAAACCAAGCTGTCGTGGGTTGAAGACTGAATACCTGGTAAAGAAGGAGTTAGACTTTCAAGGAGTTTGACCATGGGATTAATTTCTCCCTCCTTTCATTGTGAAAGGAAGGAGTGAGTGGACAACCAGTATAAACACCCTGAAGTGGAGGGAGGAGTTTGTTCTTTCCAAGATGGAAGACTTGTTTAAGTTTAAATGCTGATGAGAAAGAGCCAATAGAGAAGGGCATATTGTTGCTGTTTAAGAGTAGTGGGTTCATCTATTGCCTAAAGTGTATAAGAAGGCAGATAGTTTTGAGACATGGAACACAGACAGGGGACCTGTCTTAGGTGAGGGGAGGATTGCCTTGTCCAATGTAACTGGAGGACTAGAAGATGGAATGGGTGGTGAAGACAAGTAGGTTTATAGGTTTGGCATTAGGAAGTTGAGAGAGTTCTTGTCCAAGGACTTGTTTTTACCTGCAATCACAGAAAACTCAGAGAACGGAATTGATATAGGAATAGGTATTTGGCAGGCAAAGGCAATTGAAATATAATGAGGTGAGGGAGTTGGGAACATTGACATAGACTGGGAGAACCCAAGCTCTATACAAATCAGGGTGCAGGGGAGAGAGAAAAGAGTTAAGGACTGGTGCTTCAGGGATGTGTAACATCAGATTTATAAGGAGTAAATAGAGTAAGAAAGTTGAAAAGACGGGAAGCTGATGTGATTGCAGAGATGGAACAATTGTGGATGACAGTAAGATTGAGGACATGACTCGTGAATGAATGGCTGAAGTGAAGTGAACGTGAAGATCACTGGAGATGAGGACAATAAGGTAGCTGGGATGATAGAGGACTTGGGATGGAAAGGAACTAGGGTATTCAAGATCCCTGCTTCAAAGAAGTAAAAGTGAATGGAAAAGCATCTCTTCCACATTCCAGGGGTCCTTAGAATTCTCGTCATCATCCTACTCTATGTCTGCCTCAGAATCCTGGGTCTCATATGACCAGGCCAGGCCTAGAAATTAGCTTTGCAACACTTCCTCCCTCCAACTGCATCAGGGGCTCACTGACAAGTGCCAGCTCCTGCTTTTCCAGTGGGAAAACTGGTTCTGGGGCTATGGCAGGGTACAAGCTGCCACTCTGCCTACTGGGGCTTCCAGTGGGGGGAGGGGCAACACAAGCTGAGGAAAGATGTGCTCCTGCTACCATCCTGACTGTGGAAAGCACTTTCCTCTAAGAGTCCTGGGATTCATAGTTGGCCTCTATAGAACCAACGGCAGGGACGGCATGTATGTTGAAGTCAAGTACCTTTGTAGAGCTGGTTCTGGATTCTAATCATTACCCTTTATAAGAATTTTATGGGGAATGCATGCAAACAATGGACTTAGAAATGACTCATCTAAATTAAAGATTTCTGTATTAAAATTGCGTTGGCCTCTCAATACCTCAGAAAATCGAGTGGCAAAAATAATGCTATCAATAACATTTTTTTCTTTACATTTCTATGAGGTTCTAAGAGTTGAGATAGAAGATTGACTTGTCAGCAGTGTTCCTTGCTAAGAGTGCTTTGTATTTGCACTTTAGATAGTTTAATGTTGAAAAATATTATTTATCATGTTATTGAGATCGTTTGGGCTCATTGAACACACTTCTGAAAGTAAAAAGAAGAGAAAATGAAACTTCTGTATTCTCACCAGTCAGAAATGACTATTATTAACATCCTGACATCATTTTCACTCCAGATACCATCTTTTTTTTTGCCTCTTCCCAAGTTAAGAATCATATTCTGTAGAAAGTTTTATAATCACTTTTATTCGCTTAATATAATGTGGGCATTTCCCTGTGTTATTACACATCTTTAAAAAAGGATTGTGGCGCAGACTTTTAGCTGTTCACCAAAACCCATTTCCTTCTACCTGGTCATGCACTGGACTACATTTCCAGGGCTCTCTTGCAGTTAGGTGCAGCCAATGGAATATGAGTCAGTGTGGTATGTGCCATTCCTGAGCAAATGCTTTCAAGTTGACAGTGTGTTTCCTATATGTTATCTATTCCCCCTTCTTAAAGCAAGATGCAGATGATAAGGCCCTAGGGGAATTCAAAGTCAAAGGGAGGAAGGAGCCTAAAATTCTCAATAATCATGTATTGAATACATTGTGGATGAGAATAAACATCTTTTGTGTTTGAAGCATTGTATTTTTGGATCTGTTACAGCAGTTTTGCCTACCCTGTTTTTCATCTTATGATAATTTTTCATTTTCTGAAATTTAAAATTGTAATTTATTTTATTTTTACTAATTTTTGAAATTTGAATATAGTTGACACACCGTGTTACATTAGTTTCAGGTGTATGACATAGTGATTCAACATTTGTCTATATTATGCTCACCACAAATATAGCGTTTTGATTGATGGTCACCATACAACACTATTAAAATATCATTGACTATATTTCCTAGGTTCTACCTTTTATTTCTGTGACTTATTCATTCCATTAACTGGAAGCCTGCATCTTCCACTGCCCTTCACCCATTTTGCCCATTCCCCACCTCCTTCCCCTCTGGCAACCATCAGTTTGTTCTCTGTATTTATAGGTCTGATTTGGCTTTTCATTTACTCATTTGTTTTTTTAAAGTCCGCACGAGTGAAATCATATGGTATTTGTCTTTCTTAGTCTGCCTTATTTTACTTAGCATAATTCCCCCAGGTTCATTCATGTTGTTGCAAATGGCACAATCTCCTCCTTTTTAAAGGCTATGTAATATTCTAGTATGTATGTGTATATGTATATTGTGTGTGCCTATATATATATATTTATATATCACGTCTTCATTATCCTTTCAACTACCAATAGACCCTTGAGTTGGTCCCTTAAATTGGCTGCTATAAATAAATCTGCAATAAATATAGGGGTGCATGTCTTTTGAATTAGTGTTTTTGTTTTCCTTGGGTAAATTCCCAGTAGTGGAATATATCATATGGTATTTCTATCTTTAATTTTTTGAGGAACTTCCATACTGTTTTCCACAGTGGCTGCACCAATGTACATTCCCACCAACAGTGCACATCCTTTCTCCATACCTTTGTCAACACTTTTTATTTTTTTGTCTTTTTGATTTTAGTCATTCTAACAAGTCTAGGGTGGTATTCCATTGTGGTTTTGATTTGCATTTCCCTGATGAGTGATGTTGAGCACCTTTTCATGTGTCTGTTGGCCATTAGTATGTCTTCTTTGCAGAAATGTCTATTCAGGTCCCCTGCCAATTTTTTTTTAATTGGATGGGTTGGTTTTTTTTTTTTTTTATGTCATATAAGTTCTTTATATTTTTTGGATACTATCTCCTTATCAAATATGTTATTTGTGAATATCTTCTCCTGTTCAGTAGGTTGACTTTTTGTTTTGTTGATGGTTCCCTCTGATGTGCAAAAGCATTTTATTTTGATGTAGTCCCAATAGTTCATTTTTTGCTTTTATTTCCCTTGTCCCAGGAGACACATGTAGAAAAATATTTCTATGGCTGAAGAGAAATAATGGCCTGTGTTCTTTATTAGGGTTTTTATGGTTTCAGGTCTCACACTGAGGTCTTTAATCCACTTTGAGTTTACTTTTGTGTATGGTATTAGAAAAATGGTCTAGATTTCATTATTTTACATGTAGCTGCCCAGGTTTCCCAGCACCATTTATTGAAGAGACTGCTTTTTCCCCATGGCATATTCTTGATTTTTTTTTTTTGTCCTAGATTAATTGGCTATATAAACATGTACTTATTTTTGGGCTCCCTGTTCTGTTCTACTGATCCATGTGTCTATTTTTGTGCCAGCACTACACTGTTCTGATTACAACTGGTTTGTAATATATCTTGAAATCTGGAATTGTGATTAACTACAGCTTTGCTTTTCTTTCTCAAGTTTGTTTTGGCTCTTTGGGAGCCTTGTGTGGTTCCATATAAATATTAGTATTATTTGTTCTAGTTCTGTAAAAAATGCTGTTGCTATTTTGAATCTGTGTATTGCTTTGGATAGTATAGGCATTTTAACAATATTTGTTTTTCTAATTCATGGAATATCTTTCCATTTGTTTGTGTTGTCTTCAAGTTCTTCAATCAATATTTTATAGTTTTCATAGTACAGGTCTTTTACTTCCTTAAGTTTATTCCTAGGTATTTTATTCCTGTGGTGTGACTGTAAATGGGATTGTTTTCTTAATTCCTCTTTCCACTACTTTGTTATTATTGTATAGAAATGCTACCAATTCTGGGTATTAATTTTGTATCCTACAAATTTGTTGAATTCATTTATTACATATAGTAGGCTTTTATTTATTTGTTTGTTTGTTTGGTGAAGGCCTTAAGGTTTTCTATGTATCTGCATGTCATCTGCAAATAGAACAGTTTTAACTTTTTCTTTACCAATATGGATGCCCCATTTTGTTTTCTTGTCTGATTGCTGTGGCTTGGACTTCCGGAATCATGTCGAATAAAAGTGATAAGAGTGGACATCCTTGTCTTACTCTTGATCTTTGAGGAAAATCTCAGTTTTTCACCACTGAGTCTGATGTTAGCTATGCATTTTTTATATATGGCCTTTATTATGTTGAGGTGTGTTCCTCTAAACCCACTTTATTGAGAGTTTTTAAAAGTCATGAATGAGCATTGAATTTTATCAAATGCTTTTTCTGCATCTGTTGAAATGATCATGTGACTTTTATCCTTTGCTTTGTTGATGTGTAACACATTGATTTGTGAATACTGAATCACCTTTGCATCCCTGGAATAAAGCCCACTTGATCATGGCAAATTACCTTTTTAATGTATTGTTGAATGTAGTTTGTTAATATTTTGTTGAGGTCTTTGCATCTATGTTCATCAGGGATACTGGTCTGTAAGTTTCTCTTTTTTTGTGGTGTTTTATCTGGTTTTAGTAGCAGGGTACTGCTGGCCTTATAGAATATATGTGAAAATTTTCCTTTCTCTTCTATTTTTTGGAATAATTTGAAGAGAGTAGGTATTAACTTTCCTTTAAATGTTTTTTAGGGGGCACCTGGGTGGCTCAGTGGGCTAAGCCTCTGCCTTCGGCTCAGGTCATGATCTCAGGATCCTGGGATTGAGCCCTGCATCGGGCTCTCTGCTCAGCAGCTCTCTGCTTGCCTCTCTCCCTACTTGTGATCTCTCTCTGTCAAATAAATAAAATATTTAAAAAAATGTTTCTTAGAATTCACCTGTGAGTTCATCTGGTTTTGGACTTTTGTTTTTTTGGTAGTATTTTTTTTTAATGCGAATTAAATTTTGATACTAGTAGTTGGTCTGTTTAAATTTTCTATTTCTTCCTGATTCAGTTTCGGAAGATTGTGTTTCTAGGAATTTAATCATTTCTTTTAGGTTGTCCAATTCATTGGTATATTCGTTTTTGTAGTATTCTCTTATAATCCTTTGTATTTCTTGTGGTGTTGCTTGTTACTCCTCTTTCATTTCTTATTTTATTTATTTGGGTCCTTTCTCTTTTTCTCTTGATGAGTCTGGGTAAAGGTTTATCAATTTTGTTGATCTTTTCAGAGAACATCTCTTAGTTTCATTGTTTTTGTTTTGTTTTGTTTTTTAGTCTCTATGTCATTTATTTCTGCTCTGATCTTTATCTTCTTCCTTCTAATCACCTTGGACTTTGTCTTTCTTTTTCTAGTTCCTTTAGGTGTAATTTTAAATTGTTTATTTGAACTTTCTTTTGTTTTTTGAGGTTGGCCTGTAATGCTTTATATTTCCCTCCTAAAACTGCTTTCACTATGTCCCAAAGATTCTTGGACCGTTGTGTTTTCATTATCATTTATCTCCATGTATTCTTAAATTTCTTCTTTGATTACTTCATTGATTCATTGGTTGTTTAGTACCATGTTGTGCCTCCACAAATTTGTGTTTTTTCTAGTTTTTTTTTTTTTTTTCTTGAGATTGATTTCTAGTTTCATACCATTGTGGTTGGAAAATATGCATGGTATGATTTCAATATTAAATCTTGTTTTGTGGCCTAACATGTGATCTGTTCTGGAGACTGTTCCATTTGTACTTGAAAAAAAATGTTTCTTTTGTTGTTTTGGATGGAATGTTCTATGTATCTGTTTTGTCATCTGGTCTAATGTGTTAATCAAAGACACTGTTTCCTTATTAATTATCTGCCTATGATCTATCTATTGATATAAGTGGGATGTTAAAGTCCCCTACTATGATTGTATTACCATCAATTTCTCTCTTTATGTCCACTAATATGTGCTGTATGTATTAGGTGCTCCAGTGTTGGGTGTGTTGATATTTACAACTGCTACATCCTCTTGGTGGATCCATCCCTTTATCGTTATGTAATGCCTTCCTTTGGCTTTTGTTACAGTCCTTGTTTTAAAGTCTGTTTTGTTCCATCCATATTTTTTTCTTTTGCTTCCATTACATGGTAATGTTTTTCCATCCCTTCACGTTCTTCACATTAGTAAGATGGAGGTGGAGTGTAGACTGTCCACCAGCCCCTTCCACCCAGAGAGTGTTCCAATAGCTCCCCTCCTTCTGCAGCTGCCAGGTGGTAGAGTTCTAAGCTTGACTCTCTTTAAAGCTAGTTGCTCTTTTAAACCATGGCTTTTTTCTGTGCCCCAGCATGACTGCAGCTGGTGTGGGTTAAAGGACCTGGCCCTTGCTGAAGTGGCAAGTTGGCTATAGTGTCTGGACCCCGCTCAATTCTGTGATTTCAAGGTGGAGGAGAGAAATAAACCTTGTTGTTCTCCAGATCCTCCCTCTGACTCAGAGAGTGCTCTTGCAGCTTCCCCTACCACTGGAATTCTGGGGGGTCGCTCTTTCATATGCCAGTTGTCTTTTAATCAAAGGCTTTTTTTCTGTGCCCATGGACAGATTCACCTGTCCTCAGTACTATCCCTCTCCATGGCAGTTTGCAGTGCTTGGGGTGGAGTTCCCTTTGTTGAGATTTCCTTTGTTACCAGTGTCTGTCACTCTTGCTATTCTCTTTTGCCATTATCTCTATCTTTTGTTGTGCAAAAGCTGTTCAGTAGGCCCTAAGTTCTTCTTCAGGAGCAATTACTCTATAAACAGGTGTAATTTGGTGTGTTTTGTAAAGGAGGCAAGTTCAGGGTCTTTCTACATCGCCATCTTGGACCAGAACATTACCATTTTTTTTTAAAAGACTATACTTATTTATTTGACGGACAGAGATCACAAGTAGACAGAGAGGCAGGCAGAGAGAGAGCAGGGGAAGCAGGCTCTCCTCCAAGCAGAGAGCCCGATGTGGGGCTCAATCCTAGGACTCTGGGATCACGACCTGAGCCAAAGGCAGAGGCTTTAACCCACTGAGCCACCCAGGCGCCCCTACCATTATTATTTTTTTTTTTTTAAAGAAATGCTTCTTATTAGACTGTAGTATGTGGTTAAAAAGGGCCTCCAAAGAATGACTGATGTCTCCATGTGTCCATGCCTCTTTGCAATGTGTCTTCACTGCTTTTTCCAATAAGAGCTGGAGTCTGTTTGCCCATTCTTTGAATCTGACTGCTCTTATGACTTGTTTTGGCCAATAGAATGTGATGGAAGTGGCATTCAGGAACTTCTGAGCCCAGACAAAACAAAGCCTGGTAGCCTCTGCTTTTGCTCATGGTGGATCCAGCTGCCATATAAAGAAGTGCAGATTATCCTACTGAAGAGAGTCTAGATGGAGAGATAGGTCCTAGAGGATGAGATGCCACATGAGAGAAAGTCATATGGAAGAGAACCAAGGTCCCAGACAACATGTGTGAGCCCAGCTCATGCCCTGAAAGGAGAGAGACCCAGACATCCCTTCTCATTCTCAGCCATCTGAGCCATGCCAGAGAGAGGGCCAAAATTGTAAGGCCATCTTGGGTCTTCTAGATCCAGTCCAACGACCTGTCACTAAGATCTTGATTGTTAACTAGCAATAGGTAACTGAAATTTGGACATTTAAATGTTTCCAAAGTTTTGTTACTGTAAATAACAGCGATGAACATCTTTTTACTGGCTTCCTTGTCTACCAAGGGAATCTATGTTGTTGAACTTGTTTAAGTCTGTAAATTGAATAAGAAGTCATCCATTTTGATGCTCAAATGAGGTTTCTGGCCCCTGCTATACAGATGAAGCAATATTTCATTGGGCTGTAATCTATTGAATTTCCACAGACTCTATCATCAGTTAGCTACTACTTAAGATCCCTGCTAGTCAAAACAATTTGATTACTATTTTCTTCCTATTGTCTGTTATAGTAAATGCATCAATCTTGTCTCTTATAATTAATTGGTATCATGTGGCCTTCATTATTCTGGGAGCAGCTTTCAAGTGTGGTATCTTCCTATCATTGCCCAAGCCTACAGAAGACAGCCATTACAGAGCTTTGTGAGGATACTGGTAGTACCTCATTAATGTATTTCCCAGTGCCTCAGTGCAGGGAGTGACTTTTAAGAGGACATAGTTGGGGGTGAGTGGGTGGATGAGTATAAAGATCACAGATTATATATCCATTCCATTATTCCAACCTCCCTAAGAATTTGGATTCCTCCTTCTACATCATGCCAGGAAATTGGACATCTTGCCTTTATTGAATATAAACCATATAGCCGAGTTCAAGTTTCAATCAACAAAGAAAATTGTCAGACATAGTTCTAACTGCAAAAATCTCTAGCAACTTGTATGACGAGACTCATATTGACACATTTGGTCCAATCCAGTGTTTCATATTCCATCTGCTTTAGTTTAAAAACCTTAAAATCCACTATTACTTCTGTTTCTGTCACCAAAAATTAGCAACACTTTGCAAATATTTTGGAGTATAAACTATCTCTTTCCATGTCAAACTTTATATTTGTCTCTTGGAGTAAAATGAGATCCTACTTAAGGTATAGCTCTAGGGGTGATGGGAAGTGGTTGGGATGGGTCTTGAGGTTTTTATAGGGTCTTCACACAAGCTTCCTCAGCTTTTTCCAAATCAAATTGGATAATTCCTATTCCAAGTCTGAAGAGTCCTTCTTGCCAATCAATGTCCTAATTCATATATATGAGACTTAAGAGTCAATAAATTCAATTTACTTTGGAATTATTCAACCAACAAAAGTAAATTTGGGAGCACCTGGGTGGCTCAGTCGGTTAAGCCTCTGCCTTCGGCCCAGGTCATGATCTCAGTGTCCTGGATTTGAGCCCCATATCGGGCTCCCTGCTTGGTGGGGAGCCTGCTTCCCCTCCTCTCTCTGCCTGCCTCTCTGCCTACTTGTGATCTCTCTCTCTCTCTGTCAAATAAATAAATAAAATATTTTTAAAAAAGTAAATTTGGGATCAAGTTCAGCCCTGCAGTTATAAGAAATAAGTGATTCCTTCAGGGCCATCACAGAAGCTCTCTGATTCTCTATGACTTGAACAAAGAGTTAAAGATCTGAGCTTGTCATTTTTTGTTGGCTCTCCAGGGCACTCAGAAGCATCATTGCTACCATAATAGTCATCTAGTGCTCTTGGGGCTTCAGAAGGCATTTCATCACAATCAGCCTCTGGTAATTAAGCATGACAGTTCAGTACAGCATGGATTTATCATGTCCCCTTTCCTCTTGATAAGGAGCTACTGAGTTCAAAGGCTAAGGGACATGGCCAAACCAACCTCGTTCCATTTGAGGGGCTATTTTCCAGGAATACTTCTTGTTCTAAGTATCATAATGGTCAGAATCCATTAATAAGACAGACTCAAACTACCTATTTCACCAGAGAGAACTTAACATATGGAACTAGTTAAATAGGTGTTGAAGAACTGAAAAGCATATATGCAAAAGCTGGAGGTCCAGCAAATCCTGGAGCTGAAAAAAACAAGGGGAAGAGTTTAGGGATATTAGAATGTAGACTTTTGGAGGAAGGGATATGCAGAATTGGGACCAAATTTTTGAGCAGAGAACACCATCCAGGTGCTGCTACTACCTTTGAGGGGTCAACAAGTTCTGCTAGTGTGTCAAAAGAGTCAGGGACTAGAACCAACTGCCATTACCCAGGAAAAAGAGCTATTGCAGAGTGATACTGTTAGAAAGAAAGGAGCAAACAGGAAGGAACAAGTCCCTTTTCTCCTCTTTCTGCCTTTCAACCTCCCTCTAGCAGTCCATGTTGATGTAACTATCAGCTGGCAAAGATGATTTGGTTTTGCACTGTCCCAGCCATAGAATCACAGAGGAAAGTATAGAAGGGTAGGACTGAAGCTGAGAGCCCATAGTAAGATGCATAATAGAAAGCATGTATCTCTAAATATACTGTTGTGTGTGTAGAGCATGGGCACATGTGCCTGTGCTTGCACATACATACATCCTAAGGCCCTGGTATACACTATTTTGGCATTAAAAATATTTTTTCTTATTATAATATTAACACATATTTCTTTCCTTATTTTCCTTTCCTTTAAATAAAAAATACACCTAAGTTCATAGAAGAAGAAAAGATGTACCCCATTGCTGGAAAGATAATCATTGTTAACACCTTCATTTAGATCCTTCTAGACCTTTTTTTCAATGTATGGGTGTGTATTCTTTCATGTAATTGTATTATACATGTCGTTTTTTAAGCTCCTTTAAAAAAACGCCTTACTGTATCACCAAAAATTGCTCACATCAATACATATTTATTTATTTACAACTGTGGGTTTCAAAACTGTTCCTCGAAGTGTCTTCATAACACTTAATGGGAAGGCCTTGCATTCTACCATATACCTCAAAAACTAATTTCACTTTTACTTGTTTTAGATATTTGATTTTTGTGGGGAAAAAAATTCAACTACCAAAATATTAGAAACCAACTGATTCATCATGTAATTATTAAAAATTTTCCATTTTTATGAAAACAAGAAAGGTTAACTTTGTATCTAAATTTTTGTCCTAGTAACATGGGACACCATGCTTTTTAATCTTTTTACTCTGATAACACCTGAAAATCATTTTAACTGGTATTTCTTGGATTACTAATGAGATGGCCAGGGTTTTGTTTATTTGATGGTCATTTGTATCTGTGGCAGTCTTTCTTTACAGATTCTAAATTTTCCAAGCATGGCCTTAAAACCTTACTTTCTGTCTAATGTACAGAGTCCATGTCTCTTCCATTTACCCACCCTCCCCCAGTTCAAGGAAGCTCTGACTTCAAATATCCACTGCTCACAGGCAACCCCATTTCCCTGTCCTCTACTTTTGGTAATGATAGCCAGTCTTCCTCACAGACTACACAGATGCTTTTGCTCTGGTGTCCCTCATCCTCCTAGCACCCCACGCTAAATGTCTCCATATCTAAAGCTATTTTTATTTTTCTTCCTGACTTGGACCATAAAGGCTTTTTTGATCTTTAAGTCAACCTCTTTACCTGAATATTTGATCCTATCCTTGTCTCCTCTGGGATATAGTATGGTACCTGGCAAACAACTGATGCTCAAAAACTTTATGGAGTGGATAATGGGTCTTGTTCTATTAATTTTCTCCCCTCTATCTCCATGATATGGCTAGCTTCTCTAACTCTTTGGCTCCTTTCCTTTACCCTATATGTGAGCAAGTAATTTCCTGTCCGTGAGAGTCAATTTTGTGTATCAATTGGGCTAGGCTATAGAACCCTGTTACTCAGTCAAACACAAGTCTAGGTGTTTCTGTGAAAGTATTCTGTAGATGGGATTGTCAGCTACGATCAGTTGACTTTATGTAAAAGAAATTATTCTGGGAAATCTGGGTAAACCCAATCCAATCAGTTTAGAAAGTCCTAAAAACAGAACGGAGGTTTCTCTGAAAATAAGAAGGAGGAAGAAATCCCATTTATAGATAGTAGTAGCTACAGCTCCTGACTGAGTTTTTCACCTGCTCTTGTTGGCCTGCTGTTATGGATTTCAAACTTGATTATCAAGCCCCAAAATTGTGCAAGCCAATTTCTTTCAAAAAATCCCTTTAAAAATTTACATACATATATATATATATATATATATGTATATATATATATATATATATATCCTATTGATTCTGTTTGAACAGTGGAACCCTGATATACTATCTTAAAATGAGAACCAAAACAATACCCTATTACAAGTTAAATGGTCTCCCCTTTTTAATCTAACCTTTTAAAAATATTATCCTATATTCATCATCTCTGTATTCCTCCCTTTGCAATCACACTTTGAGCTATAGTTCCATTTACTCAACTGGTGAATTGTCCATATACTTGTGGACAGCCTGTGGGTGACTTCAAACTTAATACATCAAAAGTTATCTCATTATCCTTGCCACCTACCTAAATCTGTTCTACTTTTGAATGCTACATCAAAAACTCAAAGCAAAAATCTAAAAGTCATGCTAGACAACTCAATATCTAAATACCAGACATTTAAATAAGTTCTACTATTCATCTTCAGTGCCTATGTTTGAATCCAGGCTATAATCGTGTCTTGCCTGTTTGCAACAGATTCACCTCCTTATGTCTAGTCTCATCTCCTTTAAATCTGTTCTTCAGGGTGCTCTTTGATACAAGGTGACCAAAATTGTCCTGCCTAAGACTTAGAGACTCCTTTATCACCTAAAGCAAGGGCTCCCCAATCCAAACTACCATCAAAAGGAGCTTTTAACAAAACAAAGATTAGAGACGTACTCATACCTAATGAGTAAGATTTTCCAAAGTGGGGCCTGATAATTTCTATTTTTTAAAAGCTAACTAGGTTAATTATGATGAGCCAGTTTGGGGAACCACCAGCCTTCAGGGTAAAATCCAAGTTCTGCCCAGAATCTGATACCACCACTCCCACCTTCACCCCTCAGCACATATCATGCTCCAGCAATATTGACCCAGGACTAGTGCTTCTTCCAACCCATGTTGTTTAACATCATTCTGTCAGGGATGTCCTTCTTCCCTTATCTGTCTGAGAAATTCCTTATCATCTTTTAAAAACTCTATTCAAGGTGCTCAGCTAGCAGGAGCTGCTGACCACCCGCAGGCGCGCGCTGACCACCCGCAGGCGCCTGCGTAAAACAAAAAAATAAAATAAAAAATAAAAACTCTATTCAAGCATTATCTAGTCCCTTATTCAACCAGTAAATATTGACAAACAAATTTTATACATTAAATATGTGTGGTTCTCTTATAGTAATTGTATAATTACTTTACTCAGTAAAGTTATTAAAATTTATTCAGGTTCTACTAGATGCCAGGCTCTCAGTTAAGCACTAAGATATAAAGATTAGTGAACTATATTGGTTAGTATTGCCTTCAGTAAGCTCATATGCCATTGAAGAAGACATACAAATACAACATAGTGAGAGTGTGTATGGTAACTGAATAATGGCTCCCCAAAGATGTCCACATCCTAATCCTCAGAATCTGTGACTATGTTACCTTACATTGCAAAACAGTTTCTGCAGATGTGATTAAGTTAGGGATTCTGAGATGGGATGCTTATACCAGGTTATTTTGGTGGGCCCAGTGTAATCACCAGGGTACTTCTAAGCAGGCAGGAGGATGAGAGAAAGAGAACATGGAGGGAGACTGGAAGATGCTACGTTACTGGTTTTGAAAATGGAAGATGGACACATGAACAAAGGACTGCAATGCAAGTAGCCTTTAGAAACTGGAAAAGGTAAATGAATCCTCCACTAGAGCCTCCAGAAGGATCCAGTCCTGCCAACTGTAGTCTGGTGGGATCCATTTTGGATTTCTGACCTCCAGAAATATAAGTCTTTTAAGCAACTAAGTTTGTAATGATTTATTACAGCAGCAATAGGAAGCTAATACAGAGGCCAATTCAAGGCACAATGGTAGTATATAAAGGGGTCTCTATATCAAGTTATGGACTGGGGATGGGAATTACTCAGAGGTGATGACACCAGAGCTGAGGGAGACTGTATTTCGAAGCAATGATCCAAGTGAGGGATTAGTATTTGTAAGGCTTGTAGGAAGAGCATGGCCAAGTGCTTCAACAGGGCAAGGTTACTTGTATTAAACAGTATTAATTCTGGTAAGAGTAAATAGCTGCTTATATGCCAGGCACTGTTCTAAAGCACTATACAACCCTAAGGTAGAGACTATAATTTTTATTTTACCTACAAGGATACTAAGGTTTGGAGGAGTTACATAACTTTCCTGAGGTCACAGAGCTAGTAAACGGCAGAGCTAGAATTAGAACCTTAGTGGTCTGTCTCCAAAACCCACGGACTGCCTCTTTTATACATTACAGTGAATGACTTTCTCAAGTAAGGTAGTGTCAGTGTGGCTGAAGATAAAGACTCTATGAGAAAGTTATTAACGAGGTGAGGATCAGCAGAGCTGGTGATACCGTCATGTCTTAAACACTGACAGAGGATGGGGTTGATGGAGAGAGTCAGATGGCCTCTAAGTTTCTTTGATGTGATCTCGGTTTTGCTGTTGGTGGAGCTAGAGGAAACTTCCTTGACGGTCTTGGACAAAAGAAATCTCTTCTGTGTTTCAACTGCCACACCGTTTATTGTTGATGAAGATAGAGGAAACTTCCTTGACTGTCTTGGACAAAGTAAATCCCCTCTTCTGTGTTTCACATGTCACACCTTCCATAAACCTCTTTATTTAATTTCTTCCGTTCTCCCTAATGTCTGATGCGGAGAGAGGGGTGTATGGGTAACCTCAGTTTCTACATCTGTAAAATGCCTTGAAGTTAATTTCAAACTTCCCTGTGTGGGAGCCTAAACCCAATGCAGATTCCTCCCCCCTTCGGCGATTCTGATTAAGCAGTACTGGGACTGCTCCCTAGCTCCCAACCCCAAACTCCCCCAAATGCTTCTGATAACCGGCCAAGCGTTGGTGACCAGAGTCCGGACGACCATCCTCTCCAGTCCGCTGTATTTGGCACACCATTCGAGAAGGTCCCGCCCCCACCACTGGGCCCCGCCCCAGCCCCACCCCTTGTCCTCTCCCTCCCCCAGATTTCCTCTCTTCTCTCCTCCCTCGGTCTCTTCATTAGGTCTCACCGAGCTCCGCCCTTCCGCGCCCTTCCGCGCCCCTCCCCGACCTCCCGAGATGGCTACGGTGCGGCCGGGCCTGGAGCCGTGGAACCGCGCGAGAATCCCGAAGGCGGGGAGCCGCAGCACAGTGACCATACCGTACCCCGACGCAGCTCTGGGTGAGAGAAGGGCCCGGAGAACCGCAGACGCTTCCGGAGGCGGCGTCCGGCCGGGCCGGTGCACGTGCGCGGTGGGGGCGGGACTTCCTGAGCCCTCGGTCCCGAGTTTGCTAGGAATTTTGTAGGGGCTCTGGTTTGCTTTGGAATCCTTCACTAAACCCACTGTGCCCACGGCACGCCGTGCCTGGAGCGACGGACGCCCAAGGCCCGGCCCCGCTCCCAGGGGAGCGGAGAGAGGTGGACGCCGCTGGCGTCTGGGAGAAGTGCTGCCTGGAAAGCCTGGGCTCCCTCCGGCCACCAGCAGCCCCCTCCACCCTGCAGTCTGTGTCCTGATCTCTTAGGAAGGCGCAGGGGCACTCTGTGTTTAGACGGCAGTCTGCATCTGTATTACGGGTTAGGATTAGTGCTCCCTGCCTATCACCGGTTGTTGAAAGCGTCTAATGATGTCATTAGGGGAAAGTGCTCTCGTGGTACGGCTGTTTTCAGGCAGTAGGGCCCAGTAGTTAGGAGCGTGCCTCAGGAGCCAAATTGGGTTTGAATCCTGGCACTTCGCTCTGCGGGAGGTGGGCAGGTTGGGGGGTGTCGTTATTTAACCTTTCTGTGCTCAGCTCATTTTCACATGCGGATAAACATAGAACCTGCCTCAGAGGGCTGTTTTGAGGAAGAGGTACAGTTAGAAAGCATTTGGAACAGTGCCCACTTAAGTGATAGTTAATTTTAAATACCACCTATCTAATCACATCCTCCTCACCATCCATCCAACCTGCGCAATTTATAATCTTCCTCTTCCTCTATTAAAAAATTCTTTAACAGGATTCTGTTAGGCCTGGAAATTCAGCAACTCCCCATTCTCAAAGCAGTCCTTTCTGGCTTCACATAGTTGGGACAAAATAAAGTTCTCCCTGTTCTGTAGTAATCTGCCTTTATAGTCCGTCCATCTGGGATGCTAGTGCTTCCCTTAGTGACACAGAGACATTACCTCCATCTTCTACTTCACAGCTTTTCAGACTAGGAAGCTGTTATATCATTCTGAGCACCCCGTGTTCAGTCAAACATTCATCAAGTAGTGTAACTTCCAGTTACATTACATTACGGTTACATACATTACATAACAGTTGGCACAGTTGTTTCTCTTACCTGAATGTATTCTTACCTGAAAGTAGTACACTCATACCACACCTTTGCTTTTAAGAGTATATCATTCTGCCTTGCTTATGTACGTAACAAAATAGAGGATTTAGGGGATTTAGAGAAGCTTAGAACAGGTACCCCACCATCAAAGTACTTAAGGTAAGTGTACACCAAATGACTGCAAAGTATTGATATGAAAGATTCTTAAAAATCATAATAAAATGTGATACGAAGATACGTGTTATTGTTTAACAGATGATTTCTAGACTTTGTATCATCGGTCACCATTTTCCATCTTCTCACATACTTAAAATTGTTAATAGTGTTCTTGTAGTTAAAGCTGATTATATTAATTTGTTCTTAATCCCCTTAATAAGGGAAATACTCTTCAGAGTATTTTTACATAATAAATTTCACATAGAACTACATACTAAGTTTTATTAAATATCTCTGGTTTAGACCTTTGTGTTGCAGCTGTAATTAGAGAATGCTGTCTTGTTACACTGTCACTGAAGAACCAAATCTTAGATGCAGAGACAGATGTGCTATGTGCAGTCCTTTACAGCAATCACAACAGGATGGGCCGCCACAAGCCCCATTTAGCCCTCAAACAGGTAAGGAGGAAGCCCTGCGTTTACGACTCAACATGTTTGCTTGATGAAAATGAGATTGCACTGCCACTTAATATTTTGTTATTATGGGAAACCCAGTCAATTACTTGTGACTTCATAAATCATCAGTCCACAGTTGCATGTGGGATATCATTTTTTTTTCCCTGAAACCATTTCAAAGAGCAATTTATTTAGAAAGGTACTATGTTTAATTCTTTGCCAGTCTTGCTTCTAATGGGTAATTTTTATGAAAAATTCCATTATATATGACATAATAAATTACAGTACTTTTGCCTAGTTCACAGATACAGTGATTTGAGCAAGACAAAGTGTTGCATTAAGAAACAATTTCCTAATCATAATGAAAATCCTAAAATCATAAAAAGAACAAAGTTGTGGTTTATATATTATAGGGCATATAATCTAATCAGTAATATTTAGACTAAATAGCTGTATAACAAGTTATGGGAAGTGGTTTCCGTAATATTTAGAGTTTAAGACACAGTTGGGCCCTCAATTTAGGGACTACCCTATACAGACAAGTCTCCTAAGCTGGATTCCTTATAAGGTCATAAATTCATTCACCTTATTAATTCTGCAGGTATTTTTTTGTAAGTTCTATGTGCCAGGCATTGTGCGTGGTGCTCGGAATACAGGGGTGAAACAGACATATTCTCTAAATTTACAGATTGTACCCTTTGGTTTTTTTCTACTCCCATTACTTAAGGCAAAAAGAATGGAGATTTCTTCATCAAAGAAAGATCTGGGAGTGTGTGGTTCTTCCCTAAGTTTTCTTCGCTGGGGCAGATTTTTATCTCCTTATGAGTCTTTTACTCCAAAACCAAACCTGAATGTATTTCATGTTGAACATATCAGATCGAACTTCTTTTTCCTCCTGGCTTCCAAGCTATGAATAATTATCTATCAGAAAAATTGGGTGTTCTGTTTTCTCTGCATCTTCCTTTTAGGTATCTCTCCCATTCAGTCCATTGATCAGTCAAAACTTTCTCTGCATCTAGTTCCTTCTTTTAGTTCTGGCTGCATCTTCTTTCTTCAGAACTTGTCAACGTTTAGTTGTCTTGCTATCGTAATTGATTCTTCCTCAACTCCAGTTTTTCCTCTATGCTTGCATGTTCTATATGCCAAAGCCAGGGTAATCATCCTAAAACAAGGTTTGATATTTTTAATGGTGCTCCATTGTCTTCTGAATAAAGGTGAAATCTCTTAGCTTTACTATCTTGTTTTAGTAGTTTCACTATTAGAAAGCATGTTTTTCAGAAAAATCTTGAGAATAATCTCATACTTACTTTGGTGCCCTTTAGAGCATCAGTGACATCCTGACACATAGTAAATTCCTAGTTATAAACTGATTTGAGAAATGCATTTGGCTGGGTTAATTTCACATCTTTAAGTAGGGGCAGCTGTTTTTGGGCTACACATTACTTTACCCTAAAATGAAGGTATTCTCTTGTGTTGAGTGTATTTCCATACTTTGAACTTTTCCATTTCTTTGCTTTTGTGATCATATTAGAGGCCATGTTTGTGTGATATAAATTTGAGCTGTTCTTCCCCTTTCAGGTTGAACAATGTTTAAAACGTTTGAAAAACATGGATTTGGAGGGTTCAATTCAACATCTGTCTGAGTTGTTTTCTTCCAAGTAAGCGGGCCAGTGGCTTTGTAATGGTCTGTGTGGTGGGCTGGGAACTCATAGTCTTCAATGTGATCTCCATTGGACTTCTTTGCTTGGTGTTGGGATACAACCCAACTGGGGAGTTTTACAAATTTTATTTTAATAAGGGGCACCTCCTATTTGTGATAATCTCTCCTCTGTTGGTTTGTGGGAGGGTCTAGCAGGACACTAAACTCTGGGTCAAGATAGATTATATTGAAACATTGTTGTCAGTCAACTCCAGTGAGGAGTGTCCAACTCATCTGTGCTTGAAAATAGCTGTGTAAGTGCTTCACAAGTAATGAAGTTTAAGAATGAAAATAACAGAAAATAAAATTCTTTTCCATTTTTGTGAAGTGAAAATCAGCCTGTAAATACCAAGGCATGTGTCATTCCTAGCCAACCAGTGGTTGAGCTGGTGCTCATGAAGATTTTGGGAGCCTGCAAGTTGTTACTTCGCTTCTTGGACTGTTGCTGCAAGACATTTCTGTATCCTTGATCAACTGAAATGCTTTCCTCTGAATTGGAATTCTTTGGATATATTTAATTGGTATTTCTGTTTGAAAGCTATGAGGTTATAGGAAGGAGGTTATAGGAAGTTATAATGTATGTTTAAAATTTTGCATCTTGGCCTCCTTTTCCTAGGAATTGCCTGATACAGCCATTGCCAGAGACTGTCCGTCTCCATCTAGCATGTATTATCCTAAGGGCACTGACAGTTATAAATTCTACATCATAGAAGCTAAATAATGAGAGCTCTGGAAGAGTGCATATTACTTTAAGTTTCCATGACTGAAATAGAACATTTTAAGGCTTTAATTTCTTCAAGAAAATTCTATTTCCCATCTGTTTTTTTCATAAACGTAACTTGCAAAATTCAGATTACTTTGGTTTTGTTTTCCAACTTTAACTTGATTCTCCAGCTTGACTGTGAAGCACCTAGGCTTGCAAGAATTCATTATTTTAAACCTTGTGATGGTTGGGCTGGTGAGCAGGTTATGGTATGTATGTATATAAAATCCTTCATTTCTTTTTCATCTAACTCAGCCTAGGTTTTCATATTTTTTTTCCCCTGGGATGCTGATGGTGCAGGGGTTCTGTTTCTTCACTTGATTCATGTTTTACCTGTGGTGGATTGGGAACCTAAATGTTCACGGTTACGTCTTTGATGTCTTTCAGGTATTATTTGGGTCTCTCAAGTATTATTTGCGATCATCTTGTGTATTCTGCTTATTCTTAGAGGTGATAAGATTAGAATGAATAACAGCTAACTTATTATTCTTTTCTATAATGGAAATAGCTTTAATTTTTGCTTCTTTTAAGACATTCCAAAAGAACAGAGACGATGTAGAGAATCTGAAACTTGCCTAAAATCTCACCATGTAGCTAAAACCATACATATCCTTTGAGACACCTTCTCGTTGAGTACTTTATTTAGTTTTAAGTAACATTTTGTACTTGGGTTTTTCTGCTTGGGCTGGAATAATCTCGCTCTTCGCAAATATGTACTAGAGGATTTTTAATCTATAGTGGCAGACTGATACTTATTTTCAGCTTTGAATCTATTGTGGTTATTACATAAGCTGCAAATTATAATTGCTTGCTAATTCATGACTTCCTCTCTTTTTCTAGGGTTCTCTATAAAGGTGTTTTGAAAAGGCTGACGTCTTTATATGAGCCATTGTTCAGATTGCTTCAGCAGGTCTCTAGGATTCAACCACTGCCTTACTTCAAAGATTTTACTTTTCCTTCTGATATTGCTGAGTTTTTAGGACAGCCCTATTTTGAGGTCTTTAAGAAAAAAATGCCTACAGCTTTTGCAGCTAAAGGAGTAACTAAACTGTTAAATAAACTGTTTTTAACAAAAGAGCAATCACCAAGGTTTAACCAAGAAACTATACTCAGAATTTCCAAAAAAGCTAAACAAATGAGGATCAATACACAGAATAATGTGGATCTTGGACAGCCAATAAAGAATAAGAAAGTTTTCAAAGGTAATTTACTTTTATATAGCACAGACTTTTATAAGCCCCTTTATTTCTTTTGTAGTAATTTGGCAAGAAATGTCATATACTTAAGAATTTGATTTGAAAATAGTATGCTAATAGTATGAAAATAGCATGATATTGAAAACAGTTTTTGTATCCGTGGTCTCTCCATTTCTACAGAAAAGTCATCAGAATTTGATGTGAGAGCTTTCTGCAAACAGCTGAAACACAAAGCTACTCAGGTTTGTCTGGCTTCTATTACTATGGCTTATGATTTCTGCTAATTTGTGGAATAGATACCATTTACCAAGGGCAGAGATTGAGTCTCTGTTTTTATCCCCAGCTCTCAGCTTAGTGCCACCTTAGTTTTCCTCCTAAGCTTCTGAATGAATAGAGGCCCAAGGGACTGAGTGCATCCAGTAAATTCAGGTTATAGAATGTCTTCAAAAACATTTTACTCAGAGTTTTGCTAGAATTCTAAAGTGTCTCTAGGATCCATTGTAGGTGTAGGATTGTGTTAAGGGTATGAGCTTTGGCGGTGCCTGGGTGGCTCAGTCAGTTGAGCGTCTGACTCTTGATTTTGGCTCAGGTCATGATCTTGGCATCCTGGGATTGAGCCTCACATTAAGGCTCTGCACTCAGTGTGGAATCTGCTTATCCCTTTCCCTCCCCCTCTGCTTCTGTTCCCTGCACATGTTCTCTCTCTCTCAAATAAATGAATAAAATCTTAAAAAAAAAAAAGAGTATGAGCTTTGCAGTGAGACAGAAATGGTTTGAGTCCTGGCTTTAGTTGGTACTAGCGGTGTGGCGTTATGTAAGTTTCTTGACCTGCCCATACCTCTGTTTTCTAATACAGTATGCCCCTCATAGGGTTATGCAGTTTCCATGCATGTAAAGTCTTCAGCCCAGAGTCTGGAGTATGGTTAAGCACTTCACTGTGGTCAGATGTTATTAACTACTCTCATCGTTATTGTCATCCTCATCTTTCGTCAGGAGGCTTCTCTTTCTTTCCCAGTTAGGCTTCAAGCTTTAACATGATCCCTCTTAGTCATTGTCTGTAAATTCTGTTCTGGACCTAGCAACAGATAAATACATCAGTGTTACCCACTTTCATGTGGTAACTACTTCTTTTATCATCTGTCCTCAGATTGTTTTCTCCTGGTGTCCTACATGGATGATATCTTCTTTTCTATTTAAGAATTCTTAATTATTTTTGATAAATCAGAGTTCTTTCTTGAATGTTTACAAGGATTCTAGCTTGGATTTATATTCTGTCCAATTTATGAGTTCTAGAGGGAGGAATCATCATCATCATAGCCCTAATAATAGCTAATATGTATATTGCGTTTACTCTTGAAATGCTTTATGTGTGTTAATTCCTACAATCCTTGCAAAAGCCCTGTTGGGCTGGTGCTATTATTATTGTTTCCATATTTCAGGTGAGAAAATTGAGGCTTAGAAAGGACAAGAAACTTGCTTAGGCCGCACCGCAAGTATGGGGCAAAGCTGGGATTTGAACACAGTTTGGTTTCACAGTCTGTTCTTTATCATTATATCAGTGCCCCAAATCGTTTTGTCAACTCTGTCTCAAGAACTATGGCTCTCTGACCCTTGAAAGTTCTGCAGTACATCTATCTGTTCCTGGGTGAGCTGATTTTAAAGCCATTTGGTTGGTCCCCAGTCCCTATTCATGACTAATCACTACCACAGTTTTAACAGTTAGCACTAACATGCTCAGCTTGCTTCTAACGTCAAATTTCTTTTATCAGTTACCAACACTAAGTATTGATAGGTCTTGACTTTTATATTTTCTACTACTTTTTTATGTTTTTCTTGAAAGTGAGAAATTTGGAGCAGTTTTGAATGAAAAATGAAAGCAGATCTAGTAAGTGGCATATTTTTGTAAACAATGAAGGCTGGTATAATTCAGACTTTACTTAACATAGAAAGATGGGGTTTGAAGAGACACATCAAAAGATGGCTGAATTGGAAGTGTTGCTCAGTTAAGCATTTTTAACACACATTCAGCATCATCCCTTTGTGCATTTTCAGTAACATTTTTGACCCATCATTGAGGAGTAACTTGGTATAGAAATAAGTGAAAAACAAATTTGTGATAGTCTAGTAATGTCAAGGGAAAGGGCTCTTCAGTGATTTTTCTTTTCCCTACCAGATAGACCTTGACTAATATTTATTCAGTTTCATTTTTATGTATAGATTAAATAGCTGTATGTGTTAGAATATTTGTATTATGATTCACATCTAAATTTAGTTATAGATAGGGTCTGTTGTTGCATAGAGGAGGAAAAAAATCTTGTGTTAGTAGCAGTGGATAAAAAAATTAAGTTTTTTAAAAAATTTAAATTCAACTAGCCAACATTAGTTTCAGATGTTGAGTTCAGTAATTGATCAGTTGCATATAACACTCATTGCACATCACATCACATGCCCTCAATGCCCATACCTAGTTACCCCAACCCCGACCCATCTACCCTCTAGCAACCCTCAGTTTGTTTCCTACAGTTAAGAGTCTCATGGTTTGTCTTCCTCTCTGATGACTTCCCATTGTTTTTTTTTTTTTTTTTAATATTTTATGTATTTATTTGACAGAGAGAAATCACAAGTAGATGGAGAGGCAGGCAGAGAGAGAGAGAGGGAACCAGGCTCCCTGCTGAGCAGAGAGCCCGATGCGGGACTTGATCCGCAGAAGGCAGCGGCTTAACCCACTAAGCCACCCAGGCGCCCCCCCACCATTGTTTTTTAAGACAAAGGAAAGCACAGTGAGCTTTAAAAGTTTTCCTTCTTTTAAAAAGACATTTTCTAATTTTCATAGGGGTCAACTTTTCTCTGGTTATATATTTGTAAGTCAATAGGAAATCCAATATATTTTTCTCACCTTTCCATATTTCAGGAGACCAACTTAAAATGTTCGCAGTCCAAACTAAAGGCAACCAAACATTCTTCTCAGAAAACAACAGGAACTCCCTGTGCCAAAAGTTTTGTGCAGAGATTTCGAGAGGCTGAGAATTTCATTCAACTTTCTGAAGAAATCCGAACAGCAATTTTGTGGTGCAGGAGCAAAAAACTCAAGGCTCTGGCCTCCTTTCTGGGTAACAAACTTCTTAAAAGTAACCGGCTTAAACATGTAGAGGCTCAAGGGTGTAGGTAGGTATATAATAAGAATTCCATTCCTATATTTTTTCTGTTGTTATTTAGGGCAAAAGTATATATATATTCAAGTTAGCTTTCTGAAAAATGGGATAGCCCCCCTAGGGGGGCTAAAAGAAGAATCTATTCAAACTGCAGTTTTGTTTGCTTTTGTTGGTCACAGCTGTCTCACTGGGAAGAAGAAAGTTAACTTGGTTAATTAGATTTATTCATTTATATTCTTCACCATTCCATTTGTTCATTCAGAAAGCCTTAGGAGTGTTTGTAGTATGCTAAGCCAGGGGATGCATTGTGTAAGACAGACTTAATCCTCATGGAGCACTAGCTCTCACTCCTGCTCTGGTAGGAGAGACAGCCAGTCTCCCCACAGCTTCAGGGCAGCAGGATGAGGGTGTGAGAGCAGAAGTACACACCAGACTCTGGGCTTAGGGTTAGGTAATGTTTGTTCGTGAGTGCCAGACTCTCCATGTATTGATTTCTTCCTTTCCCTCTGGTTCTTAGGTTCACAGAACTGCTTAAGGGTGGTTATCTTTGATTGTGAGTCAGTATTACTTGAAGCATTATAATGAAGTCAGATGCCTTAGGGTTTTATATTTTTATTGAAAAAATAATAGATGCCCATCATAACAATTTTAGACAAAAAAGGCTGTAAAGATCAACAAGAACAAGTTTTGATTGAGAGCTGTGGGAGAAGTTAAGTATTCCTAAGGAAAGAATTGTTGGAAGGGTTTCTACATTAAGGTCCTTTAAAGAACTGTAGCCATCTAAAAATGATCCATTCTAGGGTGGAACTCAGCCTGAGATGGAGAAGGGGTAGAAGAGACAGAGATGATAACAATTAAGAGTTAGTGAGAAGGGTAACAAAGTGGTATTTGGTTAAACCATTATTCCCTACCCCACAAAAAACCTGCTCTTTTGTACTGTTGTTTTGCTGTTTCAATATGCTGTAGTATGTTTTAAATTTGCATAATGTCCATAGCTCTCTGAGGTAGGCAGTATTATTCCCATTTTGTAGCTGAGGATATAGGGGATTTTGTTCAGATTGTTACATCTGGAGATCTAGAACTCAATTCAGATCCTTCGATTCTTCTGTTCACATATTTTTCTATTTCCATTTTAATTAGGAGGTACACTTACCCTCTCCCCACTTAAAAATCACCACTTAGAGTAAGACAAGGAAAGCTTTTGGAAACTGGTCTTGAATCACTACATTATAAAGGCTTCCTCAAAGTTATATATTTATTTAAAAAGAAAAAGGGGGAGTGACGGGGTAGAAGTTACAGATCCGTGCTAATCTTTTGAAATGTAACATCTTTTGAAATGTAACACATTTCAAAATGTAATGTAACATTACAAGACAATGTAATGTACCTTGTCGCAGTATACCTTATTCAGAAGCAAAGCACCTAAAATAATCAGCAATTTGAGTTCTGAATTCCCACCCTTGAGGAAGATGTATGAATCACAATTAGGGCAGCCCAGGGTATCAGGTGGTCTACCCCAGAAGCTCTGTCTTCTCATTCTTAGGTAAACTCCGTCTCTGACTTTGATTCCTTTTCCCTTGTTCACTCCCTGCTACAACATGAAGTTACTTATCCGGATATAGATTAATGCATCCAGGCGGGATGTTCTATTTGTGATAACATCCTTTCCCCAGCTCCACTCCTGTTACATTAAGAACAGTTTGGTGGTTATCAGGGAGCTACCTGACAGCTACCTTGCTAGGCAGTTGTAGGAGGTACTTCACTTAGGGAACAAAATGGGGACATACTTGGCTATAATCTGAATCAGAGGGAAACTCTGCTCGGAAAACACAGATTTGGGTTGAAGCTCCTATTTATTTTTTGTGATGATTCTGGGGTTGTACACAGTTATAGGACCTCTATACAGTTTTGTGTACTTTTCTTTTAGGAGTTGACAAAAAGGGAGACAAAAGTTTTTGAAAATGTCTTTCTGTGTCTTAATCCCAGATTTTGCCTTTCTCTTGTCCTTTAAAGTTTGCCAAAGAAATTAGAGTGCATAAAAACATCTGTTTGCAACTGTCTTCTTCGTGGCTCAGGAATCAAAACTTCAAAGCGTCATGTGAGACGAAGAAGATCTCAGAATAGATTTTTACTGGAACAGAGGAAACTACAGAGAAAGTTGCAGTTAACTCTTTCAAAAGAAATTCAGCCATCCCCTCAAGAGACTCAGAATGCTACAGATAGCAGTAAATGGCGACTCTCGCACTATACAGTTCAGAGAACTGATCTCTCCCCTAACAGTAAGCTTCTCCTGAGTAGCAGAATTTCAAATCCTGTCATACAAACTAAAGAGAAACAAATTCATGAAAACCTTACAGGAAGCAATGAAAATGAAACTGATTCATGGACAATACTGCAAATGAACAAACATAATACATCAGGAACCATTAAGGAGACAGATGACATTGATGATATTTTTGCTTTAATGGGAGTTTAGATGCTCATTTGTGAGACATTTAAGTGCTTAACAAACTGATCTGGTGTCCTGCTGTTTTATGTGGAACTGCTGAAAAAAAATCTGGAAAGACTTGGAAGTACCACTTGGACTCATAGAGGAGCTGCTTTAGTGTAACATTGTACAGCGGTTCATTTCAGTTCAATAAACATTTATAGTAGCTCTGTGTCATTTAACTGACAAGTATTTGAATATTAAATAGTCAAATTTTGAATTTGACTTTGTGTCAGGGGTTTAGATGAAAAAAGAAATCTACCATATCCTGTCCTTGAAAAGCAGATATAATTCCTTGATTAAACCTGGTGGGTCCCTGAAAAACAGAATAATTATGATTTACCAGGGAATTAAGAACTGAGTAATTAGGTTTATAAAACCCTACCCTGTGCTTTAGGGTTATATAGGGAGTCAGCTGGCCTAGGAAGTATCAAGGAGTGCTTGAAAAGTCACTTTGGTCTTAACTGGCTCCGTTGTAGGTAAGTCCATCTCTGAATACCCATATTTGTAGCTTCTAATGATTGTGCTTACTTGGTTATAAATTAGAATTGATCATCAAAGGGTCTAAAAAATTTTGCCACTAACTGTATTCTCAGGGACTGGTCACTACCATTATTGTACTTCATTTGTTCACCTTATCTCACAGGAGGGCAAATTAAAATGCTTTTGGAGTTCTCTAAAAGTTTTTGGTTTTTTTTCTGGTTTACTTATTTGGGTACTAGTGAGTGATTCTGAATAAACTTTTTTCCCAAAAAGGAATTAAGGTGACATGTATAACCATACATGAAATACAAAGAAGATAGCAAAGTAGAAGTAGATAAGAAAGTTAAATGAAAAAATAAAGCTTAGTTACACAAAACAGAACCAGGAATGAGGCCACACATATATCAATAATTTACTGTTGATGCTACCATCTGATATTTTTATATTGTTTTACCATTGCCAGAGATGGTAAATCTTACATATTTTCAAATATTCTAGTTTACTAGAATTAGGTCAGTAAGCTTCTATTCGTTAAGAAGTTTGTGGTATTAAGTTTTCTGTTACATGTAGACTTATAGAAAAGTAAAACAGTTCCCCAGTATGTATCATACCCACCCTTTTGCTTCACCATCCTCCCTCTGTTTCCGTTCCATTCTTGATCTGGACTTGTTCTTTCTGTACCTTTCCCACTTATCTCTACTGGGGGTTCTTGTTTTGAGAATCACTTGGTGGGTTGTTTAAAATGCAGATTCCCTTTTGAAGAGACTGATAAACACAGCCAGGGGACAGGGACAGAAGCCTGCATGACCTCATGGAGCCTGAGATCAAAACCCAAGTCGAGATCTGGAGTCAGATGCCCAACTGACTCAGCTATCCAGGTGCCCATAAGCCTGCATTTTTAACAAGGCGCTTAGGTGATCTGATGCAAGTAGCCTGCAAAGCAAAGTCAAACACCACTTTAGATTCTTTTTTTCCTGAAGCCTTGCAAACATCCTGATTTACTTCAAAGTTCTTAATACACTTCTAGTCCCTTTTCATTGTTTATATTTTTCCTGGCTTCCTACCAAGTGATAGTAGCTACTTAGTACCTTAAAACACAGATAATACTAGGGAGATCTCATTTATAACAAGTCTAGCCATAGCCATCAGCTTTTGTGATTTTAAGATTTAAGGTCCAGTCTTGCTTCTGTTTTCATTTGCAGATGAATCCACATAGTTAGTTTCCCTGGACTTTAACTGCTTCATCTGAAGTGGCATCATTGTTCAAGAATCAGAAACTTGAAGTGTTCAAAGAGATTTTCCCTCAGTGAGAAAACCAGAGTGTTCAGTGATTTGTCTATGGAGGCTAGAGCCTGGATTGAACTACAGGCCTATCACTTTTTTCTATTTAATTAATGTTCCTTTGGAGTAAGTTTCCTCATCTCCTCTTCTGCTCTCTTGCTCCTTAGAATTCTGGGGGAATAGTAAAAAAGCTTCACATGTGTTCACCAAATGATATTTTATACATATTTATAAGAAATGTAATATCTTAGATCAGTTAATCTTTCCAAACAACTTGAAATTCCAATATCTTAAATTTTTAAAAGTAAAATCTAAAATATACAAACCATAACTTACTAGTAAATTAGATTAGAAACTACTGTTAGTGGGGGTGCCTGGGTGGCTCAGTTGGTTAACTACCCAACTCTTGATTTCAGCTCAGGCCATTATCTCAGGGTCATGAGACTGAGCCCCACATTGGGCTCCATGCTGAGTGTGGAACCCCCTTAAAGTTCTGTTTTTTCCCTCTCCCTCTGGTCTCCATACCCCAACCAAAGAAAAAGAAATACTGTTAGTGTCATCGTAAATACTGGTTTTACCCCTCTGGTAGCATTAAAACACTTAGATCATTCATAAGAGCACTGTGGTGAGACCTCCCATGCCCAAATCCTCTTGGCCTTACTTCAGCCACTCCTGTGGCCACCAGTTTCCAGTAGGAGTGGACAACTGCACTTTGCATGATGTTCCAGAGACCTCTCTCATGCTCCTGACTAGTTGCAGGAACTGCTTGGCCCTTAGGCACGCACAAGTTGGAAGAAGTGTGGAGCCACCTTCTCCCCACTTCAAAGGCAACACAGAGGCACATTTCCTAAGTCTCCCCAAAAGGTGCCTCAAGATCAAGACTAGTACCTATGTGATGTCCAACTCTTGCATCATTGGTTGACTTTCCTTTCTTCTGTTTCCTTTTTCCATCACTCCTATTCCCTGGGGTCACTTGCCAAATAAACGACTGTATGCAAACTTGTCTTGGGCTCTGCTTTTAGGAGAACCAAGGCTAAGATAAGGAGTAAAGTAATACTGGCAGGCAAAATGATGACTTCTAAGATTGTTCTATTGTCACCATATATTTCACTTTGTGAATGCCTACATAAAGTTTTTTGTTTCTTTCAGCTTAAAACACTGGTGGTAGAATAGACCAGGATTATCAATTATAAAACTGAAAATATATTCATAATTGAATTCCCTAAAAAAGCCACAAACTTGTTTTACAGACTTAGTTTTTAACCAGGGCTACTGCTATAATCTTAATATTCAGCCTCACCTAAAAAGCTATGCCACTTACACGAACAGGTCAGTGGCATCTTCATAAAAAATTTTTCTGTTAACTTTAGCTCAAAGTACGGCTTTATCTTTCCATTGTGAATCTTACTGTACCAATTCTACACTGGTCCATCAACTTTTTTCTTCTCCCTTTTGCAAATATCAGTGTTCTCACTTAAAACTAGTCCTTGGTTTTTGTCTTTCAGTAGAGAAAATGTTACCTCCTTTATGACAAGAGGCTTTCTGTGATAAATCTGAATTTTGCTGTATTCTTCGTTGGTTTCACTTTACGAATATACAGAGTATACAGATATTCTTTACACATACAATACCATTTTAATCTCTGTAGCTTTGTGAATTATAAATTAAGGGCAGAGAAATCAAGTAATTTGCCCAAAGCCCAAACTAATAAATACTAGAACTGGAACTTAAATTCTGATCTTCTGATTCTGAATCCCTGTTCACTTGAAGGTGAATGATTCCAGTTTGCAAAGACTGATGTTTTCAGCATGGACTGACTGAAATTTTATCAAGAATATTTTATATTCAAATAAGGACTTGGATAAAAGACTAATTATAGGCATAGAGAGAAGCATTTATCTTCCATCTACCTGAAAGTGCTCAACAGAAAAGTAGCCCCTTTTTACCTAGTCCATTTTAATACTTAAATATACATAACAGACATTTTCTTTAAAAGACAAAAGCCCAATAAAAACCATTCTCTACATAGTAGTAAATAGGTTTTCATATTATGGACTTCTATATGCTCTTGTTTGTCAGTTTGTTAAAACAGAAACGTTGTTAAAATAAGAAGGGTATCTGTTCTAATGAACTGCACAATTTAATTATTTACAAGATCTTTTTCCCCAGCACAAATTCATTTGTGCTTTGGAAAGATGCAGGTTTTAAAGCTGAAATGTTCCTTCTGCAAATTACAGATACACAACATTTAAAACAATGTTGAAATTCTAGGTATTCAACTCCAGTTGGCCAAAGCCATCAGTCTTAAGATTCCCCGTTATATCTGCTATAAAGCATCTCAACAGATGGATTCCAGAATAGGTCACGGAACTGTGAAAAGAAAAGAAAAATTTTCTTCTTTACTTAAGATGTAGTAACATACCTGAATTCATCTAACTTAAAAACTGCTTAAAAACTTTTGAGTTCCATGTATGAAACAGAATGTCTTGATTTGTTCTACCTTTCCTCTCTTCCACCTTGTATTCTAAATCTGATGATACACATTATTTGATCCAGTTTCCTTCAGGATCCTAAAAATTTCACCACATCTACTACTTTGCCTTTTATTAAGCAGACTGTTTGTTTTTTATTTTTAAATTGAGGTATAATTGACATGTAATATTAGCTTCAGTTGTACAACATAATGCCTAGGTACTTGTATATATTGTGAAATGATCACAATAAAATTTAGTTAACTATTGTCACCAGTCATAATTATAATTCTTCCTTTTCTTGTGATGAGGACTTTTAAGATCTGCTCTCAGCAACTTTCAAATATGCAATACAGTATAAACACCACCATGCTGTATATTACATCTCAATGACTTGATTATAACTGGAAGTTTGTACCTTTTGATCCCCTTCACCCATATCTCCTATCTCCCAACCTCTACCTCTGACAACCACCAATTTCTGTATCTATGATTTTGCTTCTTTGTTGTTTCTCAAATTCTACATATAAGTGAGATCATGTGATATTTGTCTTTCTCTGCCTGACTTCTTTCACTTAACTTAATCCCCTCAAAATCCACCCATGTTGTCACAAATGGCAAGATTTCACTTTTTTAATGGTTGAATTGTATTCCATTGTGTATATATATATATATATATATATATATATATACACACATACCATATTTGCTTTGTCCATTCATCTACTAATGGACAGGCTGTTTCCATATCTTGGCTACTGTAAACAATGCTGCAGGAACATGGGGGTGCAGATATCTTTTCAAATTAGACTTTTTGTTTTCTTCAGAGAAATACCTATAAGTGGTATTTTTTGATCATATGGTAATTCTATTTTTTGAGGAATCTCATACAGTTTTCCATAGTGTCTGTACTAATTTCATTTCCAAGAGTGCACAAGGGTTCCCTTTCTCCACATTCTCACTAATGCTTGTTATTTCTTGTCTTTTTTTTTTTCTTTTGTCTTTTTGATAATAGTTATTCCAGTAGGTGTGAGGTGGTATCTCATTGTGATAGTTTTGGTTGCATTTCCCTGATGGTTAGTACTGCTAAGCATCTTTGTTTTCATTTTTTCCTGTTGGCCATGGGTGTGCATTCTTTGGAAAAACGTCTATTCAGATCCTCTGCCCATTTTTTAATCTTTTTTTTTTTTTTTTTGCTATTGAGTTATAGGAGTTATGTATTTCAGTTACTAACCCCTTATCAGATACAAGATTTGCAAATATTTTCTTTCATTCAGGAGGTTGCCTTTTCCTTTTCTGGATGGTTTACTTTGCTGTGCAGCTTTCTTACAGTTCAATGTAGTCCCTCATGTTTATATTTGCTTTTGGTGTTGAATCCAAAAAATCATTGCCATGTCTGATGTTAAGGGCCTATGTTTTCTTCTAGGAGTTTAATGGTTTCAGGCCTTAACATTCAAGTCTTTAATCCATTTTGAGTTAATTTTTATATACAGTGTAAAACAGTAATCTAAGTCTCATTCTTTTGCATGTGGCTCTTCTGTTTTGCCAACACCATTTACTGAAGATGCTGCCTTCTTCCCATTTTATATTCTTGGCTTCTTTGTCATAGTGACCATATATTTGTGGGGTTATTTCTGGGCTCTCTATTCTGTTCCATTGATCTATGTTTCTTTTTTTAATGCCAGTACCATACCTTTTTGATTACTGTAACTTCATAATACAGTTTGAAATCAGGGAACATGATACCTTCAACTTTGTTCTTTGTAAGATTGCTTTGGCTATTTGTGGTCTTTTATTGTTCCATACAAATTTTAAGATTGTTCTATTTCTGTGAAAAATATCATTGTAATATATTCTATTTTGCTTTTTATTTTCCAGACTATAAGTTTTGATTTCTTTAGTTTGTTCTTTTTGTGACAAAGATTCAACAACCTTGATAATTTAGACCTTTTTTTGGTTATTTTAAAAAATCATAATCACCACTATTGTGTCTGTTATTGTCTACTCATCTTACTAATTCCATCCATATGTCAGCTGTAAGTGACCACATGATTTCTCAGGATACATGGACTTTTATGAATACACTATGACTTTTGTGGATACAAGAATCATATATACCTGTACATAAAACAGGCAAAATATTTTCTGCTGTACTCTTAATTCCCTTCTTGATATATTATAGCATTTTAGACTTTTTGACCAAAGCTGCTTGCTTGAGAACAGCCTATAATGATTTCTGGTTTATAAGTGAAGTTATATAGCTTGAAGGAGAAATAGAAGTTAGATTGTCCACACACTAATTATGGCATCTTGAACTCAACTGCAACATTTTTGTCAATTAATGTGATTTTCTTTGTCCTTAGAGTCCATTGTCTTTGCTTGGAATTCCACTATATAGAAAGCAATTATACTCTACCTACTTACATATTTCTCCATGACAGCTATAAAAACATATTGATCCCAGCATCATTAGGGGCTTTACTCCATTTACAAATCCGTACTCAGCTGGGGCAGAGTTCTGACATGAAGTTCAGCATTTAACTTTTGCCAAAGCCTTATAGGCCAAAGCTTGCTAGACTATAATTCCCCCTTTCTCCTACAAGGATCGTATAAGAAGGAAATAAAACCCAACTTATTTTATAATAATTATTCTGTGAACAGGCCAAACTTCTTTCTGGAGGGATGGACTAGGACTTGGTCTTGCACATAAAACCAAGGAACGTATATAACGCTACTTTCTGAGTTGGGTTTTGAGAGCTACATAGTATAGTATGCCAAATTCCTGTATATACAGTACATGTTGAAGTTCTTGGAAGTCACCAGGTTCCTGCATCTCAATTAAACTTGAACTTGTATGGCTTCTACAGTGCCTTGGTCACTTGTGGCAAGTACAGTGGCAGCAGTGATTCCAGGGTCATACAGGAGAGAATGCTGATGTATCTAAAGAAGGGAGTATCTTTAACAAGTAGTGAGAATCTGATACTACAGGTTGTTGGCCTAACCTTGCTACTTACTGACTTGGCAAGAAAGGAAGCTAACATTTAGTATATGGCTGTGAGTGCATCAGTCACAATACATTTTATTTGATCCTTGTAACAATCATATTTTTACTAGTGAGAAAACAGACTCAGAAAATGAAGTAAGTTGCTTTAAAATCTATGGCCAAGAAAGTAGAGGAACCATGCAAAATCTAGGCTGTCTGACCTCAAAGCCTATGCTCCTTCTATTTAAACAATTACCTCTCTGCAACCCACTTCATTTCCTTGACCTGTGACCGTAACTGGAAATAGGGATGTTGACCGTGAGGACCAGGTGAGTATTATGAATGATGTAACCTTCCCCAAGACCATCTGTTTTCAGATAACTCTAGTTCTTAATGTCTAGCCACAGTCTATCCTGATTGGTCTGAGGGCCTGTAGCTCAAAGCAGTGTGGAGCTAGTGTTAGATCATTTCCTTGCTTGGAACACTATAATTCTATTAATGTAGGTCAAGAAAACATTGTCAGTTTCTCCCTAGCTCCAATAAACTGTTAATTCAAATTCAGCTTACGGTCAACTAAAACTTAATTTTTTCCCCAATAAATGCTGCTGTTAAGCCATAATCTGTCCATCTTATGTTTGTGCTGCATTTTTAGTGAAGGTCTCACTTCCTTCTTATTAAACAGTTAAAAGAATAGCTATTCTTCTATGCCAATGCTCAGGGCTCTAAGAAATGGGATTTCATACCTGCCC
The DNA here is from genome assembly GCF_022355385.1 of Mustela nigripes. Classification (NCBI taxonomy): domain Eukaryota; kingdom Metazoa; phylum Chordata; class Mammalia; order Carnivora; family Mustelidae; genus Mustela; species Mustela nigripes. The sequence goes on from NC_081558.1 coordinate 159,970,762, forward strand.
TTAGGAATCTTCATTATATAGATGGGACACAGACAAGTGAACAAGATAAATACTTGAAAGAAAGTCAAAGGAAAAGAGCACTTTGTAGGAATGACTGAACGAAGGATTCTGATAGGCATGTTCATAATTACAAACAATTTAAATGTGATCTGGATTGGTAGGACCTTGAATGACTGATTAGAGGACAGTTTCATACACAACTATTACTTGTTTTTAATTATTTCTCATTGCAAATACCCTATTACTTTCCACAAAGAAGTGAGAGTAAGAAAGTCAAATGGGAGTGGCACTGTATCTCGGCTCTAGTACAAGGTACAGTATATCCAAGGTATATGAAACTCGTGTTTCATCACTAAACTATCAAATATCTCAAAATTGTCAGCTCTAGAAGTAACCATTCTATCTGCTACCAATGCTTAATTCTAACTTAAAGGAAACATTTCTTTACATATGGTCCTTTTAAAGAAAAATTTTTATTCCTCACAGCATGAATAAGCTTTCTACCATAAAGATAATTTTTCTTTGAAATTGAGAAAAGCATGGTAGTATCTTTATTGTGGCTGTTATTTAGCTGATTTTATAAAGTAAGAAGTTTTTATTTCTGCTGTGATCTAGGATTGAGCTAGGATGAGGCAGAAAGAGAATGAAGATACCTATAGGGAAGATACCTACCATGTAGAAGGAAGACAAAATAGAAGGAAGAAAAAATAAAAACGCTGATGGATTGTACCAATAAATCATGGTTAAGTGCATAGTCTTCCAAACTCCTCTTATTTTAAGAGATACCTCAATTTAAGAAATACTATGTAATACGAAAGGATGTTAGTACATAAAGTTACAAAATAATTTAGCTCTTACCTTACAGGAAACAACTGAGGAAAACATCCTTGTGTTTCACTGTCAACAAATTTCTGGATCTGAAGTACTTGTTTTAAAAGATGTCCCTTGGAAGATTTGTCAATTTTTGTTAATACCATCTTTAAGAAAATAAATATTTAAGCATTAGAAATAAAAAGTCTTTAATACAAAATTTTGGGCACCTGGGTGGCTCAGTGGGTTAAAGCCTCTGCCTTCAGCTCAGGTTATGATCCCAGGGTCCTGGGATTGAGCCCCACATCGGGCTCTCTACTGAGCAGGGAGCTTGTTTCTCCTTCTCTCTGTGCCTGCCTCTCTGCCAACTTGTGATCTGTCTTGTCAAATAAATAAATAAATAAATAATCTTTAATACAAAATTTTATGTTTTAGCTACAAATTTTTTAAAAGACTTATTTATTTATTCTAGACAGAGAATGAGTGCACAGTGGTGGGGGAGGGAGAGGGAAACAGAAAACTTAGCAGACTCTGGCTGAGCGCAGAGCCCCATTGCAGGGCTCAATTCCACCATACCAAGATCATGACCTGACCTGAGACCAAAAGTCAGACACTTAACCAACTACACCACCCAGGCGCCCCTAACTACACATGGTTAATAACAACTAGATGACCCTGGTAAGTTTCTTATTCTCTCTATACTTATTTTTTCATCTATAAAATAAAAGCAACACCCCCAAAAGGAGTTACCATGAAGATTAAATGAGTTAATGTATGCAATGGATAAAACATATACTATATGTTTGCTGTTTAATGGTGCTTTAACTACAAAGGGCCAAAATATCTTGGATTCAAGACCAGTGAAAAGGACCTTGGGCCATATTTGTAATTGACATAAGACAAATTTCATATGGTCACTATATATCTTATGTTAACTAAGACGAATAGTATTAGGTTGATCCAAATAAAATTGCCAACTTATAATCACTTTTGACCTACAAAATGGTTCTGCCTTATATGCAATAATACAAAGGAAAAACTAGAAATCAGGCTATTGTATCTTATATCCACTACACTTATAGGAATGATTACAAAATCAATTAAAAAGTAAAACTTTGATCCATCAATTTCCTGGGGAATTTCTACAAAATTAAAATTTCCTGACTAATCATTTATGCTTTCCAGTTATTAAAAAATGTTAATGGTAAAAGAAGTGAGTAGCAGAAAGCATGTGGTTTCTAATGACTTGTGAGTCCTTCCAATTGGGAGTCTTTTCTCATAAAAGCAAACATGCTTGTATTTAAAAGGAGGCATAATTCCTCTATCACAACCTCTTTCCAAAAGAGAAAGTAGAATTTCTTTAAATTTGAAGCTGAGAAAAATATACAATTTTATAAACTGGTACCTATGATACCAAATCAGGAATACTGTATCACTTAAAACCAGTTTGGCACTACTGGGTGGACTATAATCAAACCTTTGACTCCTCATACTAACTGTAGTTATAGCTTATGCTTCATAGGGCTTTTGCAAAATCCCAAAATTCCATAACCCCAAGAAAACAAAAACATCACTGACTAGTAACATGGTTTGATTTGCATTAAACTTCACTGTTACATTTTAGTGGTTTCTTTTTTTGAAACCAAATTACAGTCAAAGGATTCTTTTTCTTAGAAAGGAACTTCAGAGGTCTATGTTATCTGGAAAACTCATGAAGCAAAATAAATGTGGATACCAACCTACTAATCTGTATTCTATTCTAGGGCAAACAACAGAAAAAAAATACAAGTAAGATATTCCCAGAAGAAATATTGTTTTCCTAAGGAACATAAAAATCCTACCTGTATGTGCTGGAGCCTGTTATTTTCTTGCAATGGTTCTTAAACTACAAATTGCTTTAGCAAGTTTTTCAGTTGCAACTTCATTTACACTTCGATATGTACTATATGCCAAACTGCTGTTAAAGAGCCACTAATATGTTTTAGACAAATATTTATATTGCCATTAAAAAAATGAAAGGAAAAAGCACTTAGGAACACTAAATGAACAGCTTAAAAATACTTTATTTTGACTATAATTCTGAAAACTTAAAGCTGAGAGAAAGAAAAGAGAATTAAAGTACCACAGAACTTATCTACTACTGGTTGATAATTAAAAAGATTATTAAAAAACTATTCTTGCAGAGATAAGAACTGCTCTCTCACTGAAAAGACACACACACACACACACACAAGCATTTGCACATGTATACACACAAACTGGTATTTCCAATAGCAACTGTGATTCAAAGGAAATACTTACCACATAAGGTAATGAAAATTCTTCACACATTCCTATGGCAATACTGTCGGTTTTTTGAATTCCGACAACACTATCCACTAACAGAAATGTTCTCATCAAACTATAAGAATGCAGAAATAAAAAATTAATGACAATATCAAATATACTCATTCATTTCTTCCCTGACCCTCATTATGCGGAGAAATTTTTTGAATAATTTTCACTCCAAAATATAAAAATTTTTTAGGCAAAGGGAATTTTCAGTTTATTAGAAGTTCATCCTATAATCCAATAAATCTCAATGCTATTACTTTCAATAACTAAGTTTACTAAATATTAATTTATTTTAATAGCAGATATTAGACCTAAGATCCTCTGCTTGGGCTGAACACAAAGATGAGTGAGTACCTTCCTTTAAAAGCTTGAATAGGGATGCCTGGTGACTCAGCTGATAAATGTCTGCCTTTGACTCAAGTCATGATCCCAGGATCCTGGAATCAAATTCTGCATTGGGTTCCTTGCTTGGCGGGGAGCCTGCTTTCCCACTGCCTGCTCTGCCTGCAGCTCCCCATGCTTGTGCTCTCTCTTTCTCTCTCTCCAACAAATAAATAAATACAATCTTAAAGAAAAAAAAAAAAAAAGCTCGAACTCTAGTGGGAGAAAGAGACATGAATCCAATTAACTATAACATGCTTTTGGATTAGATTTATAAGAAAATATTTTCCTTACTTCCTTCGTTCTTTTAGATAGGTCTCTACCATGTCAACAAAATCTTCGGGAGCTCTATAACCATAACCTGGCATGTCCACCAATGTAAAATATTTTCCAACTTTGAAAAAATTCATTTTCTTTGTGTGCCCCTGATAAAATAAATGGAAAAATAAAAGCTTCCTTAGAATACATCCTGTATATATTTAATGACTCAACATTTTCTATTCAATCAGCAAATATTTATTAAAAGGCTAAGTGTTCTGAATATAATCCTAGCTATGCTGATGATGATACAGGAAAAGAATATAGAAGAGAAGTGGCTGGAGATAAGCTTAGTTGATGCCACTTCTACCCTCCAATTCCTTTTTAAGAGCATCTATATGACTTAAGAAGAACTTCTGATTAGAAATATGTACCCAAAATATGTTGGAGTCTTTTCATTAGCTCTTTCTCAGTGAAAGGTTATTCTATAATGGTGTCACTGCATTAGTCAATATTCTCTGATGAATAATTTATCTAAATTTTAAAGGGATATAAATTATGGCACAGATTGGTTAAACTAAAAATACTTACTGTTAGTCATACAGGTTTTCATAAAACCTAGATGCAAAACTTGAGAGTTTGTTACATCTAGACTACTGCTTCCCTAGAATCAAGATGTTTTGCATGTTTCATTAGATGGTTTTAGAGCTTTCGGTAAACCATTTTTTAAAAGCATGTACAACACTAAAAATATGTGTTAAACTAAAATGATGTAAAGATGGTAAAAAGTCATGGTTTTGTGTCTAATGACGCTATTTATCAGAAAACAAAAGATTACGATAAGCAACTTAAAACGTCAATTGTTGAACTTAGAACAAATATTTTCAGAGAAAATATTCTGTAAAAACAGTGCTTAGGTTCCCAGTCAGTTGATGTGTCTATCCATAGAAAAATGACAGATTAGGAAGTCAAGAATACACTTCTTACATTGTCCTCTCAAGCAGGAAGGGAACCCACCCTACCTAGAAATCAGAGTTTAGCTGTGTTATTTGAGGAGACAGAGTAGGCCTAAGGATAGGAGATTTAATGAATACAATCATCAGCATTAGCGATGAAGCCAGATTAACTACATGAAGAAATGGGGAGCAAGAAAAGACTAGGAAGCTTCATGTAAGGGTTCCAATGCAAAGAAAAGGGGGGCAGTGAGCCGCAGGTTGGTGGGAACATTTTGCCATGGATAGATAATAAGGTGAGAGGAACTAGGGGTGAATTTTAATGACACAGTATCTTAGATATTGGTAGTCTGCATCATTGAGAAAGAGTAGAGGAAATTTTAAAAATGCCAGAAAGCTACTATAGCAGACTGGCTGGGGTAATCACATCATTTGGCCTTGGGTAAACTGGGGTGTGCCTAATATATATATATATATATACATACATATATATCTGTATCTATATCTATATATAAAGAGAGAAGGGGTAGTAGAAGAAGGGAGGGAGAAAGGACTTAGCAAAGTATACAAGATTATAGGATTATAGGAGAAAAATCACTTCAAAGCAGTTTCCTCTAAAATCAGGGCAGGAGTAGATGATCAATCTTAAAGAAGCAAATACAGAATGGCAACAATACTTCATGCAGCAACTCTTTGGAAAAGATCTGAACAAAAGATTTCCTCAAGAAACTGGCAAGACAACCAAAATAAATCCAGACATACTTCCTTCTTCTTCAGGGATAGGTACAGGTGTCAATAAAATGTCTTAGTTTACTACTTGTTTGAAAGAAATCACTGTTCTAGAAACTTAGCAAGTATGATTTCTTGTACCTCTCAACATTAATTATTCACTTTAGTCAATTCAGAGATGGTTTAGACATGTTTTACATTTCAATATACTGTTTCTTTTATATTCCATGGGCCTCCCCAACACTTTCCTTCAACATACCGGTTTCTTGGAGACTCTGACTTCAACCTCTGGAGCCAGGGCAAATAAGGCTTTTATTAGAGAGGATTTTCCAACATTGCTTCTGCCTATAAAACACACCTTATACAAGGAAAAAGAAGATAACTGAGTACAAGGTTTATATATACATTTTTATTATATATTGTATTCGCTGCAAAAATCTGTTAAACGACTGTCTTTCCTAGCCATGTAAAAAGGAGGCTTATGTTTAGTTGAACCTCAAATTCTGACATAGAACTACTATCTACTGAATGATTCCCAGGGCCAGGTACTGTTCAAAGCACTTAGCATAAATTTTCTTATCTACTTTTTATCTTTCCCTATCAGGTAGGTAATATTATTATCCCCATTTTACAAATGATAAAACTAGAGGCAGGGAGAGGCTAAACAACTGGCCCAAAATTATATAGCTAGAAGGGAAGAAGTTGGAATTTAAACTCAGGACATCTATATCCAGAACTTGTGCCTTTAATTACATTATACTACTCAAGAACATCTGGGACATTTATTAAGCATTCCTTATTTACAAAGTTTTTTGAAGTTAAAAATTATATGCATGTCAACAAAACTTATTCTAAAGTACAACTACGTCTCAAACTGCATTGCCCCACAAACTCCCAGAGTTGACTATAACACCATTGCATTTATGAGGTTATTATTTTCTCTTGATTCTCTTGTTGCAATTAAACTTCTCTCCTTTAGACCTCTATAGTGTAGAAAGGAACATAATGTTCCCGATACTAACCATTAATATACATGACTGCTTTTTAACATGGTATTGAAGGGGGTACAATACCAATCAGTGGTTCTAGGGGAGAGTGGTTATCACCCTCTGGGGGGTGTTTTAGAAATTTGTAAGGGCATTTCTACTTATGAATAGGACTGGGTGGCACTTCGTGGGCGGGGCCAGGGATGCTACATATTTTGCAAGACTGGGTCAGTCCTTCAGTATGAATTGATCTGAGTCCTGCATAAATTTCAAATGCTCTGCCAGATTAAATCCAATGATAATATATAAATAAAACTAAATTTCAAGAAACAAAAAGTTACTGGACAAAAAGCCCAGCAATTCAGAAGCTTCAGTCAAAACACGATGTTGTCTCAAAATTATGAAACTACTTCTATTCCCCTTAGCTCTGACTATTTAAACTATCATAGCAGTTCTAATTCGAAGGAAAGTTTCCACTGCAGTGGTGCAGTTGCAAATAATGAGATCTCTAAGACATGCATAAAATGCCTACTCGTGGAATTTCACTAAAGTTGTTTAATAAAAACCACATTGTGGCCATGTATATGTAATTATTATTTCTGCACGACAGGAAATTCAGATTGGGTTAAAGGACCATCACATTTGTGTAACTATTGCACTTTTCCTATTCACTTTGTCTCATTTGTCTCAGCATGTTTTTCCCTACGTCAATTAAGAAGGAGAAAGAATAAAAAGCCATTTAATTTTTGCACTGGTTTGGTTTTTACAATCATTTAATGTATATTCATTACCAAAGTAACTAAAACTATATATTCGTATTTAGTTAATTTTATGCGTCCCCACAGAGCTAGAAAATCTCTCTCGTTCGGTGACAAGAATAGGCGAGGGCAAAATGCCTGCCCCAGTCCTCACCACCTGAGTCTCACCTCAGGGTGGGCGAGGTCCGGGGCGTGGTCGAGACGCACCGCGGAGCTGAGGTACTCGATGCGGTTGCGGCCGGTGGCCGTGAAGACGCTCTCCGCCTTGGAGATGTCCTCCAAGCTCGGGTCGAAGATCTTCACGTGAAGGTCCAACCTCGCGTCTGGAGTGAGGTGCCGCTGGAGTTCCTGTAGTGGGAACGCGAGCTTCGTCATTTGTCTCTTGGGCAGCCTGAGAACTTCCGCGAAGGTTTGGAACGTGCTGCAAGCTCGGTTCACGCGCCGCAACGCCCCGGTAAGCTCCAGTAGCTTGCGGGGGATCGGCCGCAAGCCTGGGGCTGTCATTTTCCTCTCCCAGAAGTCCCGCGCAGGGCTTCGCGCCAAACTCCGGCCTGCGCCCGGGCGACACCTCTTCCGCTGTGCCTGCTGGGAATTGTAGTCTCATCTGGCCTCACTCGTTTCCGCCGCAGCGCTTCCAATCCAGAGAGCCCGAGGCCGCGGTTTCTCAGAGACCGGGAGGCGGGGGTGGGGACTCGGGGGCTGACGGTTGACTCACGCTCAACGGCAGACTGACGACTGAGCCTTTGACTTCTGTATCACTGTAGGGAGGTCGTTTGACAGTTTGCAGAGGTGAAAAGACACCCCTGGGCCCTGTGGCCTTTGAGTGTCGCACGAAGGAGCAAACGTGTGAAGCTCTGGTGGATTCCAGGCCTGTTTACTCCTCAGAGAATCCAGTTATCTCACGGATCATTGATGTTTGTTGACGTGCGCATCACTCGGCAGACCGGATTCCGGTGGAGAGCGGCAATGCATATCGAGTCCGAGAGGGAACTGTCGAAGTCCAGGAAGATCAGACCAAATCAGTATTAAAGGGATTCGGTCTGGTGGATGGGATGTGGCAACACCATTCTCCATGTTCTTGGGACATTCTCACTGATGGTGAGAACCAACAGCATGTTGGTTCCACGTGGTCCGTCTGGCTGAAGGAGCATCCTCTTCAAAGGATCTAGCCTCCTGGCTAGGTAGGGTGTCAGGGTTTAGATTCAGAATAGGATTTAAATCGTAGTGGGGGGAAAGGAAAGTGGATTAGGAAAGCTAGCAGCCTCTGAGTCCTGTGGATTGCGGAAATACAACAAGGACGTGAGATAAGGCTTGAATTGATCTAAGGTGATCCCTCCTCCCAGAGAACTGTGGAAATCCCACCCTGGGTCTAGTTCCACATAGCTGAGGTTGGGTGTATTTTGCTAGACTGGAGAAGCCTAGGGAGGCCAATAAATGAAGACTGTATTCATGTACTGTACTATGATGTACTCCCCTGTTTAATACTATAATGTACTTATCTAACAAAGTCATGAGGCATCCCTGCTAGATTCCATCATTTGTTAATTCATCAACTATATAATGAACACCGATTATATGCCAGGCATTACACTAGGTGCTGGAGATATATCAGTGAGTAAATGAAACAGATAAGAATTTCTGTCCTCATGCTGTTGCCTTGAGACAGTCGTTAAGTAAAACACAGAATATATTAGATAATAAATGCTTAGGAAAAAGCCAAAGCTGAGTCACTAGGTTCTGTGTGTGTGTGTGTAGAGCTGTAGGGGTGTTGCATTGTAGTATGATCCTCACTGAACAGATGGTATTTGAATGCAAACTTGAAGGAGGTGAGAGAAGCATTCCAGATATATGTGCAAAGGCTCAGAGGCAGGAGTGTGTATGGCTTTTTGAAGAACAGCAAGGAGGCCAATGTGGCCAGAGTGGAGTAAACAAGGATATATGCATACAGTGACTCTAACTATTCCTATCAAATTAGTGTTTGGATAAAAACATTTGAACTGAATGTGTATTGTCTTTTGCTGTTCAGCATCCCTTGCATAGAGAGGAAGCATCTGCTCCTGTGGTACTGTTGGGGCTATTGATAATAGAACTCTACCGATCACAGGAGGTAGGGTTTGGTCATACATTGTATGTATTATGAGAATAATGACTGCGTGGGTAATGTGCAGGTGACCCCAACCGGGACAGTCATTATGTTGAAGTTGGTTGGGCAGCTGGCTCTGCCATTAAGTCAAAATGCTAGAATGTGAGTCTAGCACTCACGATGGCCATTCTTTCCAGCTACGTGGGGGACACCTACAGTGCTTTAAGAGACAATGATGCTAACACACAAAAACAATACGGAGAGATAGGGGTCCAGGCAGTGTGACTCCTGATGAACTATGTTGAATATCATGTTCTCTGTCCCCCAGCTCCTCAATCACACAAGTCAATTCATTCCTCATCTTGCATTTACTGGATCTGATTTGACATAGATTTGACTGCAATCAGCGTATTGATTAATACAGCATTGTAAGATGTTTTGTTGTTCTCTTGTAAATCCGGAGCCATCAGACTAGTGGGATAGTAGGAGTGGCCTATGTAAATGTCAAACCTATTACAGAGGACACACAGTAAAACTTTAGGGCTTAAAGCACCTGTGGCTACAGGTTAGGCAGCCAAAATGCTATCCTTCCTGGACTTCAGGGAGTTCATTTTCCCCTTCCATTCAGGATATTTTCTCATCCAGTGGGTATTTATGATGTTTGGTAAAGGTCACTAATCTAGTTACATTGTGAAAATTAGCAGAGTTCAGGATGTGTTTATGGTTCATCCTCCTGAGAAAAAGTACCTTCTGTTTGACAGCTTGGGAGGTTGTTCACCACAAAGTTAACAAGATTTTCCTATTTAGTAACTTGGGGAGGTATTACCTACTTTGCATGCATTTCTTAGCACCAGCTTTTATTGCTACACTCTATCTGGCCTAAATGCCATAGTTTTGTCATGTTCACCTAATGAGAATGGGGGGAACACAGGTAGAACAGTGGCAGGATCTTACCATGAGGACAGACAACAGTGATGTCTGTCTCTATAATGATTGGCCATTAGTTCCAGAGCGATCTCAATTTATGTTTAAATTCTGTAGATGTCACATTTAGGGAATCTATCTAAGGCCCTGAGAAGGCCAACACTGTAGGCCAAAATAGGTAGAATCAATAACATCAGAGAGTCAGCAAGTGTAGCATACACATAGATCAACTCTCATCTTAGGCCAAAAATGGTTTATATGCTCTGACAGAAGCAAAGGCAGAGATTCTAGGAAAACTCACTTTTAAATGAGGAGAAAAGTAATGGACTAGGTCTCAGTGTCCAGTCTACATGCAACATTGTCCTACCATATTCTCCCCTTGTTTTAGCAATAGTAATTAGCATGTAATAAGTGCCTGCTGTTCCTGGCATTGATATGGGTGCCAGGAATAAAAATATAAGAAAAACATAGTCACAACCTAATTGGGACCTCCAACCCGTGTTTTAGGAAGAAAATATTGGGGGGAAGGAAGAAAGAAGAGGCACTATATGAATGAGAGCAATGTGTGAGAACCTACCACATGTGACTTAAATTGCTTAAGTTGTCATAACTACTATCTGAATGAATGCTGTAAATTTAAAATGCGCTTAACTATTTTTTCTCAAGTTTTCTGCACAACAGCTCATTTCATTTAAAAAATGTACATTAGCAGTGCCTGGGTGGCTCAGTTGGTTAAGCATCCAACTCTTGGTTTCCGTTCGGGTGGTGATCTCAGGATTGCTAGTGGGAGCCCTGCATTGGGCTCCGTGCTCACTGTAGCGTCTGCTAAAATTTCTCTCTCTCTCTATCTCTCAAATAAATTTAATTTAAAAATATACATTAGGTATCTCCTAACATGTTGACAAATCTTTATGGCCCACACATACAACATGATGTATGACTTATTTCTCTAATTTTCTAACTGGATTATAAATATTTTTGAGATTTATTATTTTGCCATCATTCAAGAAACAGCAGAGATGTATTTCCTACGATCCTCTTCTTTGGTAGCTCATCAAATAATTTAGTTTCACTTTATATTTCATTAATGTACCTTTAGAGAATATTTCTGACTTCAGAGAGGGTTTTTTTCTTTACATAAGTCTTTTGAGCTTTCTTTTAAGGTTGTGCCTACTGTACTAACAGATTTCTTTAAAGAGATCTGGAGATTAAATAGCAGACAGTGCTCATGTGTAGGAGGTGAGTTCTTAGAATGATTTGGGTTTGGAGGAAGGGTAGTGTAGAGCTTCACTTCCTTCAAGGTTGTTTTTCTCAATAGAAAAAGTTGTTTTATGTAGTCAGTTTTTCTCATTTGTACTTGTGTGTTTGATTTCTCTGCCATATTAGTGCTATTAAAATATTTTAGAACACTCTTCAACTGGTGTTTTTATATATAGGTTTGTTTGTTTGCCAGAAAAAAATGTGGATTTTGCTGTTCTCACTCATAACTTCAGTAACTTTTAATTCTTCTTGCCTAGTAGACAAGGTTATTTTAATGCGTACATTTACCTTGTTGTATATCTCCAGTCTGTATCTTCATTGCTTTATTGTGAGTGAAGGCTGTGTTCTCTTGCACCCTGAGTAGATGAGATGGTGTTCTAGAGGCAGAGAGGTTGAGATATGTTCAGATTGTTTAATTCACTTACAGATAGATTTTTTTCAGGAGTCCCCAAGATTACTCCCCAGATTTGGTGGATCCTTAGGAAGACTCACAGGGCTCAGCATATGATTGTACTTTTGGCTATGATTTATCACCATGAAAGTATACAAAGCAGAACTGGTTAAGGGAAAGGCACTCAAGGTAAAGTCTGGAGGTAAATCAGTCACAAGCTTCTATGTGTCCTTTCCCAGTGGTGTTGCTCAGGATGCACCTGACTCTGCCATAATGTGTGAAATGTCTCCCAGGAACACCTGCTTGAGCCTAGACTTCAGAATTTGTATCACAGTCTGGCCTTGTAAGCCCGTAGTGGCTGTGTAACTGACTATACACTGAAATTCCAGACTCTCGGAAGGAAAGCAGGTGCCTAGCACAAGCCTCATTGTATTGTTCATACAATTAGTAGAGGTACACTGAGCCACTGTTATCATTTAGGGAATGTTTTCTAATCAAGTTCACAGACACCAGCCAAGGGCCAATCTGTAAACAAGCCTCTCTGAGACTGCAGTCACAAGCCTGCTATGTTAACTCTTTTTTGTACCTAGATTAAAAGGTAAAAAATTTAAAGATTTTATTTATTTATTTAAGAAAGAGAGAGAGCAGGTGTGAATAGGGAGAGGAGCAGAGCAGGAGGGAGTGGGTAGAGGAATGAATTCCGAGCAGTCTCCATGCTGAACACACAGCTCAACCTGGGGCTGGATCCCACAACCGTGAGATTACCACCAGAGCTGAAACCCAGAGTTAGATGCCCAACAGACTGAGCTACCTAGGTGCCCCATAAGGTAAAAAATTTTAAAATAAGAAGTCTCTCATCTGTACTTATTATGAGATTGTTTAATTGTAGGGAAATTATATTGCAAGTTCTGCTCTAAATACAAATGACTTCTCTGGAGATTTTTGAGAAAAGTGTGATAAACCTGCTCTCGTCTTTTTAGTAGGACATGGCAAAACTAGAACTTTGGGGGAAGTAGCTACATCAGCTGCCTGTAATGAAGTATGGGGCCTCTAGAGAACAGTTTGCACTGCACAATAGTGGCTGCTTTGAACAGCAGATCCTAGGTTGACTAGGTGTGCCCTGGGGTATTTAACTGCTGTTGAATGCAGCGAGGTCCTTGGTCATTCATTCCCTCCAACCTGCTTACTCATACCCCTCATGGGCTTGATAATATATTACAAAAGATTTTTTAATGATTACTTTTACAAAGCAGTAATGCCTTTGGTAGAGGTACCAGGCCGTTACCTGATAGACAGATCTCATGGGTGGAGGGTACAGGAGTGGTTAGGGTAGAATGTAATGTTAGGTTGTCTTCATGCTGTGATGTACCCCTCTACTGCCTAAACCGGTAAAAACCAGGGCCTAGATGTTGACTCTTCTCCATGGATATTTGTTATTTTCCAAGGTAGCTAACTGATTTTACCATGATGAGATGAACTCACAGACTCACATTATGAACCTAGAATGAAAAAAAAAGAAAATCATTCTAGAAGTAGTAGAGTGAACAGACTTGGTGCGCAAAGAATTTAAAATAAAACCAGTAAATATCCTCACAGAAATGGGAGAATCTAGGAATTATGAAACAGGAAGCTTCCAAGAAGAACAAATTAGGTACTGGACATCAATATATTCTTGTTGAAGTAAAGATCTCAATGGATGGGTTTCATAATTGAACAGCAGAGTGAATACAACTGAAGAACAAAATAGTGACGGCTCAGTGGGTGAAGCATGCGACTCTTGATTTTGGGGTAGTAAGTTCGAGTCCCATATTGGGTGTAGAGATTACTTAAAATAAAATCTTCAAAAATAAGTAAATAAGAAAATAAAGACATTAAAAGCTGTTGGGGATAAGAGAGGGAAAGTTAATATCAGCATGGCTGGAGTCACTGTAAAATAAATGGTAAGATGTTAGTATTTGAAAAGTAATTATTGGGGTGCCTGGGTGGTGCAGTCAATTGAGGCTCTGACTCTTGGTTTTGGCTCAGGTCATGATCTCAGGGTCATGGGATTGCATTCCGCATTGGGCTCTGTGCTCAGCAGGGAGTCTGCCAGAGACTTTTTGCCCCTCAGTCTTCCCCTCCCTCTCACTCCCCACTTCTTCTCCTCCCAAGCTTGCTCTCTTTCTCTCTTTCAAATAAGTAAGTGAATAAATACAATACAATCTTTAAAAAAATAAAAAGAAAAGAAAAATAATTACTGAAAATTTCTGGAATGGAAGATGTAAGACCTCAATTTGAAAGGGCTCATAGAACCCTTTCCAGATGAGAAAATTCTATACCTAGATATTTTAAATTCACATTTTAGACCACCAAAGTCAATAAAGCAAGTGCTAAAACTTTCCAGAGGAAAAATGCAGGTCAACCACTAAGCAAAAAAAAACAAACAAACAAAAATCCGACTGAGTTCTCCGAGTTACAGCACTTGATGCAAGAAGAGACTAAAGCAGCAATTTTAAAACATTGATAAAAGTAAAAATCAAGCTTAGTAAATTTTATTGAGTAAGCAGTGACACATGAAAATATATCCTAAAATCCAAGATCAATGCTACTCAAAGGCCCAATCCAAAAACAGTTTATTGTCCTTATCTGGATGAGATAAGGAGCTTGTGTGTGAATGTACATCAAATCAATACGCTGCTTCTTTTATTGAGAAAATCTTGCTAAGAAAAGAAAGTCAGCTGGACTAAACTGTGTGCTTAGTAATAGAGTATTTACACTGGCATAAACCTTTTTTTTTCTTTTTTTTAATTGCAAATTTGTGGACCAGTGCTTGTTTGTGGATCATCTTTTTAGTAGCACTGGTCTGGAAGCTATCACCATGTTGTGAGTGTGGGTGAAGGTGTGCAAGACCCTAGGAACAGAAGAGTGAGCTTAGAGGTTTTTCTTAGTTTTGCAGTGGAGAGAAGATGTAGGTACTGATAAACCTTAACACTTCATAGGGAAAAATAAGCATATATATGAACTTATTAAGTTGGACTATACACCATAAGACTAGAACTTATTAAGTTGGACTATACTCCATAAGACTATTCTTTTAAAATAGAACTAGGAAATAGCATTTTTTTTCTAATGGAAAAATAAGAAAAAGATAAGTAAATAACCTTAAAGATAATGGTAACTAAATAATTAGAAATAAGATGACTAAAATAAGACCTAATATCGCAGAAACATAATAAATATAAATAGTCTAAGCCAATTAAATGGTAAAAGATTCTTATATTGGTTAAAAAAAACAAGACAACAAAATACAAGTTTCAAATCCATCAGATAATTTTATATGTTGTCTTTGAGTCAAAGTTTAAAATAAAAGTATGTAGCCTTTCCAGAAGACATGAATAGACATTACTGCAAAGAAGACATCCACATGGCCAACAGATACATGAAAAAGTTCTCCACATCACTTGGCATCAGGGAAATACAAATCAAAATCACAATAAGATACCACCTCACTCCGCTAAAATTAACAAGTCAGGAAATAACAGATGTTGGCAAGGATGTGGAGAAAGGGGAACCCTCCTACACTGTTAGTGGGAATGCAAGCTGGTGCAGCAACTCTGGAAAACAGCATGGAGGTTCCTCAAAAAGTTGAAAATAGAGCTGCTCTATGACCAGCAATCAAACTACTAGGTATTTACCCTAAATATGCAAATGTAGTGATCGGAGGGGACACGTGCACTCGAATGTTTATATAGCAGCAATGTCTACAATAGCCAAACTATGGAAAGAACCTAGATGTCCATCAACAGATGAATGGATAAAGAAGATGTGGTATATATATATACAGTGGAAAACACTCCAGTCATCAAAAAAAAATAAAATCCTGCCATTGCATGATGTGGATGGAACTAGAGGGTGTTCTGCTGAGTGAAATAAGTCAATCAGAGACAATTATCAAATGATCTCTCTGATATGATGAATTTGGGAGGCAGGGTGGGGGGTTATGGGGGGTAGGGAAGGGAAAAATGAAACAAGATGGGATCTGGAGGGAGATAAACCATAAGAGACTCAATCTCACAAAACGAACAGGGTTGCTGGGGAGTGGGGGTGGGGTATATGGACAGTGGGGAAGATATGTGCTATGGTGAGTGCTGTGAAAAGTGTAAGCCTGATGACTCACAGACCTGTATCCCTGGAGTAAATAATACCTTATATGTTAATAAAAATAATTTTAAAAATGTAGCTTTCATTTTCTTCTAAACTATTTATTGGAAGCAGGAGATAGCTGAGGGGACTAATATCTAGAATAAAATTATAAATATATGTATGTATATTTACATGTGTATATATAGACACACATACACACATAAATAAATAAATATATTTAACTTAAATAGAAAAAAAGCTAGGCAAAGCATATGAGTGGTTAGTTCATTAAGGGGGAAACTAAATTGTGTAGAAATAAGAAATGGATTTATAACACAATCACACAATGGCTTATGACTCTTCTAAATATAGAGGGACCATTAAAAGAACACCCAGGCTTAATACTAGTAATTAAATTTTGACAAATTTGATATTTTGCCAGCATTTGTCCTTACAAAAGCTACAGGTTATATACAAGTATATGTTTGGAACAAAAAATTTTTTAATGGAAACCTGTAGTTTTTGTAAGGAGGATAGAATGTATTTCATTTAACAATTTTTTACCTTAATTTATAACTTTAAAAAAATATTTGGCCATACCATCCATGGGCCTGCACCTGCGCTCTCACCTGGCTCCACAACTATTAGGGGCAGGCCTGATAAAGGAAGCAGAATTATAAAGCAACATCATAGCAGGCCTTTATACCTACCGCAGAAGTTTGAGTAAGTTACTGCAGTGGTTAAATGATGTAGCAATTTCCTATTGCTCCTGTAACAAAGTAACTTAGTGACTTATAACAAGACAAATTTTTTGTCTTACAGTTCTGGAAGTCAGAAGTCTGAAATGGCTTTAACTGGGCTAAAATCAAGGTGTTGGCAAGGCTGTGATCCTTCTGGAAGCTCTTGAGGAGAATCTGTTTCCTTGCCTTTATCAGGTTCTAGAGGCAACTTGTCATCCTTGCCTTGGGACTCCATCCTTCATAATTAAATCAGCCTATAAAGTTTTCTCTCTCTCTCTGACTCTGACTCTTTGCCCTCCCTCCTTCCCTTAAGAGGACCTTTATGCTTATATAAGACAAAATAATCTCCCCATTCCAGGCTCCTTAATTTAATCACACGTGCAAAATCTCTTTGCTATGTACGGTAACATATTTACATATTCTAGGGCAGAGGACATGGACATTCCTCTCTCTAACACAACTGGAGCATGGAATTGGAAGGCAGGTGGAAATTGGAGATCTTGGATGAATATTGTTACTTTTTACCTTATATTATTTTGTACCACTGTTTAAATTGGTTTTGCCAAAAAATATTACTTTTATAAGAATAATTATCAAAAATATTTTGATCTCTCAGTCACTTTTGTTGTTTCTTTTAATAGAAAGTAAATTTTATATTATGCTTCTCTTCGCCTTGTAGAAACATTATTTCTATGGACTCTTAAAATCATTGGGTTGAACCAATCCCATTTAAAAAAAAAAGATTTTATTTATTTTAGAGAGGGAGAGAGAGAGAGAGCTTATGCACGCAAGTGGGGGAAGGCAGAGGGGGAGGAAGAGGGAGAGGGAGAGAAAATCTGAAGCAGACTCTGAGCTGCAGCACAGAGCCTGAGGGAAATAATAATCCCATTTAATAGAGATCCAAACTGATATATACAGAGCATAATTGAATTACCTAATCTTTGCACTTGAAGGGAATATCTTTTGGAAGAAGGAAAAATGTAGGATAAACAACTGTAAGTAAGGCATTAAAAAAAAAAAAAAAAAGATGTTTAGGAAGTATTTCAGCATGTCACTTCCCCCAAACTAGTTCCAGTCTGTGTATGGAGTCTTATTCATTAATATTGCTATTCCAGGGGACAAGGAGTTAGTTACTTTCAAATGGGCCTAAGACAAATATTAAGTTAAATACTCAATGACATCTAATGCCATCTTGGACAATTCTGCTCTGAGGACTGCTCTAGGACCTGAAGCCTTCTTAGGTACAGTCTCCCACCCCCACATTCTTTCTTTTGTTCAGCCATACCCTTAGTACGCCCTCTAGGCACAACATCTTTGATCTGCTGTGGAGATATGACCATGACTCACACCAATTCTTAAAAGTTCTCTTGGGTGATCCCCCAGCAGTTTCTCAGCTTCTAGAACTATCAAAGCAGGTCTCTAGAAAGGTGGGGCTGCTGAGCTGTACTTGTCCTGTGGTACTAGAGACACACGTCTCTCTGTAAGTCCCCTTAATAAACCACTTTTTATCAGGCTGGACTTGTCAGCCTTTATCTTCAGATGTGTGGCTCCTTCAGCCTTTGGAGGCCATTTTGCAAACACCTCCCTTTCATGGAACACCTGGAAAACTTAACTCTTCGCAGTAATAATTGTTTATTTCCCTCTTTTCCTAGTAATTTCATACTGGCAAACCCGATTTAAGTGGTCATAAAATGCATGATCTTAAAGCAGACATTATTTAACACATGTACAATGGACAAAGATATAAGCAGCCTACTTTTTACATCACTGCCTACATCCTTTCTTCCCAAATATCTCCCAAAAGTCAGGGTGCCGTCCCTGTTGTTAGAGGTGCCTCAAGGTAGATATTGTGATAGTGATTGACTTTTGAAGATGGAGGGATGACTGCTGGTGTTTCCATGGGTGGTGGTTCTGAGGTTCTCGTTTTGAAGAATTAGGGTTTATAGATTAACTTGTGGTGCAAGCTCATCCCTGTCTCATTCTCTCCAGGGTTCTTATAACCAGTAGTGGCTCAGTCTTAATTGGTTTACTCACTCTTAGGACGATTTGGTTAGAAGCTTCTCAGAGTTCTAATTGCTTTATCATGCTCAGCCAAGTAAAATATAGAAACACTAAATTAAAAAAGAAAAGATCTTATCTACCTTTTTCTCAGCACAGAGCATTTAACATCTAAACATTTTCAAGTCTCATAACCTTTTTTTCCCCCCAAAGGTGAGATAATCTTAACAGTGTTCTTTAGAAAATTCCCCTAGATACACTTTCAAATCATATTAAACCACTCCAAAACCATCGGTAGCATATTAAATAGGAATTTAAGAAGAAGAAACAGAACATTTAAGAAAGAAAGGTCACTAGCAGGAGAGCAGTCGATGGAAAAATAATTTAGATAGATGTTAATGCAGGTATTAGTACTCAAGGAAAAGTACTCAAGGAAAAATATCTAAATGTAGGACTTAAAAATTTTTTGGATTTGTTAAAAGGAATATCTGAGTTTTTATATTTCATTAACATAATGTGACAAGTGTCTAAAATAAGGGACGTTTTGAAGACTGAAGGAAGTTTTATGAAATGAAGCAGCTGTTAAACACAGGGTTCTTCAGCTTCTGTTGTCTCTATGTTTTTGCTGCTGCCCAAAAGTTAAGTGATATATTGTTTTATTTTTAAAAACCATGAATTCACAATTTTATCCTCTTTTTTCCCCTAATCCAATACAGTGGACACTGGTAAAATGGTCAAAATCTGGAAGTATTTAAAGGAGGAATCAGAAAGACTTGCTGAGGGATTGTGAGAGATTAGGAATAGTGAAGAATCAAAGGATGAGACTTCCATATCCAGTAATGGCAGACAGAAATTTATACTAACCTTCCCAATAAAGGAAAGTAGAAAAGTTAGCAATAGCAATAAGTATTATAATAATTCTTCTGGAATTCATCATGGAACTTGCAAGGTAACAAAGAATTACCTGGTCAAGATTGAGAAAAAAATATAGGGATTCATGAAGCTGGTATTTGGAACTACTTTTACTTTGGGATATTCATTAACCTGAATGAGCTGACTGAAAGCTTAAGGGATTTTTTTTTTTAAATTTATTTTTAAAATTTCTTTTCAGTGTTCCAGAATTCATTGTTCATGCACCACACCCAGTGCTCCATGCAGTACATGCCCTCCATAATACCTACCACCAGGCTCACCCAACCTCCCACCCTCCACCCCTCCAAAACCCTCAGATTGTTTTTAAGGGGTGTTTTGATAGCCTTTTCTGGGGCAGGGAGAGGAGGGAAGAAGGGGGAGAAAATAAAACCATTCCCCACATAGATTTCAATCTAGCTTTGAGGTTAGATTTTATGAAAATCTGTCCTTAAAATTGGATTAAGATGACCCCAGATTGTTAAATCCACAGAGTCCTGACAGAACTCAGTGAACATTGTCTTTGGAGGAAGATAAGATCATTATACGTCCTCAAATTATTTCTACAATTTAAAAAGCAAAATGTAATACCTGAAACAGGAGGAAACTAACTTCACAGAAAGAACAGAAAGAAACAATAGATAATATTTACCCACAGACACTCTACATACTGGAATTATCAGAGAGAGACTCTAAAATCGTCATTTAATGTTCAAAGAGACAAAAAAAGGCAAAATTAAAAGTTTTGGTAGAGAAATAGAAATTACAAAAACAACAGCAATTTTTAAAAAAGATTTTATGTATTCATTTGACAGACAGAGATCACAAGTAGGAGGAGAGGCAGGCAGAGAGAGAGGGGAAAGCAGGCTCCCAGCCGAGCAGAGAGCCCGATGCGGGGCTCGATCCCAGGAAGCTGGGGTCTTGACCTGAGTCGAAGGGAGAGGCTTTAACCCACTGAGTCACCCAGGTGCCCCAATAACAGCAATTTTGAAAAAAGAATAAAATAAATATTCTAGAACAGAAAGAAAGAAAGAAAAAAAAAACCCAAAAAACCCACAATACAGTAAACAAAAACTAAGTAGCAAAACTAAAGTGTGAATTGGGGAAGTTCATCTTCAGGGACCAAAGTCCTAACAGTTATTTCAAAACTAGGAAAAAAAATTCTAACATTTCTAAACTTCCAAATTTAACTCCTTGAAGTTAAACCACTTAGACTATTTTCTATTTATTCATTAAAAATGTAAGAACATCTTATAAAAGATAGACAGCATGGTTCAAACAAGTACTTTGGAAACA
Source organism: Mustela nigripes (assembly GCF_022355385.1). Classification (NCBI taxonomy): domain Eukaryota; kingdom Metazoa; phylum Chordata; class Mammalia; order Carnivora; family Mustelidae; genus Mustela; species Mustela nigripes. The sequence goes on from NC_081558.1 coordinate 159,991,694, forward strand.
AAAATTTTAAGTTGCTGATATAGTAAAACCATAGTAGTTCAAAAGAACATTTCTCATTCTCCTGAAAAAGGTCCATTGTAAATTAAATGAAATTGCAGACAGATAGCAGCTTTTTATGTTTCATATTCTTTTTCTAGAAAGTTACACAGAAATTGTTTATTGTTAATTTAATACCGTTTGAAACATTTAAAGTGATCCCATTTGGCTCATTCTGGAATATTTCCTTTTTTTTAAAAGATTTTATTTATTTATTTGACAGACAGAGATCACAAGTAGACAGAGAGGCAGGCAGAGAGAGAGGGGAAACGGGCTTCCTGCTGAACAGAGAGCCCGAAGTGGGCCTCCATCCTAGGACCTTGAGATCATGACCTGAGCCAAAGGCAGAGGCTTAACCCACTGAGCCACCCAGGCGCCACTGGAATATTTCTTTTTCCTGTCCCTTCTTGCCTAAATGTTAGGTTTCAGGCATGGCATATGACTTGGGTTTTCATTCTTTCTAATCCATTTCTGTATTTTTCTGGACTTCCCCTTCCCATTTGTCATTCATAGATGAAAATAACATAACTGCCTTTAAAGTTCACCTCCCATCCCCCACTGTGAGAATTGCTGTCTAGTCCCAAAGTGGCCAAAAATCATCTCAGAAGATTCACCAAGAGGTGCACGAGGGGAAACAAGAGGATCAGACTCTTGTTGAGGAGCTGATCGGGACATTACAGAAAGGGGTAATGGTGGGAGGGACCCCAGCTATCTCTCCCTTTTCTAATGCCATGAGAAAGGGGTTCTCTTCTGGCCAGCACCCTTCCCCATTGCCCATGTTCCCATCCCTCAGGTCTAGTTTCCCTTCAGGGAGGTGGAATATGGGACTGTAGGAAGAAGGTGTAGTATGTGTAGGCCTCAGGAAGTGGAGGGTCCCAGGATTGGGGTAGGGATTCCTTTTTCCTTTTTTGCCTGCACCTTAATGTAGAAATCCCCCAGGTTCTGTTTCTTGTTTTTTTTTTTTTTTTTTTTTTTTTTTTCTTTCTTTCTTTCTTTCTTTCTTTCTTTCTTTCTTTCTTTCTTTTTTTTGAGAGAGAGAGAGAAAAAACCGTGAGTGGGAGGTGAGAGATGAAGAAGAAGAAAAAGATGAGAGAGAATCTTTAGCCGCTCCATGCTGATTGCCTGATACAGGGCTCCATCTCATGACCCTGAGATCATGACCCAAGCCAAAGTCAAGAGTCCCACACTTAACCCACTCAGCCACCAAGGCACCCTGGTTACATTTTCAACAAGATTTTTATTCAGTAATTTGTTTCTTGGGGGTGAAAGACAGTTGGCTGACTGACATACCACTGTACTTGAGACCAGAATTAGATAAGATTATCTTCCAAGATTTATCCACATGGCAGGCATTGTGAGGTACCACCTGATTCCTTTGGTAAAGGATTTTTTTCTCCAGTGTTGGTAAGTGTTGTCAGTTAAAGTCAGGCCTTTCATGGATGACCTCATCCTATGTCAGGCTTCTTCTTAGGAGCTATATCTAATGACTGATAGATACAGGAGGATAAAATATGGCCATTTTAGCAAAACAGAGGACAACTCTAAAGGGCATTCAAGCTCCAGAGCTTCCCATGGGGTTAGCTGAACTTGTGGACCTACCTTATCATTTTAATTCTGGCTCTGCCCACTCCAGTTCCTGTTCCTTCATTTTCACAAGTGATGAGTTCAAGGTTATTCTTTAATAAACATCTTTCACACTAAACTCCATTTTAGAGTATGCTTTCTAGGATATTCAACCTATGACAATTTTATCTCAAATTTCCCTGGAAGGAGGCATGGAATCTATTTTCCATCCATCCAGCCATACAGCCAACCATCCATCCATCCACCAAGCCATCCATCTCTTTATCCTACCATTTTTATTGAGCCATCTGTGTCTCAGAAGATAATTATTCTTTTCAGTAATATTTTTTTAGGTCATCATATTTATACTGCCCACCAAGTAGTCATATATTGTTTCACTAGCTTCCAAAAGAGATAAATAAATGTGCAATGTGAGGTATGCAATCAAAATCACATCAAAACATCACCAAAATCTCAAAGTGCTTCTATTACTGAATTTATGAAATAAGTTTATGAAAACATTAATTTTAGTTTCACCAAATTATCTCCAGGGGGCAGCAGAGAGTAATTTTAAATTAGTAAATTCGCAAATAGATGATTAGGGACAGAGCAGGGTTTTTTCCTTTCTTTTTTTCCTTCCTCCTTCGTTGCTTCATTTCCTCCATCTCACTTCCTTTCGATTCCCACTGCTCTCTCTCTCTTTCTCTCTCTCTCTCCAAAGCAGGTGACTGTGAAGTTGTAGGAGTGCCCAACTTGTTCAAAAGAGTGAGTGAATGAACAGATTTAAGAGAGGTGAGGAGTGTAGGAGATGTATTGGAGACAAGGCAGAGAGTTAAAACATCAATAGTAAGCTAATTAATCCCTTAGTTAAGGGATAGACATTGGGGTGAGATTTCCTGGGGTCAAATAATGTCTTCCTCACTCATTAGCTGTGGAACTGGACAATTTACTCAATCTCTCTGGCTTCAGTTTTCTCAACTGTAAAATGGGGATAGTAGTATGCATTTCATAGGGTTGTTAAGAGGATTAAATGAGGCCATATTTATAAAGTGTTTAGAATGAGACCTGCATGTTAAACTAAGGGTTTGACATACGCTATTGTATGAACATGAGTGGTGCCTAGAATTAATATTTAGAAAAATTCAAAATGTGGTTACTAATTTTTCTGCTCTGGCTTTCCTTGGTGATATTGCACATATTTTATTTTCAAACATTTTCAAATTTTTCTTTTTGCATAAGCTTTGAATTTTAACAAAAAATAATGATTAACTCACGTGGTAGATGTTATGTCTAACTTTTTAAGAAGAATTATAGGGATGACATAGCATTAGCTGTATATTCGAAGTGAAAAAATTCAGGTAAACATTGGCATAATAGTAGAATGTAGAAATACAAATAACAATTAGTGAGGCTCTTTCAAGTTATTTATTGGTACATTTAATGATTATGCATGGAAGAAGATCCAGGATTTCAGAAGAGCTTGAACCTTCAAAGCTTGAAACAATGAAGATTGCAGAGAGGTGAAGGAGAGAATGGGGAAATAGGGTATGGCCAAGACAGCAGCCATTTTATGTTATTGTACATTGAATTATCATGTCTCAATTATAGTAGTAATTCATTAGCCTCAAATCTCTAACCATCATGCCACAAGGGCAGGGCAGAAGTGAAATAAATACTTGAGGATTTATGTATGTTGTAGAGTTTGAGGTCTTTGAAATTCTCCACATTGCTAGGCACTGGTCTTTCACCTCTGTGAAATTGTTACATTAGTACTTGGGTAGTAGGAGGACAGAGTTGATCGAGAGATCTGGGACCAAGTGTTTAGTAGTGTGTGTGTGTGTGTATGTGTGTGCGCGCACGTGTGCGCGTGCAGGGTAAATTAAGCCATGTGTCTAAGGCAGAGAGCTCACAGAAAGTAAAAATAATAAGACAAATAAGTATTGGCTCATTTTTGCAAGAATACACATCCAGAAAATTCAGCTAAGAAAGGAGAGGCAAGCAGGTACTTGTGTTCTAGGCAGTGAGCACTCAGATCCAGGAGGCAAAAGACAGGCAATGGAGAACAAAGAGTCAGGAGCAAAAGGCCAATAGAGTCTGTCCAGTAAGTATTCAAGATCATGCAAAGCTTCTACATAATGGACAAGAGAGCAACATCTTACCTGGTTTCAGTTGTGGCTAAGTATGAATCTAACACTGGGGACATTTGGCTGGAAAAAGTTTACTTCAAAAGCATTTATAGGCAGATAAATCAGTTTTTTAGTAAATCAGCAGTAATATAATATAATATAATGCCCCTAATCAATTTGGGGGCATTATATCTTAAAGCAGCTCTAATGTATTAAAGCTTCCTAAGCCCCTTTGTTTTGGCTACCACAACATTAACCAGCATAATATAGTTCTCTCTGTCTCTCATGTGTGCTGACTCTTTTTTTTTTTTTTAATTTTGATTCCAGTATAGTTAACATATGGCATTATATTAGTTTCAGGTATACAGTATAGCAACTCAACCATTCTATACATTACTCAGTGCTCGTCATGATAAGTGTACTCTAATTCCTGTCACCTATTTCACATACCATCCCCACCCACCTCCCCTTGGGTAACCATCAGTTTGTTCTTTATAGTTAAGAGTCTGTTTCTTGGTTTGTCTCTTTCTACCCCCTCCTTTGCTCATTTGTTTGTATCTTGAATTTCATATATGCGTGAGAGCATATGGCATTTGTCTTTCTCTAACTGACTTATTTCGCTTAGCATTATACTCTCTAGCTCTGTCCATGTTGTAGCAAATGGCAAGATTTCATTCTTTTTTATGGCAGAATAATGTTCCATTGTATATATATGGACACTTGGGCTGCTTTGCAATGTCTTGGTTATTGTAAATAGTGCTGCAAGAAACACAAGGGTGGGGCGCCCGGGTGGCTTGGTGGGTTGGGCCTCTGCCTTCAGCTTGGCTAGTGATCCTGGAGTTCTGAGATTGAGCCCCGCGTCGGGCTCTCTGCTCGGTGGGGAGCCTGCTTCCCTCTCTCTCTCTCTGCCTGCCTCTCTGCCTACTCGTGACCTCTGTCTGTCAAATACATAAACAAAATCTTAAACACACACACACACACACACACACACACACACACACACACAAGGGTGCATGTATCCTTTTGAATTAGTGTTTTCAGGGCACCTGGGTGGCTCAGTGGGTTAAGCCTCTGCCTTTGGCTCAGGTCATGATCTTAGGGTCCTGGGATCGAGCCCTGCATCAGGCTCTCTGCTCAGGGAGTCTGCTTCCCTCTCTCTCTCTGCCTGCCTCTCTGCCTACTTGTGATCTTTCTCTGTCAAATAAATAAATACAAATCTTTTAAAAAATAAAAATTAAAAAAAACCAAAAGAATTAGTGTTTTTATATTCTTTGGGTAAACACCCACTAGTGCGATTACTGGATCATAGTGTAGTTCTATTTTTAAGTTTTTGAGGAACCTCTGTATTGTTTTCCACAGTGGCTGCCCCAGTTTGCATTCCCACCAATAGTACATGAGGGTTCCTATTTCTCTATAGCATCACCAACACTTGTTTCTTATGCTGTTGATTTTAGCCATTCTGACAGGCATGGGGTGATGTGTCATAGTAGTTGTTTTTTAATTGCAGTTTTGATCAGCATTTCCCTGATGATGAGTGATGCTGAGCATCTTTCATGTGTCTGTCGGCTATGTGTGTGTATTTTTTTTTGGAGAAGGATCTGTTCATGTCTTCTGCCCATTTTTAAATCAGATTATTCGGTGTGGTTATTTTTATTATTTATTTATTTATTTGGTGTGAGTTGTATCAATTCTTTATATATTTTGGACACTAACCCTTTATTGGTGATGTCATGTGTAAATATCTCCTTCCATTCAGTAGTTTGCCTTTTAGCTTCATTGACTGTTCCTTCCTCTATGTGAGGCTTTTTGTTTTGATAGTCCTCACAGGCATTGATTCTTAAATGGCAGTACTGAAAAGGAGTGGAAGACTTGAGAGAACAAAAGGTTTGGTTTGAGAGAAGGAGTGGAAGACTTGAGAGAACAAAAGGTTTCTGGTTTGAGCCACACCCTTCTCTTGATCATGTCTTACTCTTCTGCTCTGCTTTTGGGTCTCTGTGCCAAGGACCACAGCTCAGGAGAATCTGGGGCCTTTAGATTTTTTCAAGGAGGTGCATTTACTCGATAAGCACGTTTTTCTCTTATTATATTGACGTTCATGGCATATTGTTGGCTTGCAAACTCCTGGTCCCTTTATTGTTTTTCTAAGCACTGGCACTCCGTAAGAGGTAAGGGTGAGAGTTGGGAGGTCAGGGGTTTACTTCCCTAACCTCTGGATGGAGGAGGTAAAGAAATGGGGAAGAAAGCCTCATCCTCCCAAATCTACGTAGAGAATTCTATGTGTTTCTACACCATTCTGTTGACTGCTAATTGTAGATGCGTCTGACTGGCATGAGAATATGAGTATCTCTGAAAGCTGTTGGCCTAACATTCAACCCAGAGAGACCACCAGTGGGGAAACCATCAGGCTAGCACACATGAAACTCTGGTTTTACACCCAGCTATGTCGCCAGTCACTTGGAGATCTTAGGCAGGCCATTTAGTCCTTCTGTGTTTAGTATGGGCTGTGGAATTGAAAAGGCAGTAAAATAGATGAACATCATAATTTTTTGATGATATGAAATGATGTGAGAAAAAATGCTCATGTCAGTATAATTCTAAGTGGAAAAAACAGGTTCAGACTTGAGTAAAAAACTTGCCTCATATCATTAGACGAGTAATTACCCAGCAGAGGCTCAGCCCTGGATCTATCCGTTATCAAAACCCAAGGTCTTGACCTCTTAGCCTTAGCCTCTTCATGGTGGAAACCAGAATGCTTTATTTTTTTTAAAGATCTTATTTATTTATTTATTTATTTATTTATTTATTTCAGTGAGAGAATGAGTGAGAGAGCGAGCATGAGCAGGGAGAGAAGCAGACTCCCAACTAAGCAGGAGTCCCATGTGGGAGTAGATCCGGGCACCCTGAGATCATGACCTGAGCCGAAGGCTCTAGGTGCTCTAGATGCTTTATTTTATTATTATTTTTCTTTTCTTTTTTTTTTTTTTTAAGATTTTATTTATTTATTTGACAGACGGAGATCACAAGTAGGCAGAGAAGCAGGCAGAGAGAGAGAAGAGGAGACAGGCCCCCCACTGAGCAGAGAGCCCGATGCGGGGCTCATTCCCAGGACCCTGAGACCATGACCTGAGCTGAAGGCAGAGGCTTTAACCCACTAAGCCACCCAGGCACCCCTAGATGCTTTATTTTAAATGACCTTTCGTTACTAATTTTCTGACACCTGGTGAAATATTAAGCAAAGGGGAAGTTGTCTTTGCTATAGTCCATCATTGTTACACAGCATATATCTTCAAGTACTCCATGCCCTCGAGTGTCTGATTTCACTGTCTTAATCAAGTTAGTTCACAGGAAGGAAAGCTTAAGAAGGGGAAGGGGGGGAAATATATATATAGTTTAATGTTTGGCAAGAGGGAAGATGAAACTGCTAACCTAAAAGAAAAAAATGCATGTTGTTTCATCTTTATCCTGTTTGCAGTGTTTTCTTCCCTTTCCTGGAGAGTTTTGCCTTGGGTTAGAAAATTCGTAACACATAACGGATTTCTTTCTTCCCAAACATAATTTAAATGCATGTGAGGTAGCCACATTAAGGCAGAGTTGTTTTGGGAAAGTCTGATTTCCAGGTATGTGACAGCTAAAGATGGGTGTTTATTGGTAATTTGGCTCAAATGATCAGTCTTTAGAGGCTCTTTGGTGGTGAAAGTAAATAAATGGAAGTAAGTACTAAATGGTGATAGAATAATGGCCTCCCAAAATGTCTGTGTCCTTGTCTGAAACTTATAGGAAAAGGGACTTTGCAGATGTGATTAAGAGTTTTGAGGTGTGGAGATTATCCTGGATTATCTGAGCAGTCCAATGTACCCACAAGGGTCTTTAAAAAAAAAAAAAAAAAAATATATATATATATATATATATATATATATATATATATATCCAGCCCCCCTTTTTAAGTAGGCTCCATGCCAACTCACAATTCTGAGATCAAGGCTTGAGCTGAGATCAAGAGTCAGATGCTTAAATGACTGACTGAGCCACTCAGGCACCACTCTGTAGGGTCTTTATAAGAAGGAGGCAGGGGGGTTTACAACCCAAGGAGATGTGACAAAGGAATGAGGTGAGAATGATGCAGCCACAATCCAAGGAATGCTGGTGGCCCCCAGAAGCTGGAAAAGGCAATGAATGGGTTTTCTGCACGTGTCCAGAAAGAACATGGCCCTCTGCCACCTTTTAGTCCTGGAAGGTCCATTTCAGACTTCTGACCTCTAGAACTATAAAATACATTTGTGTTTTTTTAAAGCCACTGGGTTTGTGGTAATCAATTATAGTATCAGTAGGAAATTAATCTCATTATGATTCTTCTAGAGTTGCAGACCTTATAAGGGAGGATATTTTCCTCCAAACTTTATTATTGAGGCTGCGTAGTTCTTCAACACGGAGAAGCTTCTAAAAGTTACTGTGACTGGGAAATGTAAAGCGATGGGCCAAGGACAGATACATATCCTGTTTTGCTTTGTGATCCAAAGTTTAGACAAATCTGTTTATCTTGGGCACATTCAGTGCTTTACTGTAAAGTTGATCTGTGAGCAGCAGAAGTGAGAGGGGGACCAATGAGCTGAAAGAGACCTCAGTCAATCTGCTTCCTCCGTCTTCGCTTCACTGCATACAGGAAATCTATTGCTGTGTCAAGTTCCAGAGAAGAGTTTCTTCTGTTCCAACTTACAAATCAGCCTGAGACGCAGAGTGGAAGGAGGAGGTTGGTAGAAAGGGAGTGTCCTGCTGTGGATGGGCTAAGAGGATCCAGCCCCGAGCCGCTAACCAGGGAGAGCCCCACCATGTCCAGAGCTCCTTTCCTACCTGTGTGGAGGCAAAGTACCAAGTAAAGGCAGAATACAAGAAATCGGAAATGCCCTGCACTAGGAGAACTCCTCAACCACAGCTTCTACCGATTTTGATTGTCTACTTAGCCCTCGGTAAGTCTCAGTTGTCTGTGAGAGAGCAACAGGAGAATGGCCAGAAACGTAGCTCAGCTTTTGCTAAGTTTGCTTTGCTTTTCTTGTGGAGCGAGGCAAGATAATGTGGTCACAAGAGATGGGGTCAGGGGTTACTCTCAGATTTATTTCACTTTATTCTCCTTACTCTGTGCTTGGTCTTACTTATTTTACTTTGTATCCTATGGTACTATAGGTATCTACAATTTGCCTCACTGCCTACTTCCTTATTTCCATGTTCTCCCCCTCCCCTTTTCTGAACGAGGCAGAATAAGTTAAGTATTTTCTAGTAACGATCCAAGTCATCTGGGTTCTCTCTGCCCTTCAAAAAAATGAATCCCACCTCATTCAGGTCCGTATTGTTCACAGTATAAATTAGGAGAGTTTATGGCTTTTAATCGCTTTCTATGGCCAGGTGCTTTCTAAAATAGAACGCACACACAGCGTGGCGGTGCATCTGTGAGGTATGTCTGTATTTATCTTTAAGACGTGTAGGCTGTAAAAGACACTTTCTGGATGAGAGGGCACTGCAACATCTAGGTTCTCGTAGGAGTTGTAGGACACTGGGGGCCCTTGGGGGAGGGGGTGTCCTGGTTTCACTACAGAGGGTTGGTAGGAGTTGATGTGGGAGGGAGTTTTCAGGTTTCACTTTTAGTAAATGGGAGCAGCCCCAAGGGAACAGTGTAGTTGGCATTACATTTCATAATTTGATCATTGAAGAAATAAAAGACTTAAAAATACTGACTACCTTCCAGCAAAACTGTTTTCCACATGACAGTCTTCCTGGTGAGCACAAGTAAAATAATCGTATTGTATTCCTGTGCCTTTCTAAGCAGAATTTTCATATACTTTTTGTCCTTTGATCTGCAAAGCAAACCAGTGAAGTAGGCATTGAAGATAGTTTTCCATTTTATGAAGGTAGAAATTGAGGCCTGGAGATGTGAATTGATTTGTCCAACACCACTTGTCAGTGACAGAGTCACACCCAGTCCCGCCTGTAGCATCACCAGACATTTGAATAGGCTTATGCCTTTCACGAAAAAGCAGCACTATTTTTAACACCATGGAAAAAAAAAATTATGCCCATGCTTGGTTATGGGCTTAATGGACTGCTTACTCACTTAAGAAAAATCAAGTAATCTAAATATTTCAGTAGTTGAGATCTGATTATGGGAAGCAAAGACCCAACTTGGCAGGGAAGCCAGCCAGGCAAGAGGCTATTTTTCATGTCAGATCACATTATGACTTTTGGGTAAAGGACAAAAAAAATCAAGATGAAAACGTAATGGTAATTTTGAATTGTAATGTTTTAAAGGTTTGCATTTTAAAACTGTTTCTGAATGCAACCAGAAGATACTACCTAAGTCAAATCTCTGAAAGCTGTGCTTATATAATTGTAAAGTTATCGAAATATTTAGGATCAGGATACAAAAAAGCAAATTACATTACATGCAGAGGTTTACATGATAAATTCACCATGAAATAATTTAGAATAACGAGAAGCAAACTACTTGGGGTATGACTTTACGTCTTTATTAATAATACTTTTGTTATTAATACTGCCAAACAGAAGTAACTCAATTTGTTGTACAAGATAAATTCACAAAGGCGCCTAAGAACTAATGACTTCAGAACTAGGCCTGGGTGGTTTATTGGCCTTTGGCTCAGGTCATGATCCCAGGGTTTTGGGATCGAGCCCCGTGTTGGGGGTCCCTGCTCAGTGGGGAGGCTGTTTCTCCTTCTTCCTCTGACTACCACTTCCCCTGCTTGTGTTCTCTCTATCAAATAAATAAATAAAAATCTTAAAAAAAAAAAAGAGCTAATGACTTCAGTGTAAAACATAGCACTTAAAAAATCTTTTTACTTTTGTATCTTTAGGGTAAATACCCAGTAGTGCTATTGCTTTTATGTGGATTTATTTGCCTATGAATTCAAGCAATGTGGTAGTTGGTAGGCAAAGTTTATTAAAAAAATGCCTGCAGGGAAAAATTAAAACAATCTAAGCGGTCCACTGTCTAGCAAGGCTCTCCAATGCTGTGTCTGATCTTCTTCCCTCATAATCTCCTTACTGTAGCCTATATGTATTCTAGCTTTTTTTCTTGTGTTCACATTATATCTTGCTATCCTAATCAACTTGACTCTACCTTTTATCAAAGTCACTGGTACTAAGATCCTGATTACTAAGGACTCCTCCACTTTTTTCCTTCTTTGGGCTTATTTGGTTCATTTGTCATTGTCTTCCACTAGAGGGCAGGAAGTAACAAGAAGAGGAACTAAAAATCAAAACAGGGCTGTTGGTAGCTTCAGCATGTTTGCGAAAGATTAAAAACAATTGCAAAAGAAAAAGGGTTTATTTTCATTAATTTCAGTCCTGTCTCCTTTTTCTAGTTTGAGAGTTATGAATTTGCATAATGGCTTCCTCTAAACAGCTATGCTTAAGCAATTAATAAAGTAATAAAAAGTATTAGGAACACTGAATTATTTATGATGTGTTTGTGAATAGTGGCTAAAAGTTATTAGCAACTATCATATGATCTCCCTGATATGAGGAAGTGGTGATGCAAGATGGGGGCTTAAGTGGGTAGGAGAAGAATAAATGAAACAAGATGGGATTGGGAGGGAGACAAACCATAAGTGACTCTTAATCTTACAAAACAAACTGAGGGTTGCTGGGGGGAGGGGGGTTGGGAGAAGGGGGGGTGGGGTTATGGACATTGGGGAGGGTATGTGCTTTGGTGAGTGCTGTGAGGTGTGTAAACCTGGCGATTCACAGACCTGTACCCCTGGGGATAAAAATACATGTTTATAAAAAAAAAATTAAAAAAAATTAATATTCAGTTACCACTTGAAGCCAAAAAAAGTAAAAAAAAAAAGTTATTAGCAATATAAATTAGGGAGATCAAGGTAAGACAAAATAATTGGAGAATATTTTAAATTGGTCCCAAAGATGGTAGATATTACAGTGGATTAGAGCTGTTGAAGTCTTAATGGAGAAAATGGATCTTGAATGATATTTTTGGGTAGATGGGGAAAGGTAGATATTTACATTGAAATTGAATGTATTGTATATTATTTAATGCCCCTTTGCTTCCATATTTCATCCATGCATGGAATATTTTGGTGCTTTGCATTTTCTCAGTAAAATCTCAATCTCCGGGCGCCTGGGTGGCTCAGCTGATTAAGCATCTGCTTTCCGCTCAGGTCATGATCCCAGCCAGGGTCCTGGGATAGAGTCCAGAATTCGGCTCCCTGCTCAGCGGAGAGCCTGCTTCTTCCTCTCTCTCTGTGGCTCCCCCTGCTTGTGATTTTTTCCCTCTTTCTCTCAAATAAATAAATAAAATCTTAAAAAAAAAAATCTCAATCTCTTTTCCCTAAATTTCTTGATTCTTGTATATCTGTGTTACGTTTAAAAGTTTGTCGTGAGGTATACTTTTAACCACTAACTGTGTCATCTTTAAGAAATTGTTTACCCTCTTTGACAAGAATTTCCTCATTCGTGAAATGAAGGAGATGTAGGAGACTTTTGAGAAATATAGTTTTCAAACAGGAAGGGCTTTAGAAACCTTCAAATTTCATTTCATACGTGGGCAAATAAAGCCCAGCATTTGTTCAAGGAATTACTAAAGATACCACCCAACTTTTTAGTAAATGAACTGAGCTTGAAACTCATCCATAGTATCAAACATACAAGGTAAAAGAGATGTGGCAAGTATGTGTGGGATAATAGGAGATTCCTGTCTAGGAAAAAGAAGACAAGGCTAAAATGTGGGTTAGTTATTTTTTTAGTTAGTAAGTAAGGGTGTATGTGTCATGTGTGAGGAACTGTGCTTCATGCTGGCGATACTTGAACAAGACAGACATAAATCATGCTCTCATGAAGCTCAGACTCTCAGAGGAGAGGTGAGCATTAAATAAACTATTGCACATAAGTAATGTGTAAGGAGAAAGAGAGGGTGACATGGAAATGTGTAATTGGTAAGTCTAGTCTCGTCTGTGAGGGTCAGGGAAGGCTTCCCTTTGGAAGTGATGTTTGAGATGAAGAGAAGCAGAAAAGAGCGAGGCAGGAAGCGTTAAGGGACTCACATTCCAGGCAGGTCAAGCACCTTGTATGAAGGGCAGAGGGAACTGAACTATGATTGCAGTGGTAAACAAAACAAAAACAAAAAACCAAAGAGAAATCAACTGTATTGAGGCTCAGTTGGGGTTCTGGGAGCGAGGGAGAATGATGAGAAAAGGTGCAGAGAGAAAGCTGGGCAGATGAGACACGGGGGAATGTCTGCATTAACGTGCCTAAGGGAAAGACCGGCTTGCAGAGAAAGCGAAGGAGACAGGGCCAAGTACAGGCATAATAGTAGGGGGTAAGAAAAGGGATTCACCAGGAAAGGGAAGTGGTTAATAGCCTCAGAATCTTCCAACAACCCAGGGGCACCAGTCCTGAAAAAAGGCCAAAGGAGCTGGTGACCTTTAAACCTGGGTTCTGAATGGAAGGGTATAGGAGCCACAAGATTGCTGGTGTTGAGGAGAGGGTGGGTGTGGAGGAAATTGAGGCTGTGGTCACAGACCATTCATCCAGACATTTGGCAGTAACAAAAGGAGAAGGGATCACAGTTAGAAGGAGAAAGCAGCATCTAATTTCTTTCAACCAATATAGGGGAAACCTGAGTGTGATCAAAGGGTGTCATCTGAGAACATTCAGTGATTTGGTCAAGGTTCTTTTCCAGACTGGGTGTGTGTATATGTAGCTGTTAGTTGTTTAGTGACTTATTTTCTTTTTCCTTGCCATTTGGTTAGTTTGCCATGAAATGCTACCTCTCCCTGAAGGTGAACTATTACGTAATATGAGAGTATCTGGTTATATGATCCTGTTTTGTGGTACTGACAATTTTTCAGAAAAAAAAATGTCCAAGTCAAAATGATGAAACCATGTCACTTTTATTTTCTAAAAAATCCTCCCATCTCTTGTTCGTTGGATCCTTCCTAGATGTTCCCCAAGGGTTATTCTAAACCAGTAAATAAGCTAGTTGAGAGTCACCTATAGGAACCTAAATCATTAAAGATACTGTGATGTCAACTCAAATCTACTCAGTCAGACTAATCAGGGTGCAGAGTCTGAGATCTGGGCTTTCATAAATCTTTGCAGATAGTTCTGATGGGAGCTTGGATTTAAACACTCTCTTAGTTCTTTATCACGCAAACTATCCCTCTTATCCTGCATACTCAGCAGATGGCTGCTCACTTTTGCTTTCCTGTCATCCACTGTGGATTTCTTAAACCAAATGATGACCTTTCTGAGGGTAGAGACCTTACTTCATGCATCCTATCACCCCCCAGGGCTCTGCACAGGTACGGATGCTAAGTAAAGATACTCCAAAAATGTTCGTCAACATGAGCTTCCCCCAAATATCTGTGTCTGTAACTTCTCTTGACCTTTCTGCTTCTCTTTTAAGAGACCATGTATTTCCCCCTTCTTTTTCTTTTTCTCCTCCTGCGCCTTCTTCTTCTTCTTCAATTTATCTATTTACTTGAGAGAGAGAGCGAAAGCGAGAAAGCTGGGGTATGGGCAGAAGGAGAGGGGGAAGGAGAGAGAATCCTCAAGCAGACTCCCCACTGAGCAGGGAGCACAAAGCAGGGCTCGATCCCAGGACCCCGAGATCATGACCTGAGATGAAATCAAGAGTCTGTCACTTAACCAACTGAGCCACCCAAGAGTCCCAGTATCAGTCTTTTCAAAAGCAAACTTCCACTTTGCTTTGGCCTTATTTCCTGCCAGTACCACTAGGATGTTGCTTTACCATCACTGGTGTAAATTCTAGCTCCCTCCCTTTCTGTCTACAGATAGGTTGTGCTCTCCTCTGTTAGATACCTTCTCCCTCCTCATAGTTCCAAATATCCCATCCGTCTCGCTCAGGTTTGACACGAAAGGATAAAGACCCTTGTCATTCTCCCATACTTTCAGGGCCTTGAAAGAATAAGTCTCCATGTGCTGACCGTTGCTTCTGCTTGGCTCCTTTCAATCTTGTGCTCCTACCTCTGTCTTAACACTACTCTCTTACAGACGCTACAGCTCTCTGACCACTTTCTTGTTAGTAAATCATAAAGCCTCTTAGTCCTTAACTTAAGGCTTTTCCCACGTGATTATTTTTAAATTTTATTTTATTTATTTGACGGAGAGTGACATAGCGAAAGAGGGAACAGCAGCTAGGGGGAGTGAAAAAGGGAGAAGCAGTCTTCCTACTGAGTAGGAAACCCGATGAGGGGCTCGAACCCAGGACCCTGGGATTGTGACCTGAGCCAAAGGCAGATGCTTACTGACTGAGCCACCCAGGTGTCCCTTCCTATGTGATTTGATTTTGATGATTCCTGTCTTGAATCTCCTCCCTGGTTTATGGCATTGCATTTACTTTCTTCATAATTTTTGCTAACTCTGCTTCTTCCAACAGATATCTGATTATAAATGTTTTTGAGATTTTGATTTTGGCCTATTCTCTAATTTCCGTATCAGAGACAGCAATTTGGCAGCCTATGGACTAGATCTGGCTTGCAGACACTTTTCATTGGCTTGTGTAACATTTAAAAAAAAATCTGAATTAGTTGCCACTACTTTAAAATTGGGAGATTTTTTTACCCCAAACCCCTGACCTAGAATCTAGGGTTTCTGAGAGGGTAAAGTTAAATTATGTATATCAAGCACATAACACCATCTGAATTTTACATTCAAAAGGTGGTATCTTAATTATTATTTTGCAGTTTTCAAATATCTTTCATAGATATTATTTCAAAATTTATTTAATTAACTCTTAGAGATCAACTTCCTTGTTGTTTTGTTTTCTGGAATTATAAACTATGCTGAAATTAACATTCTAGTACATATAGCTTTGCATATTGATAAGTATAAATATTCACTATCCATTCAACACACTGTCCCTTGTGGTAATTGTTACACATTTGTACAACATCTGTCCTGGGCTAGGGAACAAATCTGTCCCTATTCACTAATTTCAGACTATGTGATGGTAATTGCCTGAAAAAAAAAAAATTAACCCAGCAATATGGGTTTTATTAGCATAGTATTCTGACCAACTGATACAGGATTTTTGATGATATCATTTTGGAAACTAGGGTCAAATTTGTTATTTACCATAATTCTTTTGGCTTTCAAATTTTATTCATCCATGGAATTTGTTATTGGATTCTTATGTTTTGGAGCTTGATACTTAAACTTTTCTCACTCTTCCTTTTTATAAACCATTTGGGTGTTTTATTTTTCTCTCTGTGCTGTATCTGAAGAATATAATTATAGTTATCATCTAAGTCACCTTTCAACATATTACTTAACCTTATCTTTTATTGGCCTGTTCGTATCTTTTGCCCATTTTTTCCATTGGGTTGTCCATTTCTCTCTCTTTCTCTCTCTCTCTCTCTCTCTCTGTTTTTTTTCTTGGTTTATGTGTTTTCTGTATATTTTTTGGAGGAAATTAGTCTTTTGTTTATTGTAAATGTTCAAAATATTCCACAGGTTTTTGCTTGTCAACATTAATTTACACATTTTCTTTTCTTTTTGCCATGCAGAAATGTAAGATTCTTTCTATAGTCATCTTTCTCCATGTTTTCTTTTGTGGTTTCTGTTTTGTATCAGGGTTAGAAGGTTTTTTACTCACAGTGACAACTGTCCCAGTTTGCCTCGGACTTTCCTGCTTTTATTTTTATTTTTTAAATTTATTTTTATTTTTAAAAATATTTTATTTATTTATTTGAGAGAGAGAGAGAGCATATGCAGGGTGAGCAGTGGAGGGAGAGAAAGAAGCAGGCTCCCCACTGAGCACAGAGTCAGACGGGAGTGAGGGGGTTGATTCCAGAACCCAGATCATGACCTGAGCAGGAAGGCAGACACTTAACTGACTGAGTCACCATGTGCCCTGACTTTCCTGGTTTTAGCATTAAACATCTTATGTCCCAGGAAACCCCACATTCCCTGGCAAACCACGGTGTTACTCAGTCCATGTTCCATTTAAGATTAAAAAAAACAAAACAAAACACCCATGCTTTCTTCCAGTTAATCTATCTATCATCTATCAATGATTTCTGTCTTTGGTTCATTTTATTTTCTTTTTGTGTGAGAAGTGAGGTAGGAATCTGTTATTGTTGTTTTCCTAAAAGACTAGATAAGTTTCCCAATACCATATATCAAGGATATAAGTAATTATCTTTCCCCATATGAGTTTGAATGACCACTGTTATCAGATACTAAATTCTTACATGTATGGATTAAGCAACTGAGATTCAGAGAGTAATCTGTGCAAGACTGTAGAAGTAATAAATGGAAGAGCCAAAATATTGGTCAATTTTCTTTACTCTAATTTTGTTGTTTTTCTGAATTTGTTCTGCTAGAACTTTGGGTTCCCATCCAATATTTTACTTATTGAACACCTAATTAGGTGTTGTCTGCTACTAAATAAATACCTTTGAAAATGCAAATCATATTTATAAATTAAAGCATAAGAACGCAAAATCATGATGCTGTGATACAGGGATCAGTTGCTCACATTGTTATATTAAAACATGTATATACAAATTGTAGTTTTTGTGTTTCTTTGAACTTGTTATTTTAATTTTCTTTTATATTAACATATATATTGCTGAGTGTATTACATATGCGCATTTCAAAGAACAATTACACAGTGAATGTTTATGAAAGTTTATGTAAGTTCTACCGCCCAACCTTTGCTGTAAACTGTTATCTTTTGGGATAATAATTCCCTGCCTTTTTTTTTTTTTTTTTTTTTTTACATTTTACCACGTATGTATCCAGCCCTAAACAGTAAGAGTTATTTTGCTTTTTTTTGTTTGCATGTAGATGAAATCATACTCTGTATGTTATTTTATCATTGTTTTCATTTGCTGAATAGTATGTGTGAGATTTACTCATGCTTAAGTTTGTAGTTATAGTACATTAATATAAATAATTTTTATCCTAAAATTTCAAATGCTTGCAAAACAGTTTTTTTTTCCTTGAAAAAGTTCTGGTGCAGAAATAACAAATATGATTTAAGGTAAGAAATCTCAGGGCACCTGGGTGGCTCAGTGGGTTAAGCCTCTGCCTTCAGCTCAGGTCATGATCTCAGGGTCCAGGGATCAAGCCCCACATCTGGCTCTCTGCTCAGCAGGGAGCCCGCTTCCCCCTCTCTCTCTGCCTGCCTCTCTGCCTACTTGTGATCTCTCTCTCTGTCAAATAAATAAATAAAATCTTAAAAAAAAAGAAATCTCCTATTTTGTATTTCAGTTTCTTTCTTTTTCGGACACAAGGATTCATGATAATGGAGATATTAAGCTGTAATACATATGAACATATAAAGGAGAAAGTTTTCATTTTAAAAATATGTTATGTCTCATATAGCTAAAATGGCAAATGTTTATTTTTCTCTTCTGTTCCCCTTCCATAGAAAGATAAATTTGTCTCAGGGAAAAATTTTTCTGAAATCATTATGTGAGACTAGAATAATAGGAAAAAATGAGATTGTCTCTTTTTGGCCATGGTGTGGTTCCCTTTCCTTCCTTTCTTCTTCCTTCCTTCCTTTTTTTTTTTTTTTTTACACATTTATTTGTTTTTGTGAGAGAGAGCATGGTAGGGGGTGTGAGGAGCAGAGGGAGAGGGAGAGAGAGAGAGAGAAATCTAAGCAGACTCCTCACTGAGTACGGAGCCCAATGATCCCACAACCCTGAGATCATGACCCTGAGACCATGATCTGAGCTGAAACCAAGAGTCTAGAGCTTAGCTAACTATACCACCCAGGAGGCCCAGCCCTGGGTCTTCAGATCTTAGTTTTCTATAATCCCTTCAGGCACGTGTCACCTGCACATAATAGTATTTTATTTAGAATATTCTTTCCTCTCTCTCTCTCACTCTTATTATTGGCTTCTTGTCTATTAGATCTTGTATTAATTACTTATTGTTACATAATAAATTATCCCCAAACAAGTATTTATTTTCTTGCAGTGACCCAAGGGGGAGAGAGAGAGAGAGAGAGAGAGAGATGGAGCACGAGTGAGCACACACTGGAAACCGCAGTCTTTTTATAATTGACTCTCAGCACTGATATCCATCACTTTTATGTATTGTAGTCATTAAGTGTATGAGTGAGTCCAACCCGCAGTTAAGAGGAGGGAATTTTACAGACATGAATATCAGGAAGAGAGAACATTGGGAACAACTTTAGGGGCTGTCCACCACCTCGAGACAAGGATAAGTTGCTCAGGGTACATTTTTATACTTTCCATTTGCTGTTACTGCAATTTCACATAATTATTTGATTATTTGGTTAATGTTTATTGTTCACAGTAAATTGACACTCCAGGATAAATAGGCATTTATTAAGTGCCTAGCTACTGTAGTTTAATAAAGGAATATTAATATAGCTTCAAGTTGCCCTCCATCAGTCCAAAAGTTCTAAAATACCTGATAGGGGGTCATTCTGCCCTTTGAATGAAAACTACTAGTGATCATAATCTGATCATAATCTTAGAAGGCAGAAAATGTTTCCTTTATCTCCAAAATTTATCATAAAATTAATGTATTAGGCTTCAGGCAGCTTTAGTAGAAAAAAGATTCAGATAAGTCTTTTAGTTCAAGCATTCCTATTTGGTATATATAAATAACAGAATTTGGGGAAGAATTGTGATGATTTCAATTATTCCTACAGGGTGATACTGCTTTTTAATTATATATCGAAATAAAATTATGATTTAGGCTTCCTCCTCCAAAGGTTAGAAAGTTCATAGATTTTTTGTTTGGCTACCATGGACTTTCATAATTCCTAGATCCCGATGTGAAAACCATTGCATTAGAGGAAGAAATAGAGCTAGCCTATTTGGGTTACAACTCCTCAATATCTGTAAAAAAAGACATAATTTAATTTCACAAATTCTTGCTTGAATCCATTCATAACTGTTGGGAAATAATACTTTTATGTCTAACCTACATCTGCAAGGTGAGGTTTTATAAAATGTAATACAAATATTCACTAACTAAAATGTTAAGTTTGGTATTTAAAGCTTTCTGGAGCCAGAAGTAAAGGTTGAAAGTAAAGGTTTCTGTATTGTATTGACTTTACCATACCGTTGACTAGAAAAACTTATGTACTTAGTGTAGCTAAATAAAGATTGTTCTAGCAGTGTAATTCGAGTTTCCAGATCTTTATGTGATTAAGATCTCAGCCTCAAAGTTGCATTTATTTTAAATGAAACCTTGAATCTTTAGGTGAGGTGTACTGCTTCTTTATGACTAGTTTAATACCTCAGTCTGTCATGTGCTTTGAATACTTTTCATGAGTTATTCCTCTCATTAATTTAAGAATGAGAGTCTGTGTTTTGCAGAGGGGGAACCTAGAGCATATGAATTCATTTAATTATCTAAAATGAAACAGAGTGAGAAAACTTATATCTCTCATATTTTGTAGCCATTGCTAATCCATGATGGTTCAGCACTATATTTGTTATAATAACCAGTAGAGTTCTGAAGTTTGAAAGCTTGAAACATCAAATGTAGAGTGAAATAATTCTGTTACTTGGTTTTCCTTATGAAAAATATCAGGGTATTTCCATGTATCTCAATGTGTTGAAATGTATTTATTTCAGGGACGCCTGGGTGGCTCAGTTGGTTAAGCAGCTGCCTTCAGCTCAGGTCATGATCCCAGGGTTCTGGGATCGAGTCCCACATCGGGCTCCTTGCTCGGCAGGGAGCCTGCTTCTCCCTCTGCCTCTGCCTGCCTCTCTGTCTGCCTGTGCTCACTCGCTCTCTCTCCCCCTGTCTCTGACAAATAAATAAAATAAAATCTTTAAAAAAAATGTATTTATTTCAGTGTATTCTGTATTTTTCAAAGTAGTAAATTCAATGTTAAATAACAAGAAAGATGACCAGTGACGATGGAAAGACCATAATAAGCAGTAAGAATGACTTCTTGTTAGTACTAGCTTAGAGGCTCCAGGTTCTGTAAAGAAATGTCAAAAGAAACTTAAAAATGGAACTATGCCACATGATTTTCTTTTGCAGACACTTGGGCATCTTATTAGAGCATAACAAATGGTTTAGGCTCCAATTTTGTCCCCCAGTTAAGCATTATTTTAACTTAAAATTCATTGTTGTAGCCTCCTTACTGCTTTGTATGCCTTCTCCTCAAAGAACTTGCAAATGAATGAAAGGACAAGAGATCTTTAACTTTTCCGTTTCCCATTCCCATATGCCGGAAATACATGAATTTTAGCAACCCTAGTAACTATTGGAGGATGGCATAATCCACATTCTAATTAGGTTACTAGCAGTTGCTGGACCAGGGCTTTTTATTGGGAGTGGTGAAGTATGAACAATGCCTATCTCTCCCTTTTTTAGTCAGGACAGCACAGCAGACCACAGGATTTTAGAAGAGATAAAAACTATTTAACCTCACAAAAAAAACCATGTGTTCTTTCTGAGAGCCTTTTCCCCCCTTCACTGGAGGAAGCCTTTGGAGTATGGCTTTGCACAGTCATGCCCATACAATGTCTGCGTGTGGGTGGTGTATGCTTGCTCAGGCATATGACAATGACGATTTGGGAAAGGAAACTTCTGGTGCTCAAAGTGAGTAAGAGGTTTCATTTGTACTAAAATCACAAAACAATCTTTCTTCTACTGATACTTTTGACTTAGATGGAAAAGTTTTTTTTTTTTTTTAACCATTATTTTCAGTGTAAAGGGTTTTTCCATTTGTATTTTGTTTTGTGTTTGTGTGAATGCATGTTCTAAAGTTACATGTGTTAAAACCTGATGTTTCTGATACTGTATTTAGTTCAATTGAGGGACAATTTATGTACAATTAACCGTATCCATTTAAAAGGTACAGTTTGATGAGTTTTGACCTATTCCTGTGAATCATCACAAACAAGACACAGGACATTTCCATCATTCCCCACATATTCTTTCATGTATATTTGCAGTCCATCCTTGCCTTGGTCTCTATCTGCAGGCAACCACTAATCTGCTGTTTGGCACCACAGACTGATGGGTTAGCATTTCATCTCAGCAGCGTTCTTTTGTGCAGTGTATAGTGTATACTCTTTGTGTCTGCTTGTTTCACACAACAGAATGAGTTTGAGAATCATCAAGGTTGCTGTGCACTCCTTTTGTTGCTGAGTCATATTCCATCACACAGACAATTTATCCATGTATCCATTAGTTGATGTTTAGGTTGTGTCCAGCTTTTGGCCATTGTGAACAAAGCGGCTATGAGTTTCATACACAAGTCTTTGTGTGGACATATATTTTCATTTCTCTTGAGTAAATACCGAGATTGGAATTGTTAGGTTGTATGGTGGACAGATGTTTGACTTTTTTAATGTAGTTTCCACTAACACTAACAATATGATTATTGAAAATAGGTAAAGATTTTTTTTTTGCAATTATTTTTGTCATTAACTTACATTCCACTAATAGAGTCAAACTGTTGTGTTTTGAAAGTCGGTTGGAATAGTATGTATGTGGTTATGCAACCAATTCTACCTGCATAAGTTCATTTGTTTCACTTTGCTTCATAATTTTAGTGTTTACAAGTAATTTGGTCATGTTTTATAATTACGGAAAATGGTTACATGGTTCCAAAGTCAAATCTATAAAATCAGAGACATATTATTTCTATTCTTGTTTCTATTTCATCCATTTAGTTTTGAAATTATAAGCAAGGAAAGAAAGAACACACACACACACACATACACACTTAGATGAACAATAGTGTAATATATACGATTTTGTGTATCCTGCTTTTTCTTCTTAACAACATATCTTGGATGGGGCGCCTGGGTGGCTCAGTGGGTTAAAGCCTCTGCCTTCGGCTCAGGTCATGATCCCAGGGTCCTGGGATCGAGCCCCATATCGGGCTCTCTGTTCAGCAGGGAACCTGCTTTCCTCTTCTCTCTCTGCCTGCCTCTCTGCCTACTTGTGATCTCTGTCCGTCAAATAAATAAATAAAATCTTTAAAAAAACAACAACAAAAAAAAAACAATTTATCTTGGAGATCCCTCCATAATAGTTTATAGAGCTATCCCTCATTCTTTTTAAGAGTTTCATTATATTTAATTTGGTGTATGTACCGTAGTATAGAAAACTAACCCTCTATGAGAGGTCATTGGGTTATTTCTCAAAGTCTTGCCACGACAATGTTGTAATGAATAGTCCTTGCATATATTCTTTTCATACTGTTGCCTGCATTTCTTTAGGATAGATTCTGGGATTTGGTATTGCTGGGGAAGAGAAATGCATATGTAATTTTGCTATATCTTGCCAAATTTCCTTCTGTGGACATTGTAACGCTCTGCATTCCTGCCAGCCTGATATTGGCACGCCTATCACTCCACAGCTCCAAAATACATTGTCAAATTTTTGGCCTTTGGCAGTCTAATAGGTGAGAAATGGTATTTCTGCATAGTTTTAATTTGCATTTATTTTACCATGAATGTTGTACGAGCATCTTCCTATATGACTAAAAGACTTTTGTACTGCTTCTGTAAACTAAATCTCCATATCTTTAGTACAGTTTACTGTAAGGTTGTGTTGACCTTTATATCTTTAGCAGTTTGAGTCACCTACATGACAGGCAGCTGTGCAAACCACTCTTCTAAGCACTGAAGATGTGGAATGAAAAATATAAATGAAAATCCCTGCATTTATGGAGTTTATAATCTAGTATATAATCTAGTTTAGAATCTAGTGAGGGAGTGATGAGTTTGGCCCACAAATTTTGGCAATTGTCTCCCACCGTCCACCTTACCTTAACTATTTCTGTTCAGATTTGGAATTCATACCGCTTGTGTCCATATACCATTGTAATCTTGATTCTATTGACTTAATCATTTGATGTACTCTTTCAGACCTTTGTCTCTGTGTTTCCCCCAAAACATGGGTTGGATTTGCTTCATTGACTCTCTTAATTTAGATTAATTTGGGTACTGCTTTTATCCCAGTGCATTCTTTAGATCCAAGCCTTGGTTTCTATTCAATAGTAGGACCTTTGTACAAGAATAGTTGGGCAATTAGAGCAGCTTTCAAGCTGGGCAGCCTTGGATGAATTGCTTCATCACCGTGAGTCTGCATTTCTTTGTCTGTAAGATGATGTTAAAATACTTGACAGTGTGGGGAGGCTGAAATAAATAGCATATGCTAGTTACCCAAAATTTTTTCCTAGCCAACTTTTGAGCAAGTGCTCAAAAACTGTTAATTTTTAAAAGCAGTGTTTAATTAAAGTAAATGGTAGCTTGGAGGAGCAGTGGGTTCAAAATTTCTTCAGAAAAACACTGCCTTAAATCTTATGCTAAAATGTTTCTCTTTGCTAGTCAGGTGCACCCACTCTAGATGTATTGGAGATGTATCATTTTCTTGTGAACACTTTCTAGGAGTGTTGCGCCTTCCACAGTGAGAACCTGCCAATAACCAGCCTCAACTCTAATTGCACATCTGGTTTTTCTCACTTAATGACAACACTGAACTATTCGTAATTCTTTGAAAGTCCCATGTAGCTTCTTATCATCATCATCTTCTTTTTTTTAAAAGATTTTATTTATTTATTTTACAGAGAGAGAGAGAGAGAGAGATCACAAGTAGGCAGAGAGGCAGGCAGGGAGAGAGGGGGAGAAAGCAGGCTCCCTGCTGAGCAGAGAGCCAGATGCAGGGCTTGATCCCAGGACCCTGGAATCATGACCTGAGCTGAAGGCAGAGGCTTAACCCACTGAGCTTCCTATCTTCTTCTAAATGACATTTCTTTTTGTATGCAAAAAGATTTCCTTCTTTCTCTCTGCAGAACTTATCTACTGAGATCCAGCTCAAATATCACCTGTTAAAATCTTCCCTTTAACCCTTGCTCTTTTAGAATTAAACATTTTTTAAAAAATTTTAATTAATTAATTTTTTTCAGCATAACAGTATTCATTGTTTTTGCACCACACCCAGTGCTCCATGCAATCCGTGCCCTCTCCAATACCACCACCTGGTTCCCCCACCCTCCCACCCCCTGCCCCTTCAAAACCCTCAGATTGTTTTTCAGAGTCTGTAGTCTCTCATGTTTCATCTCCCCTTCCAATTTCCCCCAACTCCCTTCTCTCTCCATCTTCCCTTGTCCTCCATGCTATTTACTATGCTCCACAAATAAGTGAAACCTATGTTCTCCTCTAGGGTTCTGATGGATTCCTGTCTCACGTTGAGGTCTTTTATCCATTTTCAGTTTATCTTTGTGTATGGTGTAAGAGAATGGTCAAGTTTCATTTTTCTACATATAGCTGTCCAGTTTTCCCAGTACCATTTTTTCTTTTTAACTTCTGGACATTATTTTACTTCTATCATCACTCTGAAAACTTTACCTTCGGATCATATAAATAGCTGCTTCCTTATCTGGACCTCTTGTCTTGGAGACAAGAGGGCATTGTTTATTATGATGTTTCTATTCTTGGTGAGTACTTTGCCAGAAGTACTCAAAATAATAAAAAAAAAGTTTATTAGCAATTCCCACTTAGAGTTTGCCTTACAAGATTTGAACTTAATAGACCATTGTCCATATGATATGATTCAACAATGCTTAGGAAAATCCTTTTTTGTTCCATACCAGCCCCCAATGAACACATCACTACTAAACTTTCTTGACCTACTAACTGGTGGCCCCAAAGCCTATAATGGATGGTAAAACCCTTTTCACGATTGGAGGTAAAGTAAATGCATAGAAGCCAGGAATAAGAAATACTTTGACTTGAATATAAAGACAGCTGGGTGGTGACAGACACTTTGCATCTAAAGTAGGTGTATGCCAAAAAGGTAAGAAGTTAAAGTCAAAGTTCATCATGGGGAAAATTGTCCTGAGGTGTCTTGACTGTCATAACTTATGTTTCTTTTGGCAACTGCAATCCAAAAATGGCGTGTAGAATGTGAAAAAATTGTGACTTTAAGTAGGAGTCAGAAATACTAATGTTATTCTTCTGATCACCCCATATGTCTTTTCAGAGTGCATACATGCAAGAGTGGGAAGTTCTGGGACACTAGGGAACTCAACGAAGCAGCAAACAGGTATGGACAATTACAGTTTGGGTAATGGTCATCTTTTAACGATAGTTCTATTAGAAGTGTGCTTGATGCTGGTACAGTTTGTATGTTAAGAACTTGAATCGTCTTACCTAAAAAAGTACTCCACATCACTCGGCATCAGGGAAATACAAATCAAAACCACAATGAGATATCACCTCACACCAGTCAGAATGGCTAAAATTAACAAGTCAGGAAATGACGGATGCTGGCGAGGATGCGGAGAAAGGGGAACCCTCCTACACTGTTGGTGGGAATGCAAGCTGGTGCAACCACTCTGGAAAACAGCATGGAGGTTCCTCAAAATGTTGAAAATAGAACTACCCTATGACCCAGCAATTGCACTACTGGGTATTTACCCTAAAGATACAAATGTAGTGATCCGAAGGGGCAAGTGCACCCGAATGTTTATAGCAGCAATGTCTACAATAGCCAAACTATGGAAAGAACCTAGATGTCCATCAACAGATGAATGGATAAAGAAGATGTGGTATATATACACAATGGAATACTGTGCAGCCATCAAAAGAAATGAAATCTTGCCATTTGCGACGACGTGGATGGAACTAGAGCGTATCATGCTTAGCGAAATAAGTCAATTGGAGAAAGACAACTATCATATGATCTCCCTGATATGAGGCAGAGGAGATGCAACATGGGGGCTTAAGGGGGTAGGAGAAGAATAAATGAAACAAGATGGGATTGGGAGGGAGACAAACCATAAGTGACTCTTAATCTCACAAAACAAACTGAGGGCTGCTGGGGGGAGGGGGGTTGGGAGAAGGGGGGTGGGGTTATGGACATTGGGGAGGGTATGTGTTTTGGTGAGTGCTGTGAAGTGTGTAAACCTGGTGATTCACACCAGGTTTTATAAACATATATTATATGTTTATAAAAAATAAAAAAATTAAAAAATATGAAAACAAAACAAAACAAACAAACAAAAAAACCCCTACAGAGCTTAGGGGCTTCTGGGTGGCTCAGTGGGTTAAGCCTCTGCCTTCGGCTCAGGTCATGATCTCAGGGTCCTGGGATCGAGCCCCGCATCAGGCTCTTTGCTCAGTGGGGAGCCTGCTTCCCCCCACTCTCTGCCTGCCTCTCTGCTTACTTGTGACCTCTCTCTCTGTCAATCATCTTAAAAAAAAATAGAACTTGAATCGTCTTCTGTGTAGTTATAGGCTCTTGTCTAAAAGTGTCTAAATATAATATTGCCTGTTTTATGAAGAGTTCATAATTTTTTCATTCTAAAATGATTTCTGTGCTTATTTAGTGACTTTTTCAAGAATTGTGATCACTAAACAAACCAATGGCATGTTAAAAAATTTTCACTGGGTGTTACACAAATATGAGTCATGGATACTACATCAAAAACTAAAGAAGTGCTCTATGTTGATTAACATAACGTAATAAAAAAAAGAAAAAATTCTCATTCAGTTTTTGAAAAATGGGTTTATAAAATAGGTCTTAGCAGATATTAGTAATTTATTTTCTCTGTTCCCCACTCAGCCCTACTGTCTTCCAAAGTTGCCATTATACTTAACTTCTTCTTTATATTTTAAATTTTTATTTTTGTTGTATACCTTACTTCATTGAAAAATAATTCCTGTGACTCCAAACTGCATTGCTGGTCTTAAAAATATACTTTCTAATTTCACTCAATTATTTCACCATCTAGAAAAATTAGATTCCAGGTAAATAATTAAAATAATTATATAAACTATGACTCTAAAGGTTGGAAACAATGCATCAGTGGTGCCTCCCCAAGAATGGTAGGTTGAATGGTGTCGCCCCCAACAGAAAGTCCAGCTGGATCTTGCAAATGTGGCTGCATTTAGGAAAAGGATCTTTGAAGATGCAATTAAGTTAAAGCTCTTGAGAAGAGATCATCCTGGATCAGAGTGGGCCTAAATCCAATGAAAAGAGTCTTTAGAAGTGAAGAGAAAAGAAGAGGACACAGGGAGAGGCAATATGAAGATGGAGACCATGATTGAAATGACATGTCTACAAGCTGAGGAACACTGCAGATTGCTAGTTGCCACCACAAGCTGGAAGAACTAAGAAGGATTCTTCCCTTGTGCTGTTGGAGGAAACACAGCCCTACTCAACATGTTAGTTTCAGACTCTTGGATTCCAGAAATATAAACAAATACATTTCTGTTTTGTTATTTTTTAATTTGACCAAGTTGGTCATTTTATATTAAGGCAGCCCTTGGTGGCTAATCTAATGAGTCATTAAGTTACTTTTCTACTATAAATATGTTTTAAAAAACACAAATCACATTTGTTTCTGTCTCTCTCTCTCTCTCTCTCTCTCTATATATATATATATTGAGAAAGTATTAAATTAGGCTTCTGATCTTAACAGTGTAAAAGTATAATTTTTATGAACTTTAAAGAAAATTTGGTTTCCGATAAATAAAGTAAAGAAAGAAATCACAGGACCACTGACCAGAAGGCTGACACATCTGTTTTACTACTTTGGTGTACGCGAAGCTTCAAGCAAGACTGGATAAGGAATTTTCAGTGAAGATACTTGATATGAAATCAGAATTTCATGGCAACTAGCTGAAGTTGAGATAATAAAACTAAAGACTCCTATATCAACAGTTAACAAAGTTTAAAAAGTCATTTCCAATATCGTAAAAGTAGTTAGAGAAATATTTGTGAAAAGAATAATTTTCTTCTCTTCTGAAAACAATCCTTTTGCACATTTAAGAATACATTCCGACTTGTGGGTTTTATCTCTGGCATGAGAAGTCATAGTCATCTTGTCTGGAAATATCGGCAATTTAGTTCTTATCAGATATAACTAAGTCTGTAT
This sequence comes from Mustela nigripes, assembly GCF_022355385.1. Lineage (NCBI taxonomy): Eukaryota > Metazoa > Chordata > Mammalia > Carnivora > Mustelidae > Mustela > Mustela nigripes. Next base: position 160,020,308 of record NC_081558.1, read on the forward strand.
CTGGATAGTATAGGATTCTGTTAGAAGAGCCTGGTCTGGCATTAAGTGATGCCTTCATAACTGATTTGAATGAAGTTTTCAAATATTATATTTTTTAAATTAAATTTAATTTTCAGTGTTCCAAGATTCATTGTTTATGCACCATACCCAGTGCTCCCTGCAGTACATGCTTTCCTTAATACCCACCATCAGGCTTGCCCATCCCCCCACCCCCTTACCTTCCAAAACCCTCAGTCTGTTTCTCAGAGTCCACAGTCTCTCATATTCATCCTTTCTGATGGAAGCGTAATCTTCCATTGTGTATATGGACCACATCTTCTTTATCCATTCGTCGTTGAAGGGCATCTTGGTTCTTTCGATAGTTTGGTGATTGTGGACATTGCTGCTGTGAATTGGGGTGCATATGGCTCTTTTCACTACATCTGTATCTTTGGGGTAAATACCCAGTAGTGCCATTGCAGGGTCATAGGAAAGCTCTATTTTTAATTTCTTAAGGAATCTCCACACTGTTGTCCAAAGTGGCCAGATCAACTTGCATTCCCACCAACAGTGTACTTTAAATCAAGAGTCAATAAATTATAACCCATGGGTAAAATCCAGCCAGCTCATTTTTGTAATTAAAGTTTTATTGGGAAAAAACCCCATGCCCATTTATTTATATATTATACATGGTTGCTTTCTTGCTGCAATCGTAAGATTGAATACTTTCAGTGGAGACCATATGGACTGCAAAACCTCAAATGTTTACTCTTTGTTCTTTTATGGAAAAAGCTTGAAGTTTTTGATTTTTCTCTTCTAGTACCCCCACTTCACCTCACTTTTACACTTTAGACCTAATACAACTTAGAAATTTCCTTTTGATGACTGTCTCCTTTGCTGTACAGAAGCTATTGATCTTGATGAAGTCCCCAAATTTCATTTTTGCTTTTGTTTCCCTTGCCTTTGGAGACATGTCTTAAAAGAAGTTGCTGTGACCGATGTCAAAGAGATTACTGCCTATGTTCTCCTCTTGGATTTCAGTGGAGTCCTGTCTCACATTGATAAAGAACTTCTCAAATTCAACACCCAAAAAACAAATAATCAAGTCAAAAATGGGCAGGAGACATGAACTGACAATTCTCCAAAGAAGACATAAGAATGGTTAACAAACACATAAAAAAATGTTTAACATCATTAGCCATCATGGAAATGCAAATCAAAACCACAATGAGATACCACTTATACCAGTTAGAACGGCCAAAATTGACAAGGCAGGAAACAACAAATGTAACAACAAATGTTGGAGGGGATATGGAGAACGGGGAACCCTCTTACACTGTTGGTAGGAATGCAAGCTGGTATAGCTACTTTGGAAAACAGTATGGAGTTTTCTCAAAAAGTTAAAAATAGAGCTACCTTATGACCCAGCAATACAGATATAGTGAAAAGAAGGGGCACATGCGCACCAATGTTTATAGCAGCAATGTCCACAATAGCCAAACTGTAGAAGGAGCCAAGATGCCCTTCAACAGATGAATGGATAAAGATGTCCATATACACAGTGGAATATTACTCAACCATCAGAAAGGACGAATACCCACCATTTGCATTGACAGGGATGGAACTGGGAGATTATGCTAAGTGAAATAAGTCAAGCAGAGAAAGACAATTATCATAAAGTTTCACTTATATGTGGAACATAAAGAATAGCATGGAGACATTAGGAGAAGAAAGGGAAAGAGAAAGGAGGGGAAATCAGAGGGAGAGATGAACCATGAGAGAGTATGGACTACAGGAAACAAACTGAGGGTTTTGGAGGGGATGGGTTAGCCTGGTGACAAGTATTAAGGAGGGCATGTATTGCATGGAGTACTCAGTGTTATATGCAAACAATGAATCATGGAACACTACATCAAAAACTAATGATGTACTGTGTGGTGACTAACCTAACATAATAGAATAAAATAAAATAAAAAAGAAATTTCTTTTTGACACTTCCAAATGGAAACTACAGTTCCATAATACCCACATCTTGAATTTTATTTCATTATAAACCCTCAGTCTTGGTTGCTGGTGAATTTGACAAAGGAAGAAATTGTCAGAACTTAGGCTTCTGAGAAGCCAGATATAATAGGATGGGAGAGGTCTGGGAACACTATATTGTTATAATTGAGCTTTAAAATTCTAAAATATCTAATTTATAGCTTGATTTCAGTAAGCCCTCTGAGGTCAGCTCTGACTTATTTGTTTCTGGAATCGATTTGTGAGCCCAATATGAGCTAAATTTAATCATTCAACTTTATTAAAAAAAAAGATTTTATTTATTTATTTGAAAGAGAGAGAGAGAGAGAGCGTGAGCGCACATGAGCAGGGTTTAGGGGCAGAGGGAGGAGCAGGCTCTCTGCTGAGCAGGAAGCCAGATGCAGGACTTGATCCTGGAACTTCAGAAGCATGACCTGAGATGAAGGCAGACACTTAACCAACTGAGCCACCCAGGTTGCCCCACTACTTCATTCTTTGCCTTCCTTCCAGACCAAGCTAATAAAACTTAGTTGCCTAAAAAAGCCTAATTATTGTAGAGATCTGACTATGTTTATTTCTAAGACCTTTACTGAATTTTTTTGTTTATCTTCTAATGTGGTAGAATTGGTTATATAATTAGAATGGGGAGCAAGAAGTATATTTTTATAAGCAGAGAGCATAAAATGCTTATTAAATGGTGGTCTTATAAACCTGAGGAAGAACTTTGTTAGGCTCTTAAGTCACAGAAATATTTTTTTCATTGTTGTTGCTTTTAAAAAACAATACTTAAATGGGAATTATCAGAAACCAAGTTTGAAGTAGATTAGCACTATTTTGATTGTCAGTAACTCTACAGAACACAAGGAAAGAATACATGTGGATCTCATGAACTATACATATTTAGAAACTAGAGCTAGGTGAAGGATGTCGTTTCTCTCTCTGTTTCTGCTTCATTCTTCAGAAGCTAAGTGTATTAGTCAGGGTTCCTAAGAGAAAAAAAACAATGAGATATTTATCATCTATCTATCTATCATCTATCATCTACTTAACATCATCTATCATCATCTCTATATCCAACTACCTATTAGTATATCGAGAGAAATATTTATTGTGGATTGAGGATGCTTGGCGAATGCAAAATCTGCAGAGTGGGCAAGCAGCCTGGAGACCCAGGGAAAAGTTGTAGTTTGAATCTGCAGGCAGTGAACTGGCAGAATTCCTTTTTCAAGAAGGTCAGACTTTTTCTAATAAGGTCTTCAACTGATTGCATGAGGCCCACCCACAAGTTGGAGAGTACTTTGTTTTACTCAAAGTCTACTGATTTAAATGTAGATCTCATATAAAAAACACTTTCACAGACACATATAGAATAATGTTTAATTAAATACTTAGGAGCGATGGCCTCACCAAGTTGGCCCATAAAATTAGCCATCACAGTAGGAAAAATGAAGGAGAAAGGGGGACGAACTACTCGTCTAAATTTGGTTCCAAAATTCTTTTTTTTTTTTAAAGATTTTATTTATTTATTTGAAAGGCAGATCACAAGTAGGCAGAGAGGCAGGCAGAGAGAGAGGAAGGGAAGCAGAGACAGCAGACGTGGGGCTGGATCCCAGGACCCAGAGATTATGACCTGAGCTGAAGGGAGAGGCTTTAACCACTGAGCCACCCAGGTGCCCCTGGTTCCAAAATTCTTGAGAAAGTACTCTTATTTGGCAGGTGTTCACATGCTTTTCCACTTGATGGAATAACCTCTAATTTCTGTTTTGCAAAGCTTTTTATGGAATCAGTTACAATTAACTGATTTTCTATCATGGTGTCTGTAAGATTTGTGCATACATAGTGGCTTGTACTCCTTTTAGGCACCTAGAATTGATTTTTCTACTTTTCTCTGAATATTTTGTAGCTTCAACACATAGTTCATCTGTGAAAGGAAAGGAGAGAAGCCTCACACCTCCTGCAGAAGGTAAAGTGATTTTTAATTTTTTTCTAGAATCCAGTACTAAAGGGAGTAAGTCTGGAATTGCCTTGGAAACATAGTTGATGGACTGGTTAGAGGCCAGTCTTGAGCCCAGTCGAAGACTGTGGTGAACCAAAAGCCCTAATGTGGGGGACCCGGTCCTCCTCCCCCAAAACAGTTCAATTCCATGTGAAGATTCTGGAGCTCTCTCTATCAGGTCCTGTGCCAGGCTTTGTGGGGAGCACAGAGAGGAGCAAGGTGAGCTAGATTGCCAGAGCGCCCTAAAGGGCTCAGTTTTATGGGGGAACCCAGAAATAAACACAGATGCCATATAAACACAGATGCCACAGAAAAGCCCTCACATCAAGTGTGCTGGGAATGTAGAGGAGGGAGCGTGAGCACCAAGGTTCTGGGAAGGCATCACGGAGGAAGCAGCATGTGAATTAGCTTTTAAAGGAAGAGGAACATTTTCATAGACAGATGTGCTGTGCAGGCATCCCAGACTGCAAGGACCAGAGGGAAGACCTAGATATGCAGTCGTGCTTGCTGTTTCCTTTCTCAAGTGTGGGAGCAACAGAGAGGTGATAAAATTGCCAAGGTGAGTCAGTTTGAAAAAGAGGAATTTCAAAGCCAGCACAAAGACATGCTAGTGTTGTCTTCAGGCAGTGAGAGATCTCTGAAGGGTGTCAGAGTGGAGGGGATCACCCCTGTGTTACAGAATCCTGGACCTGGCTGCAAGGTAAGGTGAGAGCTGAGGAGAGGAGAGTTTCGAGACAGAGAAGATGGTAGGAGCCTTCTGTAATAACCCAGGTGTGGTGATGGGGTCTTAAAGTAGGGTATGGCAGTGAGAAGAGAAAGGAAAAGGGATGGTCTGTGTGCAGAAGGTGGCAGGAGATTGGAGGGGAGTCAGAGACACAGGATGCAGCAACGCTGGGACATCGCTGCTGTTCTGGAGCAAATATGAGAATCTACCTGCTACCCCTCTGTGAAGGGGGAGGGGAAGTCACCATAGCTGATCACAGGGCTGTGTGGAGATTATATTTGTTGGACAAGGGCCAACCCATTGAGTGTGGGGGAGGGACTGGGCATTGGCAAATTATCACAACAGGTATGAAAAGAGGAAGAAGAGGATTAGGAAAAGGTGAATAACAGGAATCAGGTAAGAAGTCACATTGAGAGTGAAGGAGGAATGCTGGAAGGTCACAGAGCAGAGCATGGAGAAAGAGCAGAGACTACGCATGGTGTGTGGGATCCTCACTGATGGAGCTCCTTCACAGGAGATGGTGCTCTTGTTAAAATGCATATGTTTGATCAGCTTATAGGTTCCTTTAAAATAATAGAGCCAGATCTTGAGAATAAGTATCAGGCAAAATATGAAAGCCTAAGACTGCTCAGAAGCTGAAGTGCAAACAGAGAACACTCTCAACCTGCTTCTCACCAACCTCTTCTCTTTCTGGGTTCATCTTCTGCATCCTGCCCTCAGGCACCTGTGTGCACACCCACACCCACCTCTAGCTGATCTCCAAGCCCCTGTGTTGCTGCTCACATCTAAGCTTTGGCCACGTTGCAGGGTCCCCGTGCCCCGAGTAGGGACACACTTGCAGTGGGGGAAGGAACATGGATTTAACTGCCTCTCAGGTCTGCTCTAAAATCCATCCCCACTTGCTTCCTGTAGCTATGGGATCTTGATTTGGCTGTGAAATGCAAGGGCTTCAGTCCATATCAGAAGAGGCAAATGAACCAAAGGAGGAGAGGAGAGACCACACATGCACAGTTTAGCATTAGGAATTTCATCCACATAAGAACTTTGCTCCACCTCAGCTGGCTCTGCTCCTATTAAGGTGACGAGCTCGCTGCCACTCACTCGGGTTGCAGGTATGTTGTACCTGATGCCCTTAACCCTCAGCAAAGCCAGTCATGGATGCATTATGAGTGTTTATGGGAAAGCTGGAGCTTCTAGATTGGAGAATAATTGTAGATTTCAGAGTTAATTTTTTACACTGGGCAAAAGCAGTAACCTTCTTCATTTAATCCTCATAATTAGGTAAAAACTAAACAAGATCTGTAAACAAAGTTCACGGGTGGACTGTTTGGCAGTATATATGTGACTGAATAGGAAGGAAGGAAGGAAGGTTGGATTGTTGATTTTACTGACTTTGTGAATCTCCAAATAAAGAGTAGTTTATGAAAGTCCAGTCTGTTCAACCTGAATGCCATCTGATACTTTTTATTTGTGTTTGTCCAAAAGGGTGCCCTTTGGTATAGGCATTTCATTCTGATACTACTGATTTATTGCCTCTGATCAAAACTTAGGAGGAGAAAATCACATCACCAATTTTTCCACTTTCTGTGGAAGGAGCACGAGTTATAAGACAAGTCTAATAGTTTCTTAGACTGAAGTAGATTAGACTTAGATGACTTTGTCCTTTAATTTATATTGTGTTTTCTTGTTTGTTTTCAATAAAACTCCTGTAGCTCCCTGGTGGTCTAGTGGCTAGGATTCAATAAAACTCCTGAGGCTATTTTAAGCCCTTAAAATATTTTTCACACATATAATAAATGTAGCTTATCTAATAATACAAATATAGGAGAGAAACCGGTTCATCTTTGGATTAGGTTTAATGTGTTATACGCATTTTGTACTTGTTTAATTTTTTTATGTAACCCTAGTATTTTGGAATAGGATGACCAGCAAAGTCATGTGTTAGTATACTTTATGCAATATGTAGTAGAAAATGTAGCACTTGAAGTGTTTTTAATCCAGGTTTTCTTTCATCATTCTCCTTGTGTGTGTGTCCAGCTAACTCTTCTCTGTCCGTACTTGTGGATACAAAGGCTGTGCTCCTTTGTCCTCCTGACAACCCCACAGCTTTGGTGGTAACATGGACAATAAACCCCAGAGACCAGCCTCCCTGCACTAGAGTCCACAGGAGAGACAACAATGAGACCAGTGTAAGAAACTGTACTGATGCGAGAATATCCTGGGAGTCCAGACCTGATCAGAATCCTGCCCTTCAGATTGACCCCGTGGCCCTCACTCATGATGGATATTACAGGTGTGAAGTGGCTGCAGCTGATGGGAATTTCGGTCATACATATTACCTCCGAGTGTTAGGTAAGGAGCATGACATATTGTGCTATGTCACATATCCAGATCTGGGATTGAATCAGATGTGTCTCTGTATTCCATACCCCATGTGTTAAGCCTGAAGCATTTTCCCCTGTGTCTCTGCAGTACCCCCCAAGGTGACCCTGTTTCGAGGCAGCAATGGAACCATCGTGTGCAGGGCAGCTGCAGGGAAGCCATCTGCACAGATCTTCTGGACCCCAGAGGGAGATTGTCACACTGAGGAAGAGCCGCTGGGCAATGGTACAGTGACCGTCCAGAGTACATGCCACTGGGAGGGCCGCCAGGTGTCTAATGTGTTCTGCTCTGTCTCCCATGTGACTGGCAACAAGAGTCTGTCCTTAGAGCTGGAAACAGGTTAGTAATTCCAGTGTTTGCTTGTATGTTCATTCTTTCAGGGAAGTTACAGAAGAATGAAAAAGGAGAGTGTGGAGAATTTCACTCTAGTATAGTCTCCCCACACTCTTCCTTTTGTCCTTCTCTTCCATCATTAAGAGTTATAACCAGAAGCATGACACAGAAATTTGCTTTCAAGAAGCCAGATTTTAGAATGAAATTTATTATTTAATAAAGTAAAATGAAAAATACTTTAATAGTTTAATATCTACTCTATACAAGCAGTAAGTTGGCTAGGGTAGTGTACTTTTAAGTTAACACTTACGGTTTTAGGCGAAGAATAAATTGCATTAAAAAAATCTTTGTGCTTTTAGAAGAAGAATCAAGTCACTCGTAAGTTTTCTTTACATATATAACTGAAGTTTGGTGGGATTTCTATTTTGGTGGGATTTCTACGTTCTTCCTAGAATTCTTGGATATATTATAATAACCTCTATGATTGATTTAAACTTTACTCTTTAGTTTCCTTAAAAATATATGTACTTATTGTTAATTATCACTAAGCTCAGTGACAAAATTAGAAAACTCCTATTAATCTTAATTTTCACATGGTCACATTTATTGGGTAATCCATCAGTTCTATTTTTTTTTTTTTGTTTTTTTTCTTGCCGACCTCCCTTCTTGAGTTTTACATACCCTTGTTGTAATCTGGTATGGGTAGTCACTAGACCTGCTGCACAACTATTGTCCTGGGCACTCTCTTTCCCACAGTGCTCTGCTTGATTCCATGTCTATTTATTCTGAGTTCCTTCTGCCTTCCAGACATTTGCTAGTTTTAATCTCTTTGTTTTATGCATGTAGCTTTCCGTTACTCTCTGGTAATCCTTGGCTATCCATTAATTTCAAAGTGAACATTCAAAAATGAACTTATTGGAAGGTATGTCATCTGTGGGTGGTTCTGTCAGCTAGTTAGCTTCAGTAGGCTAAAAGGAGGTAAATGAAAAAAAGTTTTTAAAATATGGATTCTTTAGTTATCTGAAATTCTTTTCTCTGAGATTGTCCAGTTTCTGCAGAAAATAACTTCCCAGTCTATTGTCTTAGAGGAATAAACCTATTAGTGTTATGAGAGCAGGAAATAAGAGGGGGAACGTGTGTGTGTGTGTGTGAGAGAGAGAGAGAGACTGTTCAGAATTCAGACTTTTCTTTAATGTCTCTCTTTAGTCTGGTACTTCCTCTCCACCCTCCACTACATTTGGATCCTTGACCCTGGAATCTCTCCAGTTCATCTTTTCTGGGCATACTTCCTGTTTCTTGCTGTTTAGGAAGGTGTGGTGACGTGGTGACCTGGCTGCTCAGGGTGGAAGTGGACTTGGCTGCCTATCTTTTCTTAATATAGACCTTCAAAGGAGTTTCCAACTTTTAACTCACACTTTACTCCTCACTTATCCCATTTAATATATTTAGACCTTCTTGTTCTAGAGTCTTTTTGGTGTTCTGTGAACACTAAGATTCTTACTTATTCTACCCTAAATTATTTGCCTTCATCTGTTCACTTTTCACCTAAAAACAAGTTGAATTTTTTCATCTTCTTATCTTCATCCATGTTCATTGTCTATATTTAAATAGTCTAGACTTAGAAAATTTTCCCACTGATGATTTAGCAAAGTTTAAGAAGAGGGAAGAGAAAAACCTATGTCTTTAAACCACCATTTTCCAATACCCATTATTCAAGTGATTTTAAAAAAAAAGTTTTTAGCAGTATTTACTGAGGAGAGTAATGCTTTTGTATGCATTCTGACCACCCGGTATTAGAATATCATGTCATGTTTATGGATCCTCAGACTTGAAGGGACTGTCTCACTCACTCTCAGCCAGTGTTGGGGTCTCCTCCCTGTCTCCTTGCAGGGTGGATCTTCAGTGTCCGTGGCCATACTTCCAACAAAAGAACATGCATCATTTTGCAACAGAGGGTTTCAAGACAATGATGTTGATGTTAACTGGAAAAAATTTTTTTCTTTTTCAAATAAAAGAAAAATGCAATGTTTAGAAACAAACTGTTGAAGGAATGTGGAGGAAAAGGACACCACTCTGCTTAGCCTCCATTCACCTCTGTCTGCTCCCCTCAGCCCCATTCATGATGCAGCTCCAGTGAGGTCTTAGAACCCCTGTCTACCAGAGCTGGCGATTCTTTTGTTGACTTTTCTTATCAAACTGAGCCTTATATTGTTGCCAGAGTTAATAAATAATTGAAAGTTGCTGCCATGCATTCATGTCAGTTTGAAGGACCTGGAAGAAAGGTGACTTCAGGATTAGATTGTTTTTCTAATTACCTCCTTTACAACTCCTTATTTACTTCTGAATATTGGAGATGAGAAACACCCTGCTATTACTGTAACTGAGAAATCTAATCTTCAGACCCCCGCCTCCACCAATGAAGTCACCATTTATGAATCCTGAAAGCCACAAAATATTGATTTAGGATTAATGTCTTGATAAACACTCACGAATCAGAAATACATCAATTTATTATAATGATTTGAGCTATTAATGAGTCAGAACTGTTTAAAATCACAGAAGTGAATTTCATGACCCATGAAACATTCTTGAACTGTGTGTGTGTGTGTGTGTGTGTGTGTGTGTGTGTGTGTGACTTTAGACTTTAGTTTTTAGAGCAGTTTTAGGTCCACAGCAGAGAGTTCCCATATTTCCATTGCCCCAACAGATGCACGGTCTCCTGCTTTCTCTACATCAACCATGTCACACTTGTACATTTGTGAGAATTGATGAACCTACATTAAGACAACATTATCACTCAAAGTTTATTGTTTACATTATGGTTCACTCTAGGTGTACATTCTATGAGTTTTAGCAAATGTAGAACTGGTATCTCTCCACCATTGTAGTTTCATACAGAGCAGTTTCACTGTCCCAAAGGTCCTCTGTTCTCCACTTAACTCATCCCTCCCTCCACCCTACCCTTTAGCAACCCCTGATCTTTATACTATCTCCATAGTTTTGTCCTTTCCAAAATGTCATATGCTTGTAATCATGCAGAATGTAGCAGTGTCATATTGGTTTCTTTTACTGAGTGCTATGTGTTTAAATTTCCTCCATGTCTTTTTTTTAAATTTAATTTTATTTTTTCAGTGTTCCAAGATTCATTGTTTATGCACCACACCCAGTGCTCCATGTAGTACGTGCCCTCCTTAATACCCACCACTGGGTTTTCCCAATCCCCCACTCTCCTCCTTTCCAAACCCTCAGTTTGTTCCTTCATGTCTTTTCATGGCTTGATAGCTCATTTCTTTATAGTGCTAAATAATATTTCATTGGATGCACCACAGATAAACCGTATGCTTTTGTGTCTATGTTTACAGGTGACCAGTTATCACTAAACTCTACTTTTTATATAACCTCCTTTTTTTGGTTTGCCTTCGTTTTGGTTGCCTTGATCGTTGTGGGATCCATTGGGCTTTGGAAAACCCATTGCTGCAGGTATTGAGTAATGCTTTTTCTTCAGCTTTATTGGGCTAGAAGGGGTAAGGTATACGGAATTGATGGGGTAAAATTAATATGTTAATATTAACTTTTCCATAATCAAGAAGCGTGTCCTAAAGGTGTTCTATTTGGATTCCTCTAAATGACAAGAGGGATTTTACTTGGTTACTTAGGTATGCAAACATACTGAATTAAACTGTTTAGGGCAATATCTTGGTAGAGACAGATTTTAATTCTCTATTTGGGTAAAGAATTATAATAATTCATTTTATGTAACAAAAAGGATGTGTCACATTTATCCTATATATCAGGATTCTTTTGCATAAGTTCACTCCTCTTCCCATATGAGAATTATCTCATTTAGGTGTATGAGCTACCACTAGCATTCTTATTTCTGTTAATTCCTTTCTATATTATTATAACTTCTATTTAAAAAAATGAACCACACTTGTCAATTGTATACTGTTTTGTTTTCCCATTTTTAATTAAATAATGATGTTTTCTGAATTCACTCCAGCTTATTTTTATTTTTGCAGAAAATGCAAATTAAAAAAAACAGCAGCTACTTCAGTTGTTGAGGAGGTAAGATAATATTAAAAAATATTTTTGCAAATTTTAAGCTTCAATGTCAAAATATAGCCAGGCAATTTGTAAGTTGCCTCAATATTAGTATTTTTAATTAAAAAGCAAAAATTCTAATTTTATAATGCTAATACTCAGGTGTGCTTATTTTGTCAATTATCTATCTTTTACAATTCATACACATTCTGAACAACATTTTCATTTCAAGAACTGTATCCTATATAGCTCATAATATTTGCCAAATTTTGATCGTAATGTTTGGAGAAACTGAATTAGTCTTTCCTCCCTTATAAAACTCTCTAATTCTTGACTTCTCTTTCTCCATACTATCATCATTTCCTTCTTAATTGGTCTTAAGTATCTCCTGCTCCATAATCTCATAACCAGTAGCTTACCAAGTCTGTGACCCTCTCCTTTGAAATACCTTTCATGTTACCTCATTCTTTTTCATTCCTACCATCACACAACATTACCATCTCACACTTAAATAATCAATAAATTTTTGACTAAATAATAGAAAACAGTCCTTCTTTTATATCCATATAAGCCCAGGGACACAAATATAAGCACTCCTGTAGATGACTGAATCTGGGGGCACCTGTGAGGAAAACATAGGTGTAGTTGATGATTTCTGGCTTTTTTGAATTGTTTTTGACTTTGAGTTCTTTCTTAGGAAGAAATGCAACCTTATGCCAGCTACACAGAGAAGAACAATCCACTCTATGATACTGTGAGCAAGTGAAGTGGTCTCAGGTGTTACAAAGTAAAATTGATAGACTGTATCTCCATACTTCATAAGTTATTGGAGCAGCAGAACAAATGAATAAATATAAGGCAGAGCTACTATTTTGATTTTCTTAGAGCTCTATTATGGAAAACCCATTTTGGAATTAGCTTTTCAAGGATTATGAGAAGATAGAGATTTTTAAAGAGTTTGGATACATATCCTTTTGTAATTGAAATTTTAGAATATTAGCTGCTATTAGCTAGTTCTCTGAAGAACTGATATTATTACAAAGAAAGCAAATGCTCATGATAAAATACTCAAATTGTTTAGTGTAATAGATAATGAAAACTGAGTTTCCTCTAGAAAGAACTCTGTAGAAGGAACAATCAACATATTTTATGTATTCTTCCTGAAAATTTTATGTACATACATCTGTACACCCAAGGTATGGGTGTATATTCATTGATCTATTTACATATATATACACATATCCTTGCTAAGACACAAATGGGAACATATCATGATGTTCTTCTGCACTTATAGAAAGCTAATAATATGATAGGTCTTGGAGATCTTTTATATCAAAGAAGCAGAGCTACCTCATTCTTTTTAATGGTTATAAAATTCCATTGTATGGTTATGTCATAATTTAATTAACTACAGTCCTAGTGATAGACATTTAGATTCTTTTAAGTTTTGTTTGTTTCAGTATTATAAGCAATACCACATAGAATGTTTCTTGTAGAAAGATCTCTTTGTATTTGTTTAAGTATATTTATAGAATAAATATAGTGGAATTTCAGGTCAAAAGGGTTTGTGCATTTTTTTTTATTGCATCGATATGTCAAATTGTATCAATTTACATTCCCTTCAAACGTGTTTGAATGTGCCTTTCCATATACTGTTATTTTAGTATCTACAAATTCCCACTTCTTGTTTTTAATCAGTTAACTAATGTAATAAATGATTATAATAAAAATTACACTGTTTGACAAAATTGAATTTATGTTTTTCTGTCATGAAAGAAAGCAGGAGTAAGAGAGAGGGAACACATGTGAGGAATTAGTTTCTGAACTCATATCTCAATAGAAATTGATAGCTAATTCCTAATAGTTTCTAAAGATGTGATAAATTGAAATTGTGTATTTTCCTGATGTACATTTTATTGTGAGGTGTTAGCAAATAACCAATGTTCATTGAGCATATAAGCAGCTAAATATGCATTATGAAGAACTTGAATATCCATAGAATTTGGTCTCTGTGCTAAGAGAATGGCCAAGGGATGACATGACTCTTGCCTTCAATTTTTCTGTGGAATACAGTATTAATAATGTGGAGGTAGGTATTAAGGAGGGCATGTATTACATGCAGCACTGGGTGTGGGGCATAAACAATGAATCTTGGAACACAAAAAATAAAAGAAAAAAAAAGAAAAAAGAAAAAAAGAATGTACATATTATTTTTAAGTTTATGAAAAATATATTTTATTTATAAAAATTTATGAAAACAAGTCTGGCTCTCCATAGCAGGAAAAATATTAAAGATTTTCATTATGGTAGAAATTAAAACAAAATCCATTCATTCTTTCATTTTGCATGAATGAAACATGAAGAAGTGAATGAAATGAAACAATGAAGAAACATGAAACTTTTTTTTTTAAAAGATTTTATTTATTCATTTGACAGACGTAGATCACAAGTAGGCAGAGAGGCAGGCAGAGAGAGAGAGGAGGAAGCAGGCTCCCTGCTGAGCAGAAAGCCTGATGTGGGACTTGATCCCAGGACCCTGAAATCATGACCACTGAGCCACTCAGGTACCCCAGAAACATGAAACTTTTAAGACAGTCCTTTTGTCACTGTTTTCCTCCCTCCAGACATTTTGGTTACACTAGGCTTTATCATTAAAAAGATTCTTAGTTTCTTTTGGAGGTAAACTAATCTCATCACATTGAGCACATAATTTTTACCAAACCATTTTGACACTATTTAGGTATACCCCCAAACCAATCCATTAAGCTTCCCCATATAAATATTACCAAGCAATACACAGTAGACATCAAATCCTGTCCTTGACCTTTTCTTAATTCTTCATCCATTCCTGGGTGGGATGAGGTTCACAAACAACTGGGTTCAAAGATACCTGCTTAAATATTACTGAAAAACAAAAAAGCAAAATTGTGTTTACACCTTAACTTGATAACATATGTCAAAACAGCCCTGTAGGGGCACCTGGGTGGCTCAGTGGGTTAAAGCCTCTGCCTTCGACTTGGGTTGTGATCCCAGGGTTCTGGGATGGAGCCCTGTCGCGGGGTCCCTGCTTGGCTGGGAGCCTGCTTCTATCTCTCTCTCCGCCTGCCTCTCTGCCTACTAGTGATCTCTGTCTGTCAAATAAATAAATAAAATCTTAAAAAACAAACAAACAAAATAGAATGTATTTGCCCTGTAAATAAAGACTTCAAGATAGTTTACAAATGCTAAATTGTAAGGTACAGGAAACAAATGTATTAGAATCTTCCACTACAGGGGTGCTAAATGTGGTTGAACCTGAGAATTATGTGGGGAAATAAAATAAATAATTACCCAGATCCACTTTTTAGACCTACTGAATCAGGAGAAATCTAGAAACTAAAACAGCTATATGTTAGGTCCTCCAGAAAGCAGAGGCTGAGATGGAGTTAGGAGCAGTAAAGGTTATTTGGGAGAGAGGGGTTCTATGTGTGAAAGATTAAAGGGGCAGGAAGTAGGATAGGGAAGAAGGGGCTTCAGACCATGACACTGATCTGAATGAGACCTGTGAAAGGAAAGGGGAAGAAGCAGGATACAAGAGCCTCAGATCCAGATATAGAACTGCCAACGTCTTAGCCAAACCAATGAGAAACCCTGGAGCAAAGACTGCATCTAAGAAGAATCTTTCATGAACAGAAGTGCAAAACATTTAGTCATTGGCTGGGAAGTGTATGACCTCAGCCTCAAAAGCTGAAACGGATCCTGAAGGCCTTAGCAACCGGAGGGCATCAGCTGATTGCACTCCTTGCATGTGAATGGTAAGTTCTCTCTTCATGGGAGATCTGAACCCCTTACCTCCATGGCTGCCCAGTCCGTCCTTTCACTAGTTAGTATTTGCCGGATATGTCGTAGTCGGTCTCTCTTCAATTCTCTGTGACATTTTATATTATGTATACCTTTTACAGCCAAAGCTATTTTTTTTTCAAGATTTTATTTACTTATTTGACAAAGATCACACATAGGCAGAGAGGCAGGCAGAGAGAGAGGGGGAGAAGCAGACTCCCCGCTGAGCAGAGAGCCCGATGCAGGTCTTGATCCCAGGACCCTGAGATCAAGACCTGAGCCGAAGGCAGAGGCTTTAAACCACTGAGCCACCCAGGCGCCTGCTACAGCTTTTTAATAGAAAATATATACCCCATTTTTATGAACTCTGAGAATTTTAACTTTTAATAGGAGAGTTTAAACCATTCATATTTGTTGTGGTTACTTACATATTTGGTCACTGTTTTACAATCTTAATTTTTATATCTTGTTTACTATGTTTACTTTCCATGCCCTGTTTCACTTTTTTCTTTGCCCTGCTTTGCTAGATTGGCTAACATTTTTGCTATACTTTCTTTTTCCGAGTACTAGTTTAAAAGATATTCCTTGTAATATAAACGTATTAGTGCTTATGCTTTATTTCAGAACACCTAAAAAGAGCTTTATTGTGGTATAATTGATATAACAATTTGTTAAATTTTGCACGTATTTCAAGCATATAATTTATTACATTTTGACTTTGTTTATACTTGTGAATCATCAGCATAATCAAGATAATGACCTTATCCATCATCCCTGTTTTCTTATTCTTCTTTATAATCCTACCCCAAAACTCTTGCTCTCCTTCCATCCCCAGGCAACCACTGATCTGCTTTCTATAACTATATCTCAGTTTGCATATTCTAGATTTTTATATAGATGTAATTATACAATATGTGCTCCCTTTTTTTTTTCTTTTTTTGGTGGTTGGGATTCCTGGTTTCTTTCACTGAGTATAATTACTTGAGATAAGTTCACACATTAATAGCTCATTCTTTTTATTGCTAAATAATATTTCTTTGTATGAATATACCATTTTGTTTATCTGTTTATCTGTTGATGGACATTTGGTTTGTTTCCAATTTTATGCCATCATAAATAAAGCTGTAAACATTCTTGTGCAAATATTTTTGCAGACCTGTGCTTCTGTTTTCCTGGGTAAAAACCTGAAGGCTATTGCTGTATCACACAGTATGTAGTTGTCTAACTTTTAAAGAAATTGCAAAAGTGTTTTTTCTAAGTGGTCACACTATTTTACATTCCTCCCACCAATGTCTGAGATTTCCTGTTCTCCTGCATTTTTATCAATATATGGTATGGTTGGTCTTTTTAATCTGAGACATTACGGTATATGTGTATTTTCTCTTATGGTTTTAAAAAATTATTATTGAAGTATAGTTGGCATACAGTGTTATGTATTAATTATCTTTCATTGTAGTTTTAATATAATCTCTATAAAGACTGATGACTGTCCTATTATTAACTTACTTAACACTCATATATTTTCTTTGGTAAGTGCTGAAATGTTTTTCTCCTTTAGAAAAACTGTGTAGTCAATATAATTCATAGGCTCTGATAACAAATATCTTTTAATCAGAAAAAAAAACTGGGGTACAGTTTCTCTTTATTGAAAATTCTTTGTATATTCTGAATACAAGTTCTTTCTTTCTTTTTACAGTGTTCAGTGTCTTTTGAAGAGATGTTTTTGGTTTTGGTTGTTTTGTTTTTAAAACAGGACTCTTTTTATTTTGATGAATAATTTATTGACATTTTTCTTTTATGGATTATAGTTTTGGTATTGCAACTAAGAAAATTTTTTGGTATCACAAAATCTTAGAGTGTTTTATTCTAGAAGTTTCATAGTTTAGGTTACACATTTAGGTCTAGAATCCATTTTGATGGAATTTTGTATGACATATGACATTTATGTGACATACAGACTGAAGTTCTTTTTTTTTTTTTTTGCATTTTGATACTCATGTGCATATCCCAGCACCAGTAAATTACCTTCTATCTTTGTCAAAACTAATTTGTGCCCATCTGTATGGGCCTACTTATGGGCACTCTGTTCTGTTTTATTGAACTATTTGTCTATGTTACACCAATATCATACTGTCTTGTAGCTTTATAAATCTTGAGTAGTCAGGTAGTTTTAGCTCTCTGGCTTTGTTCTTTTTCAAAGTTTTTTTTTTTGGCTATCCTGGGTACCTTCCATTTCCATCTGAATTTTAGACTTAGTTTATCAATTTCTGCAAAGAAGACTTTTAGGATTGTGACTTGATTATGTTGAAGTTTATGTCAATTTGAGGAGAACTGATATCTTAACAATAATAATTCTTCCAGTCCATGAGCATAGTAGATTACCTATTTATTCAGGCCTTTCCCCATTTCTCTTTGCAGTGTCCTGTAATTTTTTTGTGTATAGTTTTTATAAATCTTGGTCAGGCTTAACCCTAAATACTATATTTCATATTCTTTGATGCTATTGTAAATGATATTATTTTTAAATTTCAATTTCTAATTTTTCCTTGATATTATATAAAAACTCACTTGAATTGATGGAGCACCTGGGTGGCTCTACCTTCAACTCTGCGTTCGACTCAGGTCATGATCTCAGTGTCCTGGGATTAAGCCCTGTATTGGCTCCCTGCTCAGCGAGGAGTCTGTTTCTCCCTCTCCCTTTGCCCATCCTTCCCTCATTTTCTCTCTCTCTTTACCTTTCAAATAAATAAATAAAATCTTAAAAAAATTTCAGTTGAGTTGTGTATGTTGACCTTATATATTCTGTAAATTTGATAAATGTACTTGATGGTTCTAATAATTTTTGTAATTTCTGTCAGATTTACTACATAGATGATCATGATGCATGCGAATGCAGACAATTTCATTTTTCCTTTCCAATATGGATGGCTTTTATTTGTTTTACTTAATAAATAACTGCTTCTCTACTCACAACATTTCTAATACTTGTGGATTTTCAACACCGAGCAATTCTCCAATTCTCTCTGGATACAAACTGGATGACCAATTTCATTCAATTTTGACGTGAATTATCCAGAACTAACTTAGACCCCATAGATTAAGGGATGAGTACCAAAGGACAGCCCTTACTTCAAAGGCCAATTTTAAGTGGTGGGTCTCTACATTACTTACACTTTTCATTCAAGCTGGCTACAAATTGGGAGTTCCAATAAGACCTCTTTCCCCAGGTTTGATAATTTGCTATAATGTCTCACAGTACTCAAGAAAACACCCTTATTATTTCTGGTTTATTATACTGAACAGCCAGATGAAGATGTATATAGACCAGGTGTGAATAGTTACCAAGAATAGGAACTCTGTCCCCATGGAGTTTGGAGTGTGCCACCTTTCTGGCACATGGATGTATACACCAAAGCAGAAGTCTTCTGAATCCCTTTGTTTAGGACTTTTATACAGGTTACATTGTGTAGGCATGATGACTAAATCATTGGTCCTGGAGGTCATGGGGTAGGCTTGAAGTTTCCAACTCTGTAATCATGTGGTTTGTTCCTCTGGCAAGAAGTTCCCTTTCCTGAAGGTATTCAGAGGCTGATCAAAGTCACTCACTAGCATAAACTCAGGCATGATTGAAAGGGGTTTCTTATGAATAATAAAGGACATTCCTCTCATCTCTATTACTCAGGAAATTACAAGAGTTTTAAGACCTCTGTGGGAACAATAAAATATGTATTTATTTGAACCCAAGATCAAGTTTACTTATTACACTGGCTAAATCCTTTAGTACAATGTTGATGAGAAGTAGTGAAAGTGGACATTCTTGTCTTATTCCTGGTCTTGGGGCAGGGCATGTAGACGTTCACTATGAAATACAATGTTAGTTGCTGCGTTCTGTTTGTTTTCTTTGTTTTATTTTCAGATGCCCTCTATTGGGTAGAAGAGTGTTTCTTATAGTCCTCATTTCTCAAAGTTTTAAACAGGAACAGATCTTTGATGTTGCAAGGTTTTTTTGTGCCAACTGAGATGATCAAAATTTTTTTCCTTTTAGTTTTTAATATGGTAATATTGATTTTTGCAAAATATTAAATCAGGTGGCATTCTTGGATTTAATTCCACTTGGATATATGTATCATCCTTATTTTATATATTGTTGTATTATATTTGTTAAAATTTTCCTTTGAATTTTTGCATCTATGGTCACTTCTTATCTGTAGTTTCCCAGTAATATTTTCCCTTGTTTTATCTGGTATCAACTTAATGCTGGTGTTATAGAAGGAGTTGGCACAAGGTTATGGACTGATGTTTGTGTCCCTTCAAAATTCAATCCAGTCCCCAATGTGATGTGTCAGGAGGCCACAGTTTTGGGTGATAATTTAGACAAGATTATGAGGGATTATGAGGGATCTATGATGGGATTAGTGTCCTTATAAAAAGAGAAAGAGAAAGAGAGGCAAGATCTACCACTAAGGATACAGTGAAAAAACAGCTGTCTACAAGCCATAAAAAAGATCTAATCAGGAACCAAATTGGTCAGCACCTTGATCTTGGACCTCCCAGCCTCTCCAACTGAAAGAAAAAAATATCTGTTACTTAAAGCCATCCAGTCTATGGTATTTTGTTATAATAGCCTGAGCTGACCGAGATAGGAAGTAATCCCTCTTTTTAGTTACTTTAGAAGAATTTTTGCATAACTGGGAATATCTTTTAAAATGGCTTAAGAGAGTCATGTGGACTTGGAATCTTCTTTTGTGAAGGTTTTAATTTTCATTTAGCTCAAAATATATCATATTTTTTTTAGATTGCTTTTTGACCTGTGGATTATTTAAAAATGTGCTATTCAATTTCCAAATATTTGAGGATTTTCCAGATATCTTTCTATAATTTATTTCTAATTTCATTCCTTTGTGATCAGAGAACATATTTTGTATAGATGGGTTGAGATCTTTCAAATTTATTGAGACATGGTGTGTGATTGTGATAGAGGACTAACTTGGTAAATGTTCTATGTATATTTGAAAATAGTGTGTATTCTTCTCTTCTTTGGAGTGTTCAACAAATGTCAATGGGTTGATAGTGTTGTTCAGATCTTCTATGTACTTGTTGATGTCTGCGTACTTCTGTTATTGAGGAGATCTAGAGAAATATCTGATTATGATTGTAAATTTGTTTCATTTTCCTTGTAGTTCTATCTGATTTTGCTTTACATATTTTGAAGCTCTGGTATAAAGGTAAAAAATTTTAGGAATGCTACATCTGCTTTATGAATTCCCTCCTTTATCATTATGAAATAAAGTTCTTATCTCTGATAATATTTTTAAGATTTTATTCATTTCTTTGACAGACAGAGATCACAAGTAGGCAGAAAGGCAGGCACAGAGAGAGTGGGGGGTGGGGTGGGGAAGCAGGCTCCCTGCCGAGCAGAGAGCCGGATGTGGGGATGTGGGGCTTGATCCTAGGACCCTGGGATTATGACCTGAGCCGAAGGCAGAGGCTTTAACCCGCTGAGTCACCTAGGAGCCCCTGGTAATATTTTTTTCTCTCAAATTTACCATTTTTTATATTCATACAGTCTCTTTAGATTTCTTTCAATTAGTGTTAATACCATGTATCTTTTCCCATTATGTTCCTGTTAAATTATTTATCTTTATATTTAAAGTATGTTTCTTATAGGCAACATATAATTGTTTTGTCTTTTTTATCCATTTTGAACATTTTTTTTTTAAAGATTTTATTTATTTATTTGACAGAGATCACAAGTAGGCAGAGAGGCGGGGCGGGGGCGGGGGGTGGGGAGAGGAGGAAGCAGGCTCCCTGCTGAGCAGAGAGCCCGATATGGGGCTCTATCCCAGGACCCTGGGATTATGACCTGAGCTAAAGCCAGAGGCTTTAACCCACTGAGCCACCCAGGTGCCCCGAACATCTTTGTTTTTAATTTCAGATTGAGACCATTGACATTTGCTTATTGATATGCTTAGGTTGAAATCTATCAATATACTATTTGTTTTCTACTTTCCTTCATATTTTATTTCTTGTATATTTCCCTTCCCCCCTTTTACCACTTTGAGAATTTACTAATTTTTATGATACTATGTTATATCCTCATTAGCTACAACACTTTTTGTTGTTGTTATTTGTGTGGTTATTATAGGATCTATAGTATATCTCTTTAACTGATTGTATTCTACCTTCAAGTGATATTATGATGCTTCACATATAATATAATTGTCTTGAAATAGTAAACTTCCATTTCTTCCTCTCAGCATTTGTGTTTTGTGTCATGCTATAACTTTACCTATGATATTAATATTATGTTAAATAGTACACATACCTAACTGTGTACTAAACTAATTTTGTGGATTAAACAGTTTTAAATTATTTCTTTATTTTAATTCTGTATTTTATTTTTAAATATTGAAAAGATGTAAATATTTTATGTTATCTTTTTTTAATTTTAAATTTTTTTTTAGTGTCAGTGTTCCAGAATTATTGTTTATGCACCACACCCAGTGCTCCATGCAATAGTGCTCTCCATAATACCCACCACCAGGCTCATCCAACCCCCTCCCCCACTCCCCTCTAAAACTCTCAGTTGGTGTCTGCACCAACTTGCATTGCCACCAACAGTGTAAGAGAGTTCCCCCTTCTCTAC
Organism: Mustela nigripes; assembly: GCF_022355385.1. Lineage (NCBI taxonomy): Eukaryota > Metazoa > Chordata > Mammalia > Carnivora > Mustelidae > Mustela > Mustela nigripes. Next base: position 160,042,250 of record NC_081558.1, read on the forward strand.
ATCCTCTCCAACACATGTTGTTTCCTGTTTTGTTAATTTTGGTCATTCTAACTGGTGTAAGGTGGTATCTCAATGTGGTTTTGGTTTGAATCTCCCTGATGACTAGTGATATTGAACATTTTTTCATGTGTCTGTTAGCCATTTGTATGTCTTCTTTAGAGAAGTGTCTGTTCATGTCTTCTGCCCATTTTTTGACATGATTATCTGTTTTGTGTGTGTTGAGTTTGAGGAGTTCTTTATAGATCTTGGATATCAGTGCTTTGTCTGTAGTGTCATTGGTGAATACCTTCTCCCATTCTGTGGGTTGCCTTTTTTTGTTGTTGTTGTTGACTGTTTCCTTTGCTGTGCAGAAGCTTTTGATCTCTATGAAGTCCCAAAAGTTCATTTTCGCTTTTGTTTCCTTTGCCTTTGGAGACGTATCTTGAAAGAAGTTGCTGTGGTCAATGTCCAAGAGGCTACTCCCTATGTTCTCCTCTAGGATTCTGATGGATTCCTGTCTCACATTGAGGTCTTTTATCCATTTTGAGTTTATGTTTGTGTATGGTGTGAGAGAATGGTCAAATTTCATTCTTCTACACATAGCTGTCCAATTTTCCCAGCACTATTTATTGAAGAGACTCTCTTTTTTCCACTGGGTATTTTTTCCTGCTTTGTCAAAGATTATTTGACCATAGAATTGAGGGTCCATATCTGGGCTCTCTACTCTGTTCCACTGGTCTATGTGTCTGTTTTTATGCCAGTACCATGATGTCTTGGTGATCACAGTTTTGTAGTAAAGCTTGAAATCAGGCAACATAATGCCCCCAGTTTTGTTTTTCTTTTTCAAAATTTCCTTAGCAATTCAGGGGCTCTCCTGATTCCATACAAATTTTAGGATTGTTTGCTCCAGCTCTTTGAAAAATGCTCCTGGTATTTTGATCGGGATGGCATTGAAAGTATAGATTGCTCTAGGCAGCAGACATTTTAACAATGTTTATTTTTCCGATCCATGAGCATGGAATGGTCTTCCATCTTTTTGTGTCTTCTTCAGTTTCTTTCATGAGAGTTCTGTAGTTCCTCAAGTACAGATCCTTTATCTCTTTGGTTAGGTTTATTCCCAGATATCTTATGGTTCTTTTTGCTGTAGTTAATAGAATCAATTCTCTAATTTCCCTTTCTGCATTTTCATTGTTAGTGTATAAGGAAGCAGCTGATTTCTGTACATTGACTTTGTATCCTGCCACATTACTGAATTGCTGTATGAGTTCTAGTAGTTTGGGGGTGGAGTCTTTTGGGTATTCCATATTATGTCATCTGCAAAGAGAGAGAGTTTGACTTCTTCACTGCCAATTTGAATACCTTCTATTTCTTTTTGTTGTCTGATTGCTGTTGCTAGGACTTCTAATACTATGTTGAACAAGAGTGGTGAGAATGGGCATCCTTGTCATGTTCCTGATCTCAATGGGAAGGCTGTCAGTTTTGTCCCATTGAAGATGATATTGGCTGTGGGTTGTTCATAGATAGATTTTATGAAGTTGGCTGCATGTTTTCCCTTTATCCCTATACTTTGAAGCTTTTTAATCAAGAACGGATGCTGGATTTTGTCAGATGCTTTTTCTGCATCAATTGAGAGGACCATGTGATTCTTCTCTCTTCTCTTATTGATTTGTTCTATGACATTGTTTGATTTGAAAATGTTGAACAATACTTGCAACCCAGGGATGAATCCCACGCGGTCATGGTGGATAATCTTTTTAATGTGCTGTTGGATCCTATTAGCTAAGGATCTTGTTGAGAATCTTAGCATCCATATTCATCAGGGATATTGGTCTGAAATTCTCCTTTTCGGTTGGGTCTTTGCCTGGTGTGGGTATCAGGGTAATGTTGGCTTCATAAAAAGAGTTTGGAAATTTTTCCTCCTTCTTCATTTTTTTTGAAACAGCTTCAGGAGAATAGGTGTTATTTCTTCTTTGAAAGTTTGGTAGAATTCCCCAGGGAATCCATCGGGTCCTGGGCTTTTGTTTTTTGGGAGGTTTTTGATCACTGCTTCAATCTCATTACTAGATATTGGTCTGTTTAGGTTGTCAGTTTCTTCCTGGTTCAATTTTGGAAGTTTATAGTTTTCCAGGAATGCATCCACTTCATCTAGGTTGCTAATTTATTGGCATATAACTGTTGATAACAATTTCTTATGATTGTTTCTACTTCTTTGGTGTTAGTTGTGATCTCTCCATTTTCATTCATAATTATATTAATTTGAGTCTTCTCTCTTTTCTTTTGGATTAGTTTGGCCAATGGTTTTTGATCTTATTGATTCTTTCAAAAAATCAGCCTCTTTTTCATTGATGCATTCTGCTGCATCTCTAGTTTCTATTTCATTGATCTGTGCTCTAATCTTGATTATTTCCCATCTTGTGTGTGGAGTTGGCTTAATTTGTTGTTGATTCTCCAGTTCTTTGAGCTGTAGAGACAGCTGGCGTATTCTTGATTTTTCAATTTTTTTGAGGGAGGCTTGTAAGGCTATGTATTTCCCCCTTAGGACTGCCTTTGCTGTATCTCATAGGTTTTGGACTGAAGAGTCTTCATTCTTATTGGTTTCCATGAATTGTTTAAGTTCTTCTTTGATTTCCTCGTTGAACCAAGCATTCTTTTTTTTTTTTTAAATTTATTTATTTATTTTCAGCATAACAGTATTCATTATTTTTTCACCACACCCAGTGCTCCATGCAATCCGTGCCCTCTATAATACCCACCACCTGGTACTCCAACCTCCCACCCCTCCGCCACTTCAAACCCCTCAGATTGTTTTTCAGAGTCCATAGTCTCTCATGATTCACCTCCCCTTCCAATATCCCCCCAACTCCCTTCTCTTCTCTAACTCCCCATGTTCTCCAAGCATTCTTTAGCAACGTGGTTTTAGTTTCCAGGTGTTTTAATTCCTTCCAAACTTTTCCTTGTGGTTGAGCTCCAGTTTCAAAGCATTGTGATCTGAGAATATGCAGGGAATAATCTCAATCTTTTGATATTGGTTGAACCCTGATTTGTGACCGAGTATGTGATCTATTCTGGAGAAAGTTTCATGTGCACTGGAGAAGAATGAGTATTCTGTTGTTTTAGGGTGGTATGTTCTGTATATATCTATGAGGTCCATCTGGTCCAATGTGTCCTTCAATGCTCTTGTTTCTTTATTGATTTTCTGCTTGGATGATCTGTCTGTAATTGGGAGTGGCATGTTAAGATCTCCTACTATTAATGTATTCATATCAATCTTACTCTTTATCTTGATTAACAGTTTTCTTATGTAATTGGCTGCTCCCATATTGGGGGCATAAATATTTACAATTGTTAGGTCTTCTTGGTGGATAGTCCCTTTAAGAATTATGTAGTGTCCTTCTGTATCTCTGACCACAGTCTTTAGTTTAAAATCTAATTTATCTGATGTAGAATCACTACCTCAGCCTTCTTTTGAGGTCCATTAGCATGAAAGATGCTTCTCCAGCCCTTCACTTTCAGTTTGGATGTATCTTTAGGTTCAAAATGGGTCTCTTGTAGACAACATATGGGTGGGTCCTGTCATTGTATCCAATCAGCAACCCTGTGTCATGGGCGCATTTAGGCCATTCACGTTGAGAGTGATTATTGAGAGATACATTTTTATTGACATCGTGTTACCTGTGAAGTCTTTGTTTCTATAGATTGTCTCCATATATTTCTGTTCAATGATATTCTTGGTTTTTTCCCTCTTTTATAGAATCCCCCTTAATATTTCTTGCAGTGTGGTGGTCACATACTCTTTTAAACCTTGCTGGTCTTGAAAGCTCTTTATCTCTCTATCCATTTTGAATTGCAGTCTAGCTGGATAAAGTATTTTTGGCTGCATGTTCTTCTCATTTAGTGCCATGAATACATCTTGCCAGCCCTTTCTGGCTTTCCAGGTTTCTGTGGACAGGTCTGATGTTATTCTGATGGACCTTCCTCTGTACATAAAGAATCTCTTCTCCTTAGCTGCTTTCAAGAGCTCCTGTCTAAAGTTATGATTCATCATTTTCACAATCAGGTGTCTTGAGGTCTTTCTAGATTCTATGACCTTGTGGGGAGACCTTTATGCCTCCAGTACATGAATGCTGGTTCCATTCACGAGATTGGGAAAATTTTCATGGAGAATTTGTTCAACTACATCTTCTAGTCTTCTTTCTTTCTCTTCCCCATCGGGGATTCCAATAATTCTGATGTTGGAATGTTTCATTGCATCATTTATTTCCCTAATTCTGTTTTCATGGCTTCTAAGCTGTTTGTTCCAGGCTTCCTCCTGATCCTTTTTCTCTATCTGTTTGTCCTCCAGATCACTAATTCTATCTTTTCCCCAGTTACCCTAGCTTTTAGAGAATTTAGGTTATATTGGATGTCACTGATAGCATTGTTAACATCTTCTCTGGTGACTTTCATTTCTGCCCTAATCAATTCCATTTTGTCATCAAAACTTTCTCCAACCTAGCTATTGCCTGGATAATTGTTATCCTGAATTCCCTTTCCAACATACTATTTATGTCCATATCCAAAAGCTCTGATGGAGAAGGGCCAGTCTCTGAATTTTTCTTCTGTTGGGTATTCCTTCTCCTAGTCATTTTGGTGAGAGATGGCTGAATGGATGTGTAGCTGAATGTATCAACTGTAGTGCAGGCAAGGTGCACCCTGGAACGCTTCTGAGCAATTGGAAGTCACCACCAAAAAGAAAGAAAAAAAGAAAAAAGAGACAGAGAAAGAGAGAGACAGGAAAGAAAAAGAGAAGACCCCGCCAGAATGGGCCCCAAAGGTAAGATTTATGAAGTATACAAGCAAAAACAGACAAACAAAAAGACTGACAATAGTAGTTAACAAGAGAAAAAATAAATAAATAAAGAGAACCCTGTCAAAATGAACACCAAGTATAAGATTTATATACTACCAGAACAACAAAAAAAAAATACACAGAAACATTGACAGAAGAAAAAGATGGGGGGGTGGTTATAAATTCTCAGTGTGGGCAAGAAAGTTTATTTTGATTCTTCCTGGATGTATATTGATATCTTTGTTAAAGGACTCAACTTTCCTGAGATAAAGGGGGATTAAAACTGGTTTACATATAGGGATACCATTGATTATGGAAAGGGGATTACCTTGAAGCTTATCTCTATATGAATATTAAAGAAATAAAATAAAATAAGGTAAATTAAAAAACAGAAAAGCAAAAGAAAAACACAGGTATATGTATCAAAAAAGTTCAGGTTAAAAGGTTATTATGGAATTTAATGTACTGAACATCTCATTGTGATGGTAAATAGGTTAAAGAGTTATATAAAAAATAAAAATGAAAAGAACCAGAATAGTGGGAATGAGTTAAAAATAAAAGTATCTATGAAGTAGTGTAGTTGTTCTTTTGTTTGTTTGTTTGTTTGTTTTGGCTGGCTTTCTGGGGGAGGGGCCTGCTGAGTGGTTTTTTTGGGAGTCTTGCTATAGCTGAGTCCTCCTGCCTCCATCAAGGGGCTGGGCTCTGAGGAAACCGGTTTTTCAAGTCTTTGTTCTCTGGAGGTTTTTGTTTGTTAGTTTTCTCTCTCCTTGGTGGCTTTTGGCTGTTCTTTGGAGGTTTAGAGGAAAGCAAACTGCACCCAGACCTCCCTCTCGGAGAGAAGCTTCAGTCTGTTCCTCTCTGGGTGCTCCAGAGCACATAAATTCCCACTCTGTTGCTGGCAGAGCAAGTCCCCAGTCATGGTCTCTGGGGTTACAGGAACTCTTGCTTGTACCCCAAACCATGAGAAATACTAGCTGCAGCTGTCTGAGCAGGTCCAGACCACCAGAGAGGTCCCTTGCAGATAGCACACTGAGATTTTCACAGTGGCCTGTGCTGGGAGTGCTCAACTCTCCAGGTCCTAGAGAGTGCTGGCTAGCACCCACCTGGACCTCTCAGGGGAGAGTGTGGGGTGTGACTGAGACTCTGGTCATGCAGTGGGTGTGCAGAGTGCAAAAGGCTGTGGTTCTGCCTGCTGGCGTCCACCCCAGACCTCACGGCAACTGCCACCCAGATGCTTTCAGGCATGCTGGTGGCTCAGGGACCAAGACTGGGCTTCACTGCACTCTCTGAGGGTTCCCTGCCAGCGGTGGCCATCCTGGGTCCATGGGCTTAAGTCCCTGTCCCTAACTGCCCAATTCCAACAATTTCCCCTTAAGATCTTTTGCTCATTTTGAGTGCTTTCAACCAGACTCCAAGTTAATGCTGGTCCCCAATCATAGGGCACTCTCTTATTGGTGTATTACTTTCCAGTGGGTCACTTTCCAATGGGGTCTGGTGGTTCCCTCTCCTTTTTGTTTATCTTATGATATCAGTCTGATGTTCCCACTCTGATTTACCTGTCCACTGGCATCTTTTGCCACCATAGAGATCCAGAAGTGTATAATTCTAATCTCGGGCTGATTTCATGGGTGATCAGAGTTCTTTCGTAGGTAATCAGCTCACTTTAGGGGACAGGTTGAAACAGTGTGTCCTATTTCTCTGCCATTTTGTCTCCTCCCCCCTTTATCAGTGGTTTTGAGCAATTTGATTACTGTATGCTTTGGTGTAGTTTTCTTCATATTTTTTGTGCCTGGAATTTTTACATTTTTGGAGCTGTAGTTTTGTACCATTTATCAAACTAGGAAATTTTTTTTGCTATTCTTTCCTTGAAAGTTTTTTCTTTTTTTTTGGTCTTTTCTTTCTTTTGTCCTTTGGCGACTCCGAATTTGTATATGTAGTCAATCCTCTTGAAATTGGCCACAGTTCACTGATATTCCATTCTTTTTTTCTGTCTTAGTGTAATTTCTATTTTCAAATTCAATAATTTATTTCTTTTGCAATGTGTAGTCTCCTGTTAATTATATTCAGTGTAATTTTCACTTCATATAATGTAGCATTCATCTTTAGAAATATAATTTGGGTCTCAGTTAATGTATTGCATATGTTGAATTAACCTTTGGAACATATGGATGATAGTAATATTGTAATGACTTTTAGTGTCTTTGTCCACTATATCATTCATCCGTGTTAATTTTGAATTAGTGTTAATTGAATGTCTTCTTTTCTCACTTTGCATTGCATTTTCCTGTTTCTCTGTGTACTTTATATTTTTTGTAAATATTCATAACATAAAATGACCATTTTAACTACTTTTAAGTGTACAGTTTAGTGATATTAAGTACATTCTCACTGTTGTGTGCATTTTAGGTAGGTATTTAGTTACATATCATGTTATCTGTAAGGTTTTTTCCGGCGAGATAAACACAACACCAGGCAAAGTGGGTGCAAGGCAAGATTTATTAAAAACACTCTCCGGCGAAGTTTCAGGGCTCAGGAGAAGGGGAGCCAGGAAAGTTGCGCCGGGAGGAGGTGGGCACCCTCGGGTGAGGTTCCGCCACTCTGGAAAGCAGAGTGGCGGAAGTCGCGCCTAAGGCAGGGAGGAGGGGGCTTTTAAGGGGTCTTGGGGAAAGCTCAGGGGTCTTTTGGCAAGTTTCCCTTATTTGGATATCCCGCCGCTTGGGCCTTTGTTCTCCTGTCCGAGCTCAGGTGGTGTGGCGGGAACTTTGTTCTCCTGTCCGAGTTCAGGTCTTGTGGCGGGAATTTTCGCCATCTTTGGTAGCCCTTCCTGCCAGCCCAACATTATCTAGGTTCAAAAATAATGACAATTTCAATATTTATTGTTATTTTAATGTTTAATTGATATAATATTAATATATTATATTTTATATTTTCCTGATTTTTCTGTGCTTATCCTTTCCCCCTTCCCTTTAGACTTCACACAGCATTCAAAGTTCTGTTTTTATTGTACTGGAAATCACATACTGCATACCTATTCTTTGAGATTCCCCTTCAGTATATATATACTTAAAATCTAAAATTAATCAATATTATCTTACCTAAATAATTAAAATATCTTAGAATATTTTTACTCCAATTACTTAATCTTCCATCTAGGAGTTATATTATCTATTTTTGAAATTTTACGTTTTAAAAAAACATTCTCCAAACTAGATATTATTATAATGTTTTATAAAAGTTTATTTATGTATTTAACAATTTGGTTTGTTCAGCATTTCTTCCTAAAACTTAGATCTTTTTGATACCATTTTCCTTCTTCCCTTCCTAAACTGAAAGATTTTTCCAGAGTCTTGGTAGTGAGGTCTGTATTTGTTGGTAATAAGTTCTCAGTTTTTGTTTGTCTCAAGAAGAGGTCTTTATTTTCTCCTCATTTGTGAAAAATATGTTTTTCTAGATAAGTCGATCTAAACAGTTATTTTCCTTCAGCACTTTGAAGATATTGGATATCTGAAGTATTTAGAATAGACATATACATAGAGACAGAAAGCAGATTAGTGATTGCCAGTGGCTATGGGTTGAGCACTTATGAGTATGGAGTTTCCTTTTAGAATGATGAAAGTCCCCTGGAACTTGGTAGTGATGATTTCTTTACATTGAGAATGTACTAAATGTGCAAATGTGAATTGTACACTTTAAAATGGGTAAAACTGGTAAAATTTAAGTTATATATATTCACCATAACAAAAAAAGTACACTTCAGTTACTTGTTAACACCTGAGAGAAAATTATTTAGGCAATCTTACAAATAAGAGAATGGAATTTTTTGGGAAGGATTTTATTTATTTATTTGAAATAGAGAGAAATCACAAGTAGGCAGAGAGGAAGGCAGAGAGAGAGGGAGGAAGCAGGCTCCCTGCTGAGCAGAGAGCCTGACATAGGGCTCGATCCCAGGACCCTGAGATCATGACCTGAGCTGAAAGCAGAAGCTTTAACCCACTAAGCCATCAGGTGCCCCAAGAATGGGATTTTCACTTTATATTATTATTATTTTTTAAATTTTGAGATGATTGGAGATACACAAGCCACTGTAAGAAATAAGCTAGATATGGGGCACTTAGGTCACTCAATTGGTTAAATGGTCTGACGCTTGATCTTAGCTTAGGTGTTGATCTCAGGGTTTTGAGTTCAAGCCCTTCCTTGGCCTTGATGAAGTCCCCAAACTTCATTTTTGCTTTTGTTTCCTTTGCCTTTGGAGACATATTTTGAAAGAAGTTGCTGTGGCTGATATCAAAGAGGTTACTGCTTATGTTTTCCTCTAGGATTCTGATCGATTCCTGTCTCACATTGAGGTCTTTTATCCATTTTGAGTTTATCTTTGTGTGTGGTGTAAGAGAATGGTTGAGTTTCATTCTTCTACATATAGCTGTCCAATTTTCCTAGCACCATTTATTGAAAAGACTACCTTTTTTCCACTGTATAATTTTTTCTTGCTTTGTCGAAGATGATTTGCCCATAGAGTTGAGGGTCCATGTCTGGGCTCTCTACTCTGTTCCACTGGTCTATGTGTCTGTTTTTATGCCAGTACCATGTTGTCTTGATGATCACAGTTTTGTAGTAAAGCTTGAAATCAGGTAACATGATGCTGTCAGTTTTATTTTTGTTTTTCAACATTTCCTCAGCAATTTGGGGTCTCTTCTGATTCTAAATTTTAGGATTATTTGCTCCAGCTCTTTGAAAAATACTGGTGGAATTTTGATCGGAATGGCATTAAAAGTATAGATTGCTCTAGATAGTATAGACACTTTAATAATGTTTATTCTTCTGATCCAAGAGTGTGGAATGGTCTTCCATCTTTTTGTGTCTTCTTCAATTTCTTTCATGAGTGTTCTGTAGTTCCTTGAGTACAGATCCTTTACCTCTTTGGTTAGGTTTATTCCCAGGTATCTTATGGTTCTTGGTGCTATAGTAAATGGAATCAATTCTCTAATTTCCCTTTCTGCATTTTCATTGTTAGTGTATAAGAAAGCCACTGATTTCTGTACAATGACTTTGTATCCTGCCACGTTACTGAGCTGCTGTGGAATCTCTTAAAAAAAGAAGAAATAGGGGCGCCTGGGTGGCTCAGTGGATTAAGCCGCTGCCTTCGGCTCAGGTCATGATCTCAGGGTCCTGGGATCGAGTCCCACGTCGGGCTCTCTGCTCAGCAGGGAGCCTGCTTCCTCCTCTCTCTCTGCCTGCCTCTCTGCCTACTTGTGATCTCTGTCTGTCAAATAAATAAATAAAATCTTTAAAAAAAAAAAAAGTATTTAAAAAAGAAGAAATAATCTAGAGATCCTATGCACCTTAGCCCTGTTTTTTCCAATAGTAACATTTTGTAAAACTATATTATAATAATTACTATTTTATTTTATTTTTTTAACATCTTAATTTAATTTTATTTTTTCAGTGTTCCAAGATTCATTGTTTATGCACCACACCCTGTGCTCCTTGCAATACATGCTCTCTTTAATACCCACCACCAGACTTATCCATTCCTTCACCCCCCTCCCTTCCAAAACCCTCAGTTTTTTTTCAGAGTCCATAGTCTCTCAAAATCACTATTATATTGACATTGACATTGATCAAGATATAAAGTAGTTCACTCGTGTTCTTTTCAAATAGGAACAGATTTCTTTTTTTCCTTTATCATCTGTAGTCTTTTTTTTTTTTTTTCCTGCCTTTTTGCACTGGCTAGAACTTTCAACACTGTGAATAAGAGTTCTGAGAATAGGCATCCTTGCCTTGTTCACTACTTAAGGTGCAAAACATCCAGTCTTCAACAATTAATTATAAGGTGAGATGTAGGTTTTTATAGATGCCCTTTATCAAAATGGGGAAGTTTCCTTTATTGCTATTTTTCTGAAAGTTTTCATCACAAGTTTGTGTTATGGCAGTAGGTGTGTTGAAGTCCTATCACTGGTGTGACTGTGTTAAGAAGTAGGTATTTAGCTGTCTTAGGTCTTTAGAAGTAGGTCTTCTCCTACTTTACTTTACTTCTCCTACTTCTCCTACTTTAGAAGTAGGTTTCCTCCACAGAGAAGTAGCAGGCGGAGACGACATAGGTAGCAGGAGATCAGCTAGATAGCTTATCTAACCATTGAGAACACCTACAAATCCAATGGTAAATCAAAGAGAAGAAGAGCAACAATTCTAGGAACAGAAAATCGATCACTTTCTGAAAGGTAGGACCTGAGGAGAAGTGAATCCAAAGTGATGGGAAGATAGACCATAGAGAGAAGGTCCGGCTCCCGGCAAGTGGCAGAGCAACTGAGCACAAAATCAGGACTTTTAAAAGTATGCTCCACAGAGGGACATTGCTCCAGAGGCTAAACTGGGGGGGAAGCCCACATGGGGTCAGTGTAACTCCGGGTCCTGTGGGGTCACAGAAGGACTGGGGGTGGTCTGAGTGCTGCAGAGCTTGCAGGTAATAGAGCAGGGAAGCTGGCTACAGTGACAAAGCCGAGGAGTGAGCGCTCAGCTCGGGGTTACCTTGAACCTGTCACAGCTGGGTGAGCTCAGAGCACGGCCAGAGGCCACGGTGACAGAAGTGACCAGTGCTTTTCTCCAAGTGTGAGTGATTGAGTGCTTTCCTCCAAGCATGACAAAAGGCCAGGGAGACAGGGGCTGTGGGCACTTTTCTCTGAGGGCGCACTGAGGAGCGGCACCCCGAGCTCTCAGCTCTTCTGGGTCGGAGATTGGGAGGCCTCCATCTTCATTCCCACCCTCCAGATATCTACAGAAATCGCTCAGGGAACAAAAGTTCCTAAAAGCAAACCCAAGAGGATTACTTAGCCCGGCCCCTGGTAAGGGTGGTACAATTCCGCCTGGGGCAAAGACACTTGAGAATCACTACAACAGGCCCCTCCCCCAGAAGATCAACAAGAAACCCAGCCAAGACCAACTTCACTCACCAAGGAGAATAGGGGAATTCCAGAGGAGGAGAAAGCAAATCTTATCTGGACAAAATGACAAGGCAGAAAAACTCACCACAAAAAAAAAAAAAAAAAGAACAAGAGGCAGTAACGAAGGCTGGGGACCTAATCAATACAGACATTGGTAATATGACAGATCTAGAGTTCAGAATGACAATTCTCAGGGTTCTAGCCAGGCTCGAAAAAGGCATAGAAGATATTAGAGAAACCGTCTCCGGAGAGATAAAAGCCCTTTCTGGAGAAATAAAAGAACTAAAATCTAACCAAGTTTAAATAAAAAAGCTATTAATGAAGTGCAATAAAAAATGGAAGCTCTGACTGCTAGGATAAATGAGGCAGAAGAAAGAATTAGTGACATAGAAGACCAAATGACAGAGAATAAAGAAGCTGAGCAAAAAAGACAAACAAATACTGGACCACAAGGAGAGAATTAGAGAGATAAGTGACACCATAAGACAACACATTAGAATAATTGGGATTTCAAAAGAAGAAGAGAGAGGGAGCAGAAGGTATATTGGAGAGAATTATTGTAGAGAATTTCCCTAATATGGCAAAGGGAACAAACATCAAAATCCAGGAGATGCTAAGAACGCCCCCCAAAATCAATAAAGATAGGTCCACACCTCATCACCTGATAGTAAAATTTACAAGTCTTAGTGACAAAGAGAAAATCCTGAAAGCAGTCCGGGAAAAGAAGTCTGTAACATACAAGGGTAAAAACATTAGATTGGCAGCAGACTTATCCACAGAGACCTGGCAGGCCAGAAAGAGCTGGCATGATCTATTCAGAGCACTAAATGAGAAAAACATGCAGCCCAAAATACTATATCCAGCTAGGTTATCATTGAAAGTAGAAGGAGAGATAAAAAGCTTCCAGGACAAACAAAAACTGAAAGAATTTGCAAACACCAAACCAACTCTACAGGAAATATTGAAAGGGGTCCTCTAAACAAAGAGAGACCCTAAGAGTAGTAGATCAGAAAGAAACAGAGACAATATAAAGTAACAGTCATCTTACAGGCAATACAATGGCACTAAATTCATATCTCTCAATAGTTACCCTGAGTGTTAATGGGCTAAATGTCCCAATCAAAAGATACAGGGTATCAGAATGGATAAAAAAACAAAACCCATCAATATGCTGCCTACAAGAAACTCATTTTAGACCTGAAGACACCTCCAGATTTAAATTGGGGGGGGCGGGGAGGACAACTTACCACGCTAATGGATATCAGAAGAAAGCTGGAGTGGCAATCCTTATATCAGATCAATTAGATTTTAAGCCAAAGACTATAATAAGAGATGAGGAAGGACACTATATCATACTCAAAGGATCTGTCCAACAAGAAGACCTAACAATTTTAAATATCTATGCCCCTAACAAGGGAGCAGCCAACTATATAAACCAATTAATAATAAAATCATAGAAATACATTGACACTAATACAATAATAGTAGGGGACTTTAACACTCCCCACACTGAAATGTACAGATCATCTAAGCAAAAAATCAACAAGGAAATAAAGGCCTTAAATGACACACACTGGACCAGATGGACATCACAGATATATTCAGAACATTTCATCCCAAAGCAACAGAATACACATTCTTCTCTAGTGCACATGGAACATTCTCCAGAATAGATCACATCCTGGGTCATAAATCAGGTATCAACCAGTATCAAATGATTGGGATCATTCCCTGCATATTTTCAGATCACAATGCTCTGAAGCTAGAACTCAATCACAAGAGGAAATTTGGAAGGAACCCACATACATGGAGACTAAACAGCATCTTTCTAAAGAATGAATGGGTCAACCAGGAAATTAAAGAAGAATTGAAAAAATTCATGGAAACAAATGATAATGAAAACACAATGGTTTGAAATCTGTGGGACACAACAAAGGCAGTCCTGAGAGGAAAATATATAGCGGTACAAGCTTTTCTCAAGAAACAAGAAAGGTCCCAAATACACAACTTAACCCTACACCTAAAGGAGCTGGAGAAAGAACAACAAAGAAAGCCTAAACCCAGCAGGAGAAGAGAAATCATAAAGATCAGAGCAGAAATCAATGAAATAGAAACAAACAAACAAACAAACAAAAAACAATAGAACAAATCAATGCAACTAGGAGCTGGTTCTTTGAAAGGATTAATCAGATTGACAAACCCTAGCCAGACTTATCAAAAAGAAAAGAGAAAGGACCCAAATTAATAAAATCATGAATGAAAGAGGAGAGATAACACCAAAGAAATACAAACAATTATAAGAACATACTATGAGCAACTCTATGCCAACAAATTTGACAATCTGGAAGAAATGGATACATTTCTAGAGACATATAAACTACCACAACTGAACCAGGAAGAAAAGGAAAACCTGAACAAACCCATAACCAGTAAGGAGATTGAAACAGTCATCAAAAATCTCCAAACAAACAAAAGTCCAGGACCAGATGGCTTCCCAGGGGAATTCTACCAAACATTTAAAGAAGAACTAATTCCTATTCTCCTGAAACTGTTCCAAAAAATAGAAAAAAGGAGAATTTCCAAACTCATTTTATGAGGCCAGCATCACCTTGATCCCAAAACCAGACAAGGATCCCATCAAAAAAGAGAATTACAGACCAATATCCTTGATGAACATAGATGCGAAAATTCTCACCAAAATACTGGCCAATAGGATCCAACAGTACATTAAAAGGATTATTCACCACGACCAAGTGGGATTTATTCCAGGGCTACAAAGTTGGTTCAACATCCGCAAATCAATCAATGTGTTACAATACATTAATAAAAGAAAGAATAAGAACCATATGATACTCTCAATAGATGCTGAAAAAGCATTTGACAAAGTGCAGTATCCCTTCCTGATTAAAACTCTTCAAAGTGTAAGGATAGAGTGTACATACCTCAATATTATCAAAGCCATCTATGAAAAACCCACTGCAAATATAATTTTCAATGGAGAAAAGCTGAAAGCTTTTCCGCTAAGGTCAGGAACATGGCAAGGATGTCTGTTATCACCACTGCTGTTCAACATAGTACTAGAAGTCCTAGCCCCAGCAATCAGACAACAAAAAGAAATTAAAGGCATCCAAATTGGCAAAAAAGAAGTCAAACTACCACTCTTCACAGAGGATATGATACTATATGTGGAAAACCGAAAAGGCTCCACTCCAAAACTGCTAGAACTTGTACAGGAATTCAGTAAAGTGTCAGGATATGAAGTCAATGCACAGAAATCTGTTGCATTTCTTTACACTAAAACAAGACAGAAGAAAGAAAAATTAAGGAGTCAGGGTCCATTTACAATTAAGGGTCCATTTACAATTGCACCCAAAACCATAAGATACCTAGGAATAAACCTAACCAAAGAGGCAAAGAATCTATACTCAGAAAACTGTAAAGTACTCATGAAAGAAACTGAGGAAGACACAAAGAAATGGAAAAATGTTCCATGCTCATGGATTGGAAGAACAAATATTGTGAAAATGTCCATGCTATCCAAAGCAATCTACACATTTAATGCAATCCGTATCAAAATCCCAATCATTTTTTTCAAAGAAATGGAACAAACTATCCTAAAATTTATATGGAACCAGAAAAGACCTTGAATAGCCAAAGGAATATTGAAAAAGAAAGCCAAAGTTGGTGGCATCCCAATTCCAAACTTCAAGCTCTATTACAAAGCTGTCATCATCAAGACAGTATGGTACTTGCACAAAAACAGACACATAGATCAATGGAACATAGTAGAGAGCCCAGAAATAGACCCTCAACTCTATGGTCAGCTAATCTTCAACAAAGCAGGAAAGAATGCTGATTGGAAAAAAGAGAGCCTCTTCAACAAATGATGTTGGGAAAATTGGACAGCCACATGCAGAAAAATGAAATTGTACTGTTTCCTTATACCACACACGAAAATAGACTCAAAATGGATGAAGGACCTCAATGTGAGAAAGGAATCCATCAAAATCCTTGAGGAGAACACAGGCAAAAACACAGGTCTCTTTGACCTCAACCGCAGCAACTTCTTCCTAGGGACATCCCCAAAGGCAACTCAAACAAGGGCAAAAATTAACTACTGGGATTTCATCAAGATCAAAAGCTTTTGCATAGCAAAGGAAACAGTTAACAAAACTAAAAGACAACTGACAGAATGGGAGAAGATATTTGCAAACAACATATCAGATAAAGGGCTAGTATCCAAAATCTATAAAGAGCTTATCAAACTCAACACCCAAAGAACAAATAATCCAATCAAGAAATGGGCAGAGGATATGAACAGACTTTTCTGCAAAGAAGACATCCAGACGGCCAACAGACATGAAAAAATGCTCCACATTACTTGGCATCAGGGAAATACAAATCAAAACCACAATAAGATACCACCTCACACCAGTCAGAATGGCTAAAATTAACAAGTCAAGAAATGACAAATGTTGGCAAGGATGCGGAGAGAGGGGAACCCTCTTACACTGTTGGTGGGAATGCAAGCTGGTGCAGCTACTCTGGAAAACAGTGTGAAGGTTCCTCAAAAAACTGAAAATAGAGCTACCCTATGACCCAGTGATTGCACTACTGGGTATATATACTAACGATACAAACGTGGTGCTCCAACGGGGCACGTGCACCCAAATGTTTATAGCAGCAATGTCCACAATAGCCAAACTATGGAAAGAACCTAGAGGTCCATCAACAGATGAATGGATAAAGAAGTTGTGGTATATATGCACAATGGAATACTATGCAGCCACAAAAGGAATGAAATCTTGCCATTTGAGATGGCATGGATAGAACTAGAGGGTATTATGCTTAGTGAAATAACTCAATCAGAGAAAGACAACTATCATATGATCTCCCTGATATGAGGAAGTGGAGATGCAATGTGGGGGTTTAGGGGGTTAGAAAAGAAAAAAATGAAAAAAGATGAGATTGGGAGGGAGAAAAACCATAAAAGACTCAATCTCAAAAAACAGACTGAGGGTTGCTGGGGGGAGAGGGGATGGGAGAGGGTGATGGGGATATGGACATTAGGGAGGGGAGGTGCTATGATGAGTGCTGCAAAATGTGTAAACCTGGCAATTTACAGACCTGTACCCCTGGGGATAAAAATACATTATATGTTTATTAAAAAAATTAATTAATTAATTAAAAAAAAGAAGTATGTCTTTAATGTGGTTTTAAAGACAGAGTCCTAATCTAATATAACTGTTATTCTTAAAGGACGAAGAGACACCAGAAACATATTTCACTCAAGCACATACACAGAAGAAAGCCATCTGAAAACATGATGAGAAGGCAGCTGTCTGCCAGGAAGAGAAGCCTCAGCAGAACCCTGCTGGTACTAAGTTTGTGATATTTTCCTATAGTAGCCCTAGTGGACTGAGACAATTGATTGTAGAAGTGATTGATAAATGCACTTTAGTTACGTGTAGCATATGGAAGAGAGAAAAAAAAAAGAGAGAGAGAGAGAAACTTTAAGGAAATTTAAAGAGAAGGGAATTTTCTTTCTCTTCCTTCTTCTCCCCCTCCTTATTTTCCTCCCCCTCCTCTTCTCCCTCCTCCTCTTCCTCCTTTTTTTTTCTCCTTCTCCTCCTCTTCCTCCTCCTCCCTCCTCCCTCTTCCTCTTACTCCTCCTCCCCTCCTCCTCCTCCTCCTCTTCTTCTTCTTCTTCTTCCTCTTCCTCTTCTTCCTCTTCTTCTTCTTCTTCACTCCGTTGTTACCAAGGTCATGCATAAACTCATTTAGGTTTTATTGCAAATTTTGATTATTCAGAATTTATACATATTTTGATGGTTGTTTTATGAACTGCATCTCTACCATTTAAAATTTTATGTTGAAAGATATTAGAATATTTTTGCAATATTTTCAAGTTCTGAGAAAGGATTAAGTATATTTGTTCCTTTGTCAAAAAATTTTAGAGCATCAGAATGACCATAACGATAAATAATGCTCTTGAATGATGATGTCCTATATGTTAGTTGGCAGCCAGAGGGCTGTTGACCACTTGAATTGTAGCTAATCTTAGTTGAGATGTAAGAAGCAGCAAATTGTGCTGGAAAATGTGGTGAAGATGTGTGTAACTGGCTATATGCAATGGTAGGAATAAAAATGGCACTATTAGCTTGGAAATGTGTTAGTTTTCTAGAGCTGCCTTAACAAAGTACCACAACTAAGTGGCTAAATCAACAGAAAATACTCTGTCACAGTTCTAAAAGCTAGAAGTCCAAGATCATGGTGTCAGCAGAGTTGCTTCATTCTGAGATCTATTTGACAGAGTTTTCTTAATGCTGTTTTTATTTAGTTTTAATGCCTTGGTCAGAAGCCAGTTAGTTCCCCTTCTTATTAAACACTTGATTAAATCTCACCTCTCAACAACTTCCTTGCTAGAATTCCCACTCTGGGCCACCATGCACCTGCCTTAATTGTCCCAGGACCAACACCAGACAACTAGGAACAGCCCTTGTGCCCTGGAGCCAATGAAATTATTCAAATTAGCCAATTCACCAAGATAAAAATCTTTTGCACAGCAAAGAAAACAGTCGGCAAAACCAAAAAGACAACCTACAGAATGGGAGAAGATATTTGCAAATGTCTTATTGGATAATGGGGTAATATCCAGGTCTATAAAGAACTTAACAAACTTGACACCTAAGAAACAAATAATCCAGTCAAGAAATGGGCAGAAGACATGAGCAGACATTTTTCTAATAAGACATACAAATGGCCAAAGGATACATGACAAAATGCTCTACATCACTTGGTGTCAAGGAAATAACAAATCAAAACCACAGTTAGATAGCACCTCACACCAGTCAGAATGGCTAAAATTAACAAGTCAGGAAATGACAAACATTGGTAAGGATGTGGCTAAAAGAGAACCCTCTTACAGTGTTGGGGTTTGGGAATGCAAACTAGTACAGCCACTGTGGAAAACAGTATAGAGGTTCCTCAAAAAGTTAAAAATAGAGCTACCCTATGACCCAGCAACTGCATTTCTAGGTATTTACCCTAAAGATACAGTGAATTGAAGGGGTTCCTGCACACCAATGTTTATAGCAACAATGTCCATAATAGCTAAAATACGGAAAAAGCCTTGATGTTCATTGACAGATGAATGGATAAAGAAAGTGTGAGATACATATATCTATATATATCTACATAGATATATAAATATTACTCAACCCTCAAAGAAAATGAAATCTTACATTTGTAATGACGTGGATGGAACTAGGGGATATTATGCTAAGTGAAATAAATTAATCAGAAAAATAATTTATCACATGATTTCACTCATATTTGGAGTTTAAAAGTAAAACAGATGAACATAAGGGAAGGGAGGGAAAAAAAAAAGATGAAATCAGAGAGAGAGACAAACCATAATCATTCTTAACTATAGCAACTGAGGGTTGCTGAAGGGGAGGGGGTCGGTGTTGAGGTAACTGGGTGATGGGCATTAAGGAGGGTACCTGATATAATGAGCATTGGGTGTTAAATGCAATGGATAAATAACTGAACTCTACCTCTGAAACTAATGATACACTAATTAATTGAATTTAAATATAATAATTTTTTTTAAAAAAAGAACAAAGTAGCCAATGTGTGGGAAACCAGGAAATCTAGTTAACTCTGCTCTACTTGCCATACACAAACTTCTCCCTACAGTTCTCACTATTACCCTGAACCTAGTTCATCCTCTGTGTGACTCTGTATGTCAGCCTTCTTTAATATGGAATTGTCACAGAGAGTCTGCCTTTCATCTATGCTGAGTATCATTTGTTGTGTCCCACCATCAAAATAAAAAATTTTTCAATCTTATAAATTTTTTGTCACTGTGAGCAAGAAAGCATCACCATGATTCTTGCATAGCTTCTTGGGGTCTGTTCTTGGCTTACTAATTAACTCCAAACCACCAGAGAAGAGCTTGAGAAGGAACTGTTGCCTGTTGGTGAGTGGGGACTTTAACCCTGCAGCTTGCTGCTGTGTCTGTTGGTGGTTTCCATGTCTCTCCTTACCCAGATTTTCTTGGTTTTGGAAGGTTAATAGAAAAACAAACAGTCCTCAATGGCTAAACTCCACTGGCTAGATACTAGCCCAGGTGGCAGCCACCTTGGAGCTAGGCCACTTGAGCAACACTTTCCAGGGTCCACCCTTCAGTTGTGTTTTCAGTCTACTACAGACTGAATATTCGTGTCCCCCTCATCCAAATTTACATATTGAAACCAGTTTTTCTGAAAGGCAGTATTTGGAGGTGTGGCCTTTGGGGGCTGATTATATCAGAATGACAGAGACTTCGTGAATGAGATGAATGTCCTTAGAAAAGATGTCCTAGAAAGCTAGCTCTTCCCTTCTACCATGTGAGGAGGAAATGTAAAATTGGTCTATGAACTAGAAAGCAGGTCTTCAGCAGTACTGAATGTACTGGTGACTTGTTTGTAGACTTCCCAGCATACACAAGTATGAGGAAGAAATTCCTATTGTTTATATGTTACCCAGCCTATAATGTTTTGTTGTCTTAGCCCCAACAGACTAAAATAGAAGCCATACACACTCTGATACAATAAGTAATAAAAAATGAATGAATTAATTAGTTATGTCATCAATTAAATTTGACAAAATGGGACCTGGTGACCTTCAGTGAAAATAGTTAATATGGCTCAGTGCAAGTTAAAACAGTCTCCTGATAGACTGAAACATTCTGTAAGACCTAATCATGAGAGACTATGGACTCTGAAAAACAATCTGAGGGGTTTGAAGTGGCAGGGGGGTGGGAGGCTGGGGTACCAGGTAGTGGGTATTATAGAGGGCACGGATTGCATGGAGCACTGGGTGTGGTGAAAAAAATAATGAATACTGTTATGCTGAAAATAAATAAATTAATTTAATTAAAAAAAAGAATAAGAAAAAAAATTAGAGAGGTTAAAAAAAAAAAGACCTAATCAATAAATAGGGGATTATTCCCACTGCTTCTGCGTTGGACAGCTCAATTTGCCTGGTTCTTAAATCTGCAAAGAATGAATGGTTCCTCATGGTAAATTATTGCGAACTTAATACCATTGCTACATCCATTAAAGGTTACATGTCCAATATCCAACATTATTAAAATTAGTAATATCATCTAGTATCTTTCATTCAGTGCTTATTTCAACAGCCTCTCAGTTTGCCTTCTTATCCAAAGGGACACAATACATCCTCACTTGACTACCCATGGAGTACTTCAGCAGACCTGCCATCACACATGGGCTTTGCATACAGGAGTCTAAGTGCATCCACCTTTCCCCATGAACACACATAGTACATTACAGTAATAACATTCTCATACAAAGAATTTTGTTTAATGTACTCATTAAATGCATAGTCAGACCAAAAGGTACGTACAAAACAGAGCTGTTCATAGAAGTTTCATTTGTGTTATTTTTGAACTGAAAAATCCAGGTCCACAGCAAAATGGATTAATAAGTTATGGCATGGTCAGACCAAAAAAACACTATACAGTGTTACAAAAATGAACTATCTAAACAGTTTCATTTATATTTAGGCAAAATGGTGATAGATGTCAGTGCAGTGTTTCTCTTTGGAGAAGGGCTATTGACAGAGAAGGAACAAGAAAGAAAATTTTGAATAGTGTAATGGTCTTACCTTGGTTTTGGAGGTCATTATCTGAATTCATGCATATGTAAAAATTCATCAAGCTTTACACTAAATATTTTTGCATTTTTCCATATGTAATTTATGTTTCCTGAAATGCTACTTTCTAAATAAATTGTGTGTTACTTCAGCACTGTGGAAGAACCAATGAATCATTAGTATTGGCTTTTTGGTTTATCGCTCAACAAAACTCAGTGAGATTTCCTGTCCTTGGCCAGTCGGCAGCTAACCACTTTAAATGCATACTCTGGGGACTTCAGCTTTGAGGGTACTGATGTCCGTCAACATCCTGGTATCTGGTAAGTCTGATGCTGTGATATTTTTTAGCAAAATGTAATGTATTTTGAAGTGCCAAGATTGCTCTTTAGCCACTCATGAAATGTGTTCTAATTTGTTCTAGTAGCAGTGATAAATTTGTATATTATCTGGAAAACCTTCATATTTACCTTATGTCATTCATACACTGACTAGTTGTCTAGCTGAGCCCAGGGAAATACTGGGGATCCTGGAATGGAGTGAAACTGAACTTGTGTAACTAGACAAAATGTAGTGTTTCCTCTAGTTTCTTGGTTTGTATTTTTTTTGTCTCCTTGAAATCTTGTTTTTTGAACCTTATATTTATTAATGTGTAATTATTTTTTCTCCTTTGATATTTCTAGCACACAGGTTAAGAAGGAAATCCTGTTTCTTTTTGGGGTTGTTAAGTTTTAAAATAGGGACAAAAAGTGAATGGGTAATTTTGTTTAAGAAAATGAGGGTCAGAGAATATAAGAATATATAAATGGTTATTCAAAGTTAATAATTTCAAGTTCACACCAGGACACTTTATATGATGGATCTTATCCTGAAACATGAACAGGTAGAAGAAATGAGTAGAGCGACTGAATTTAGAGCAGTCATAGGCAGGTGAAAATAAGGTTGAATCCATTCTGTGTTTCCTTGCCATCATTCCAAAGAAGTTCCAAAACATTCTGAGAAAGCCTGGCTTCCACATTTCCATATTATGTCTAGTTATGAGAGAAGAGAACCAGTTCTTAGGAGAAAGAAAATTGGAAATCTAAGGTGAGGAAAAGGTGAAAGAAATTGGGAGGAGCGGGGAACACTTGGGGAGAACTCAAAAGACAGGGAATAACAGATTTGACTCATGACAAGTGCTAGAGAAATATTTAGACATGGCAGGAAATAGATGGCAACGAAAGGATGTAATTGAAAAGAGTGTCATTAAAACCTGTTAATGTCTATTTCTGGGCTCTCTATTGTTTCATAGATCAATGTGTCAGTTTTTGTGCCAGTACCGTATTGTCTTGATGATGACAGCTTTGTAATAGAGCTTGAATACAGGCAATGTGATGCCCCCAGATTTGTTTTTCTTTTTCAATATTTCTTTAGCAATTTGAGGTCTTTTCTGGTTCCATACAAATTTTAGGACTGTTTGTTCTACCACTTCAAAAAATGCTGATGGTATTTTGATTGGGATGACATTGAATGTATAGATTGTTCTGGGCAGCATAGACATTTTAACCAAGTTTATTCTTCCAATTCATGAGCATGCAATGTTTTCCTATCTTTTTGTGTCTTCTTCAGTTTCTTTCACGAGTGTTCTGCAGTTCTTTGAATATGGATCCTTACCTCATTGGTTATGTTTATTCTAGGGTATCTTATGGGTTTTGGTGCTATTGCAAATGGAATTGATTCTCTAATTTCCCTTTCTACAGTTTCATTGCTAGTGTATAAGAAAGCAACTGATTTCTGTGCACTGATTTTGTATACTGCCATATTACCAAATTGCTGTATGAGTTCTAGTAATTTGGGGATGGAGTCTTTTGGGCTTTCCACATAAAGTATCATGTCATCTGGGAAGAGAGTTTGACTTCTTTGCCAATTTGAATACCTTATCCTTCTTTTTGTTGTCCGATTGCTGTTGCTAACACTTCTGTACTATGTTAAACAACAGTGGTGAGAGTGGACATCCTTGTTGTGTTCCTGAAGCCAACATTTCTTTCAAGTCAGGTCCACTGGAATCAACTGACCTCAATTTTTGTTTGTTTGAGAAAGACTTCCATTTCTCCATCCCTTTAGAAGGGAAGGTAATTTTCTAGGGTACAGAATTCTAGTGTGGTGAGGTCTTTTCCTATTAACATTTTTAAAAATTAATTTTTTTAGTAAAAAACAGTGTCCCTATTTCTACAGAGAAGTTTAAAGTATTTAGTTTACATTTTTCTTTTATCTTTGTCTTTTTTTTTTTAATGTAGAGTCGACATACAATGTTAAATATTTTATTTCATTCTTTTTTCTTGTCTGATTTCCTAGGAGAAGTTGGATATAATTCTCATCTTTGTTCCTCTATAAGATATTTTGTTTTTCTGGCTTTTTTCACAATTTTTTCTTTATCTTTGATTTTCTGTAGTTTCAATTAATATCACAGGTCTAAGATTTTCCTGGCATTTATTCTGCTTGGTATTCTCGAACCTTCCTAGAACTTTGGTTTGGTATCTGAGTAACTTAAGGAAATTCTCAGTCATTTCTTCAGATATTTCTAGTCTTCCTTTCTCTCTTTCTTTTCCTTCTGATTTTTTCATTACATGTGTTTACATGTTTTCATAGTGGTCCCATAGTCCTTGGATATGCTGTGTTTTGTTGTTGTTGTTGTTTGTTTGTTTGTTTTACTGTGTGTGTGTCCTCTTTGCTTTTCAGTTTTGGTGGTTTCTATTGATATACTCTCTAGCTTAGAGATTCTTTCCTCAGCCATATCCCATCTATAAATAAGCTCATCAAAGACATTCTTCATTTCTACTACAGTATTTTTGATTTAATTCTGTCAACTTTGCCTCATGTATTTTGAAGCTCTTATTAGGTATATGGGCATATCTTGTTTTATTGTGTTTCATTTTAATGCACTTCACAGACATTGTGGTTTTAGTAAATGAAGGTTTGTGGCAACCCTGCATGGAGGGTATTAGCAAAATTTTTTCAACAGCCTTTGTTCATTTTGTCTCGTTGTGTTACATTTTGGCAATTCTTGCAATATTTGAAACTTTACTATTATATTACATTTTGTGCGGTGATCTATGATCAGTGGTCTTTAATATTGCTATTGTAATTGTTTCACCATGTCACTAACCATGCCCATAGAAGTTGGTGAACTTAAGTTATATTTGTGTGTGTTATGGTTCTTCGACTGACTCTCCCTCTCTCTCTCTGTCCCTTTCCTTGGGCCTCCCTCTTCCCTAGGACACAACAATGTTGAAATTAGGCCAATTGATAACCTCATAATGACCCCTAAATATTCAAGTGAAAGGACGAGTCATATACTTCTCACTAAATCAAAAGTTAGAAGTGATTAAGCTTTGTGAAGAAGACATGTTGAAAATCGAAATAGACCAAAAGCTATTTGTGTGTCTTGTGCCAAGTATTTAGCCAGGTTGTGAATGTGAAGGAAAAATTCTTGAAGGAAATCAAAAACACTACTCAAGTGAATACACTAATGATAAGAAAGTGAAAGAGCCTTATTGCTGATAAGGAGAAAGTTTCAGTGGCCTGGAAAGAAGACCAACATTTCCCTAAACCAAAGCCTAATCTAGACCACGGCACTTATTTTCTTTGATTCTGTGGAGGTGGAGAGAGCTGAAGAAGCTGCAAAAGAAAAATGGGAAGCCAGCAGGGGTTAGTTCATGAGGTTTAAGGAAAGAAGCCATTTCCATGGCTTCACGGTAAGGCATAGTAAAGCAGATAAAGCAGGATATGTCAATGTAGAAGCTATAACAAGTTCACCAGAAGATCTAGCTGAGATAATTTATAAAGGCAACTACACTAAACAACAGATTTTTTTTTAATGGAGATGAAACTGCTTTGTATTGGAAGAAGATGTCATCTAGGACTTTCTGAAATTCTCCCTTTCTCATATCATTTATGTTTGTTCTTCATCCTAGTTTTCCAGTTTAAGAAAGTAGACAATGAGTAAATTGAACTCTGTTGTGTTCTTTTAATCTGCCTAGGGCTTTTGGGAGGACAGGTGGGACATATATATTTGTTCTTTTATTTCTTTAAACGTTCTCAACACATTTAATTTATACCCTATATTCAATAATTCCAAACTCTGAAGTTCTGAATCTTTTTTTTTAAAGATTTTATTTATTTATTTGACATAGAGAGAGATCAGGCAGAGATAGGTAGGCAGAGAGGCAGGCAAGGTTGGGTGGAAAGAAGACTCCCTGCTGAGCAGAGAGCCTGATGCGGGGTTCGATCCCAGGACCCTGAGATCATGATCTGAGCTGAAGGCAGAGGCTTTAACTCACTGAGCCACACAGGCGCCCTTGAAGTTCTGAATCTTATTCATCTCTTTAAGAAAAAGAGAGGGCAGCCAATAAAAAGAACATTATCCAGGAGCACCTGGGTCACAGAGTCAGTTAAGCATCTGACTCTTGGTTCTGGCTCAGGTCATGATCTCTCTGTGGTGGGATTGAGCCCCATGTTGGGCTATGTATTCCGTATGGGGTCTGTTTCAGATTCTTTCTCTCTCCCCCTCTTCTCCCCCCACCCCAACAGAAAGATTTTTAAAAATCTTTTAAAAAGTACATTATCTGATTTTATGGTTTCTTGTTTTTTCCTGGTTTTTAAATTTTGGAATGTGGCTCACAATTGTGTTGGTTTGAGTCTGAGAACTGGTTTGAGTATAAAAACGTGGTGAAAGATCATCATCTTCCGTTATGGCAACTAACGTAAGTCTTTACTCACTGCTGTGGATTGAATGCCAAAATTCATATGTTGGAACCTATTCTCCATGTTATTTGGAGGTGGAAGTTTTAGGAAGTAATTAGGTCATAATGGTGAAGTTTCCAGATTAGGACACTTATAAGAAGAGAGCCAGGTGAGCTTTCTTTTTCTCTCTCTCCCTTTGGCCCTCCCATGTGAGAATATAGTGAGAAGGTTGCTATCTACAAGCCAGGAAGTGGGCTATCACTGGACAACATATCTGCCACTGCTTTCATTTTCAACTTCTCAGCCTCTAGAACTGTGAGAAAAAATGTTTGTTATCTAAGCCACTCTATGGTGTTTTTGTTGCAGCAGGCAAAACTAAGATACTCATTTACCCTTGATTTGATTATATAGGGCAAACCATACCCATAAATGGCAGGATTTCAGAATTCTGTCTGTTTTTGTGGGGTTGAGAGAAGACACATAATCGTAAGACTTCCACCCTGAAGGATCCAGGAGGATGGAGAAAGTGTGCCTCTTGAAGAACAATCTGAGAGACCCCCTAGAATCTCTAGTTGGGCTAGAGTGAAGATTTTTTCTGAAGCAGCCAATCAGTAAAGACTGGGGGAAGGGGTGGAATGACAGCTTCTACAACTGTGAAGACACTAACAGTGTAAATCTTCCAAAGGATCAAGGAAACATGATACCACTCAAGGAACAAAATAAAGCTCCAGTGCCTCATCTCAAAGAAATAGAGATCTGTATGTCTGACAAAGAATTACAAAATAGTCTACTCAAAGAAGCTCAGTGAGCTACAAGAAAACACAGATAGACAATTAAACAAACTCTAGAAAAGAACACATGAACAAAGGGAAACTTCAAGGAAGAGATAGAAATCATGACAAAGAACCAAACACAAATTCTGGAGCTGAATAATACAATGACTGCACTGAAAAATTCAATAGAGAACTTCAGCAACGTATTTGTCAAGTAGAAGAGAGAATTAGTGAACATAAAGACATAGCTTGAGGGTGCCTGGGTGGCTCAGTTGGTTGGGCATCTACCTTTGGCTCAGATCATGATCCCAGGATCCTGGGACCAAGTCCTGTGGTGAGCTCCCTGCTCCCTGGGGGAGCCTGCTTCTCCCTCTGCCTCTGCTTCTCTCTCCCTACTCTGTCATGCATGAATAAATAAATAAAATGCTAAAAAAATGACATAATTTGAAACCAGCTACTAAGAGATGAAAAGCAAACAAACTAAAAGAATGGAAGTGAATGAAGAAAGTCTGTAGGTCTTATGAAATACCAACAAACAAAATAACATAGGCATGGGAGCCCCAGATAAACATAAAAGAGAAAGGAGCAGAAAACTAATTTAAAGTAAAAATAAGAGACAACTTCCCAGTAGTGCATTGGCAGGGTCATAGGGAAATTCTATTTTTAATTTCTTGAGGAATCTCCACACTGTTCTCCAAAGAGGCTGCACCAACTTGCATTCCCACCAACAATGTAAGAGCGTTCTCCTTTCTCCACATCCTCTCCAACACATGCTGTTTCCTGTCTGGCTAATTCTGGCCATTCTAACTGGTGTAAGGTGATATCTCAATGTAGTTTTAATTTGAATCTCCCTGATGGCTAGTGATGGTAAACATTTTTTCATGTGTCTGATACCCATTTGTATGTCTTCATTGGAGAATTGTCTGTCCATATCTTCTGCCCATTTTTTGATATGATTGTCTGTTTTGTGTGTGTTGAGTTTGAGGAGTTCATTATAGATCCTGGATATCAACCTTTTGTCTGTACTGTCATTTGCAAATATCTTCTCCCATTCCGTGGGTTGCCTCTTTGTTTTGTTGACTGTTTCCTTTGCTGTGCAGAAGCTTTTGATTTTGATGAAGTCCCAAACGTTTATTTTTGCTTTTGTTTCCTTTGTCTTTGGAGACATATCTTGAAAGAAGTTGCTGTGGCTGATATTGAAGAGATTACTGCCTATTCTCCTCTAGGATTCTGATGGATTCCTGTCTCACATTGAGGTCTTTTATCCATTTTGAGTTTATCTTTGTGTATGGTGTAAGAGAATTGTCGAGTTTCATTCTTCTACATATAGCTGTCCAGGTTTCCCAGCACCATTTATTGACGAGACTGTCTTTTTTCCACTGTATATTTTTTCCTGTTTTGTCGAAGATTATTTGCCCATAGAGTTGAGGGTCCATATTTGGGCTCTCTACTCTGTTCCACTGGTCTATGTGTCTGTTTTTATGCCAGTACCATGCTGTCTTGGTGATCGCAGCTTTGTAGTAAAGCTTGAAATCAGGTAACGTGATGCCCCCCATTTTATTTTTGTTTTTCAACATTTCCTTAGCGATTCGGGGTCTCTTCTGATTCTATACAAATTTTAGGATTATTTGCTCCAGCTCTTCCCGGTGGGGAATGAACATTCAGATCCATGAAGCTCAAAGAACTTGACTGACCTAAAGAAATCTTCGCTGAGGGGTGCCTGAGTAGCTCAGTCAGTTAAGTGTCTGCCTTCAGCTAGGTCATGATCTCAGGGTCCTGGGACTCTGCTTCTCCTTCTCCCTCTGCTACTCCCCCTGCTTGTTTTCTCTCTCTCAAATATATAAAAAAATCTTACATTACCCCTAACAACAACAACAACAACAACAAATCTTCACGGATAAACATTATACTCAAATGGAAATGAGAGACTTGAATGAAGGAGGGGAAAGGTGACTGGTCACCTATGAAGGAGCCCCATAAAACTAGCATATTTCTCAGCAGAAATTTTGCAGACCAGGAGAGTGGGGTGGTAAATTCAAAGTACTGAAAAAAAAAAATCCTGTCATGGAAGAATACTTTACTTGGCAAACCAGACATAAAGGTGAGATGAAGAATTTCCTAGAAAAAAACAAAGTAAATGGACTTCATCAGTACTAGATTTGCTTAAAATTAATTCTAAAGAGAGCTTTTCAAATTGTTATGAGAGGATGCTAATCAGCATAATGAAGACATATAGACAATAAAACACACGAATAAAATCAAATTTATAATTGAATTCAGAATAGTCTAATATTGTAATGGGCAAATATAAAACTGAATTCAGAATAGTCTAATACTGTAATGGTGGTACATAATTCACTTTTTACTCTAGTACAAATGCTAAAAAGAAAAGCATTAAAAACAATTATAGCTATAATAATCTGTTAGTGATTACACAAACTAAAAATATGTAAATTGTAACATTAATAAAAATTGGGGAGAGGAGAAGTAAAAGTATTCAGTATTATATGCAAGGCACTAAGTTATAATTGGCTTAAAATAAGTCCAAGGTATTTTTATAAAAAATTATTTATTTAAGAGAAAGAGAGAAAACATGAGCTGGGAGAGGGGCAGAGGGAGAGGGAGAGAGAATATCAAGCAAATTTCCCTCTGATTGTGGAACAAGACACAGGGCTCAATCTCAGGATCCCAATATCATGACCTAAGCCAAATCTTGATTTGGATGCTTAACTGACTGACCCACTCAGGCATCCTTATTCCAAGATGTTTTATGTAAGTCTCACAGTAACTACGAAGAAAAACATCTGGTAAATACACAAAAGATATAGAAAAAGAAATCAAAGCACACCACTACAAAAAGAACTAGCAAATCACAAAGGAACAGAAAGAGAGGAAGAAAATAATAAAGGGACTTCAAAGCAGTGAGAAAACAAAGAACAAAATGGGGTGCTAAGTACATAGCTACCACTTATCTTAATATAAACAGACTAAGTACTCCAATCAAAAGGTACATAATGTTTGAACAGATGAAATAATGAGTCAACAATATGCTACCTGTAAGAGACTGGCTTTAGCTGTGTGGATACACTAGGCTGAAAGTGAAGGGATGCAAAAAGGTGTTCAATGCAAATGAAAACCAAAAGAGAGTAGAGATAGCCATATATATACATAAGAGAAAAGAGACTTTAAGTCAAAAACTGTAACTAATGGCAAAGAATGTCATTTTCTAATGGTAAAGGAATAGATTCATCAAGAGGATATAACACTTGTAAATATTTATGCATCCAACATTGGAGCACCTAAATATGTAGAGCAGATAGTAAAAGAACTGAAGGAGAAATAGACAACAATATAGGGTTGTAGGGAACTGTAATACCCCACACTGAAAAATGGATAGATCATTCTGACATAAAATCACTAAAGAAGTAGTGCACTTGAACAACACCATAGACCCAGTGGCCCAACAGACATGTACAGAACATTCCTTCCAACAACAGCAGAACACATTCTTCTCATGCACACACAGATTATTCCACAGAATAAATCAGAGTTTCAAAAAAAAGTTTCTACAAAAATTACTTCAATACAGAATTTTTCAGAACCTGGATTTGAAGTATATTAGGAGTACTTTGATTCCCAGAAAACTTGGTAGAACCTAAGTGAAGGAATGCTTGTGGATCTCAGGAACTATGGAATTAGAAACGAGTGAGGTGAGGAGTATCATTCTCTTTCTGCTTCTGGTTCATTCTTCCCAAGATGAGTGTATTAATCAGTTCCTCAGAGAAACAGAATAACAGAGAGAGAGAGAGAGATGGGGAGAGAGAAAGGAAGGAGGATGGAGGAGGAATTGAGGAGGAGAGAAAAAAGAGATTGATTTTAAAGAATTGACTCACATGATTGCAGAGCTTTGGAAAGTCCAGAATCTGCAGGGTGGGCCAGAGCTAGAGACCCAGAGAGCACAGAAGTTTGAGTCTGAAGGCAATATGCTATAGAACTCACTTTCCCAGGAGGCCACTCTTTTTTCACTAGAGGCCTTCGACTGATTGGACAAAGCCCACTCACATATGGAGGGTAATTTACTTTACTGAAAGTCTACTCATTTAAATATTAATCTTACTTAAAAAATTACTTTCACAGAAACCTCTAGAATATTGTTTAACTGAATACATGGGAACCATGTCCAAGCCAGGTTGACACATAAAATTAGCAGTCACAGTAGGAAAAATGGGGTAAAAAGGAATGAACTATTGTTCTCAAACTGGTTCCAAATTTTCCTGAAAGCAATCTCATTTGTGAAGCTGGGTGAGGCCCACCACTGGATTAAACAACTTTAATCCTGGGGATGGCACCTGGAGAAAGCACTACTCAGCCTGGCTCATAATGGGCCAAACCAGTGGCTAGGAAAGAAGTGGAAGCAGGGTTACCTTGGAGAAAATGGTGGTCAAGTATACAGCATAGTGTCCCATCAATGGGAAATCACTGATTAAGAAATTATAACGTAATTTTAAGTGTTAACGTGGTTTTTTCCACTTAAGGATGGAATAATTTCTAATTTTCATTTTGCAATGTTTTTTATGGAATTAGTTATAGTTAACTGATGTTCTATCATGATATGTGTAAGATTTGTGGATACATACTGGCTTGTGCTCCTTTTAAGCACCTAAAATTGATTTTTTTACTTTTCTCTGAATATTTTCTAGCCTCAACATTCAGTTCATCTGTGAAAGGCAAGCAGAGAAGTCTCACACTTCCTGCAGAAGGTAAAGTGATTTTTATTTTTTTATAGAGACCAGTACTAAAGGGGAGAAGAGTGGAACTTCTTTAGAAATATATCTGATGGGGGCACTTGGATGGCTCAGTGGGTTAAAGCCTTTGCCTTCGGTTCAGGTAATGGTCTCAGGGTCCTGGGATCGAGCCCCGTGTTGGGCTCTTTGCTCGGTGGGGAGCCTCCTTCCCCCTTTCACTCTGCCTGCCTCTCTGCCTAATTGTGATCTCTGTCTGTCAAATAAATAAAATCTTAAAAAAAAAAATGTCTGATGGGCTGGTCAGGGGGCCAGCCTTGAGCCCAGTTGAAGAGTGTGGTGAACTGAATGCTGCAATGTGGGGGACCCCGTCCTCCTCCCCCAAGGCAGTTCAATTCCATGTGAAGATTTTGGAGTTCTCTCTCTATCACACTCTGTGCCAGGATTTGTGGGGAACACAGAGATGAACAAGGTGAGCTACACTGCCAGAGCATCCTAAGGGGCTCAGTTTTGTGGGGAGCCCAGAAATAAACACAGATGCCATATAAAGTAGGGGAGATAAGCCTTCACATCAAGTGTGCTGGGAATGTAGAGGAGGGAGCGTGAGCACCAGGTTCTGGGAAGGCATCACGGAGGAAGCAGCATGTGAATTAGCTCTTAAAGGAAGAGGAACATTTTCATAGACAGAAGTGCTGTGCAGGCATCCCAGACTGCAAGGACCAGAGGGAAGACCTAGTTATTCAGTCATGCTTGCTGTTTCCTTTCTGAAGTGTGGGGGCGACAGAGGGGTGATAAAATTGCCAAGGTGAGTCAATTTGAAAAAGAGGAATTTCAAAGCCAGCACAAAGACATGCCAGTGTTGTCTTCAGGCAGTGAGAGATCTCTGAAGGGTGTCAGAGTGGAGGGGATCACCCCTGTGTTACAGAATCCTGGACCTGGCTGCAAGGTAAGGTGAGAGCTGAGGAGAGGAGAGTTTTGAGACAGAGAAGATGGTAGGAGCCTTCTGTAGTAACCCAGGTGTGGTGATGGGGTCTTAAAGTAGGGTATGGCAGTGAGAAGAGAAAGGAAAAGGGATTGTCTGTGTGCAGAAGGCGGCAGGAGACTGGAGGGGAGTCAGAGACACAGGATGCAGCAACGCTGGGACATCGCTGCTCTTCTGGAGCAAATATGAGAATCTACCTGCTACCCCTTTGTGAAGGGGGAGCAGAAGTCACCATAGCTGATCACAGGGCCGTGTGGAGATTATATTTGTTGGACAAGGGCCAACCCATTGAGTGTGGGGGAGGGACTGGGCATTGGCAAATTATCACAACAGGTATGAAAAAAGGAAGAAGAGGATTAGGAAAAGGTGAATAAAAGAAATCAGGTAAGAAGTCACACTGAGAGTGAAGGAGGAATGCTGGAAGGTCACAGAGCAGAGCATGGAGAAAGAGCAGAGACTACGCATGGTACGTGGGATCCTCACTGATGGAGCTCCTTCACAGGAGATGGTGCTCTTGTTAAAATGCATATGTTTGATCAGCTTATAGGTTCCTTTAAAATAATAGAGCCAGATCTTGAGAATAAGTATCAGGCAAAATATAAAAGCTGAAGATTGCTCACAAGCTGAAGTGCAAACAGAGAACACACTCAACCTGCTTCTCACCAGCCTCTTCTCTTTCTGGGTTCATCTTCTGCATCCTGCCCTTGAGCACCTGTGTGCTCACCCACACCTACCTCTAGCTGATCTCCAAGCCCCTGTGTTGCTGCTCACCTCTAAGCCTTGACCAAATTGCAGGTTCTGTGTTCATGAAGTAGGGACACACTTGCAGTGGGGGAAGGAACATGGATTCAAGTGCCTCTCAGGTCTGCTCTAAAATCCATCCCCACTTGCTTCCTATAGCTGTGGGATCTTGATTTGGCTGTGAAATTCAAGGGCTTGAGTCCATCACAGAAGAGGCAAATGAACCAAAGGAGAGGAGAGACCACACATGCATAGTTTAGCATTAGGAACTCCATCCACATAACAGCTTTGCTCCATCTCAGCTGGCTCTGCTCCTATTAAGGTGATGAGCTCGCTGCCATTCACCGGGGTTGCAGGTATGTTGTACCTGATGAACCCTCTCTCAGCAAAGCCAGTCATGGATGCATTATGACTGTTTATGGGAGAGCTGGAGCTTCTAGATTGGAGAATAATTGTAGATTTCAGAGTTAATTTTTTACACTGAAGGTGGGCAAAAGCAGTAACCTTCTTCATTTAATCCTCATAATTAGGTTGAACATAAATAAGATCTGTAAACAAAGTTCACAGTAGAACTGTTTGGCAGTCCATGAATAGGAAGGAAGGAAGGAAGGAAGGTTGGTTCGTTGATTTTACTGACTTTGTGAATCTCCAAATAAAGAGTAGTTTATGAAAGTCCAGTTTGTTCAACCTGAATGTCATCCTATAGTTTTTATTTCGGTTTGTCCAAAGGGGTACCCTTTGGTAGAGGCATTTAATTCTTCTACTACTGATTTATTGTCTCTGATAAAAACTTAGGAGGAGAAAAGCACATCACCAATTTTTCCACTTTCTGTGGAAGGAGCATGAGTTATAAGATAAGTCTAATAGTTTCTTAGACTGAAGGATTAGATGTAGATGACTTTGTCCTTTAATTTTTATTGTGTTTTCTTATTTGTTTTCAATAAAATTCCTGATGCTATTTTAAGCCCTTAAAATATTTTTCACACATAAAATAAATGTAGCTTATCTAATAATACAAATATAGGAGAAAAACAAGTTTATCTTTGGATTAGGTTATACACATTTTGTACATGTTTAATTATTTTTATGTAACCGTAGTATTTTGGAATAGGATGACCAGCAAAGTCATGCGTTAGTACACTTTATGTACTAATATGTAGTAGAAAATGTAGCACTTGAAGTGTTTTTAATCCAGGTTTTCTTTCATCATTCTCCTTGTGTGTGTGTCCAGCTAACTCTTCTCTGTCCGTACTTGTGGATACAAAGGCTGTGCTCCTTTGTCCTCCTGACAACCCCACAGCTTTGGTGGTAACATGGACAATAAACCCCAGAGACCAGCCTCCCTGCACTAGAGTCCACAGGAGAGACAACAATGAGACCAGTGTAAGAAACTGTACTGATGCGAGAATATCCTGGGAGTCCAGACCTGATCAGAATCCTGCCCTTCAGATTGACCCCGTGGCCCTCACTCATGATGGATATTACAGGTGTGAAGTGGCTGCAGCTGATGGGAATTTCGGTCATACATATTACCTCCGAGTGTTAGGTAAGGAGCATGACATATTGTGCTATGTCACATATCCAGATCTGGGATTGAATCAGATGTGTCTCTGTATTCCATACCCCATGTGTTAAGCCTGAAGCATTTTCCCCTGTGTCTCTGCAGTACCCCCCAAGGTGACCCTGTTTCGAGGCAGCAATGGAACCATCGTGTGCAGGGCAGCTGCAGGGAAGCCATCTGCACAGATCTTCTGGACCCCAGAGGGAGATTGTCACACTGAGGAAGAGCCGCTGGGCAATGGTACAGTGACCGTCCAGAGTACATGCCACTGGGAGGGCCGCCAGGTGTCTAATGTGTTCTGCTCTGTCTCCCATGTGACTGGCAACAAGAGTCTGTCCTTAGAGCTGGAAACAGGTTAGTAATTCCAGTGTTTGCTTGTATGTTCATTCTTTCAGGGAAGTTACAGAAGAATGAAAAAGGAGAGTGTGGAGAATTTCACTCTAGTATAGTCTCCCCACACTCTTCCTTTTGTCCTTCTCTTCCATCATTAAGAGTTATAACCAGAAGAATGACACAGAAATTTGCTTTCAAGAAGCCAGATTTTAGAATGAAATTTATTATTTAATAAAGTAAAATGAAAAATAATTTAATAAATTCGCATCCGCTGTATACAAGCAGTAAATTGGCTTGGGTAGTGTAGTTTTAAATTAATACTTATGGATTTAGGAGAAGAATAAATTGTATTTTTAAAAAAATCTTTGTGCTTTTAGAAGAAGAATCAAGTCACTCATAAGTTTTCTTTACATATTTTTAGTTTGGTGAGATTTCTCCTCTAGGTTTTTCCTAGAATTTCTTGGCTATATTATAATAACCTCTATGATTGATTTAAATTTTACTCTTTAGTTTCCTTAAAAATATATGTACTTATTGTTAATTGTCACTAAGCTCAGTGACAAAATTAGAAAACTCCTATTAATCTTAATTTCCACATGGTCAAATTTATTGGGTAATCCATCAGTTCTATTTCTTTTTTCTTGTAGACTTCCCTTCTTGAGTTTTACATACTCTTGTTTATGGTCTCGGTAGTCACTAGACTGCACAACTATGGTCCTGGGCACTCTCTTTCCCACAGTGCTCTGCTTGATTCCATGTCTGTTTATTCTGAGTTCCTTCTGCCTTCCAGACACTTGCTAGTTTTAATCTCTTTGTTTTATGCATGTAGCATTCTGTTACTCTCTGGTAATCCTTGGCTATCCATTAATTTCAAAGTGAACATTCAAAAATGAACTTATTGGAAGCTATGTCATCTGTGGGTGGTTCTGTCAGCTAGTTAGCTTCAGTAGGCTAAAAGGAAGTAAATGAAAAAAAAGTTTTTAAAATATGGGTTCTTTAGTTATCTGAAATTCTTTTCTCTGAGATTGTCCAGTTTCTGCAGAAAATAACTCTCCAGTCTATTGTCTTAGAGGAATAAACCTATTAGTGTTATGAGAGCAGGAAATAAGAGGGGAACATGTTTGTGTGTTTGTGTGTGTGTGTGTGTGTGTGAGAGAGAGAGAGAGAGAGACTGTTCAGAATTCAGACTTTTCTTTAATGTCTCTCTTCAGTCTGGTACTTCCTCTCTACCTTCCATTATATTTGGATCCTTGACTCTGGAATCTCTCCAGTTCACCTTTTCTGGGCAAACTTCCTGTTTCTTGAAGTTTAGGAAGGTGTGGTGACGTGGTGACCTGGCTGCTCAGGGTGGGAGTGGACTTGGCTGCCTATCTTTTCTTAATATAGACCTTCAAAGGAGTTTCCAACTTTTAACTCACACTTTACCCCTCACTTATCCCATTTAATATATTTAGACCTTCTTGTTCTAGAGTCTTTTTGGTGTTCTGTGAACACTAAGATTCTTACTTATTCTACCCCAAATTATTTGCCTTCATCTGTTCATTTTTCACCCAAACACAAGTTGAAAATTTTTATCTGCTCATCTCATCCATATTCTTCGTCTTTGCAAGTTTTATGGAAAAAATTTTTCTATTGATAATTTAGGGAAGTTTAAGAAGGGAGAAGAGAAAAAACCCATATATTTAAACCACCATTTTCTAATATCCATTATTAAAGTGATTTTTTAAAAAAAGATTTTGGGAGTATTAACTGAGGAGAGTAATGCTTATGTATGCAATCTGACCACCTGGTATTAGAATATGTTGTCATGTTTATGGATGCTTAGACTTGAAGGGACTGTCTCACTCATTCTCAGCCAGTGCTGGGGTCTCCTCCTGCCTCCTTGCAGGGCAGGTCCTTAGCCTGTGTGGCTATACTTCCAATGAAAGAGAATGTATTAATTTGCAAGATAAGGTTTCAAAACAATACTGTTGATTATAAGTGTAAAAAAATTTTTTTCAAATAAAAGAGAGAAATGCCATGTTTAAAAAACAAACTTTTGGGGTGCCTGAGTGGCTCGTGGCTTAAAGCCTCTGCCTTAGGCTCAGGTCATGATCCCAGCATCCTGGGCTTTCTGCTCTGCAGGGAGCCTGCTACCTCCTCTCTGCCTGCCTCTCTGCCTACTTGTGATCTCTGTCTGTCAAATAAATAAATAAAATCTTAAAAAAAAAACCAAACTGTTGAAAGGATGTGGAGGGAGAGGACATCAGTCAACTAAGCCTCCACTTACCTCTGTCTGCTGCCCTTAGCCCCATTCAGGGTACAGCAGGAGCAAGGTCCTAGACCACTGCCTCTTAAAATGGTTGAAAGATCTAAATGTGAGACAAGAATCCATCAAAATCCTACAGGAGAATACAGATAGCCCCCTCTTTGACCTTGGCTACAGCAACTTCTTGCTGGACATGTCTCCAAGGCAAGGGAAACAAAAGAAAAAATGAACTACTGGGACGTAATCAGGATAAAAGGCTTTTGCACAACAAAGGAAACAGTCAACAAAACTGGAAGACAACTGCCAGAATGGCAGATAATATTTGCAAATGACTTACCAGATGAAAGACTAGTATATAAAGTCTATAAAGAGCTTATGAAACTCAACACCCAAAGAAATAAAAAAATTCAGTGAAGAAATGGGCAGAAGACATGAAAAGATGTTTCTCCAAAAAAGACAAAGAAATGGCCAATGGACACACAAAAAAGTACTCAACATCACTCCGCATCAGGGAAATACAGATCAAAACCGCAATGAGATACCACCTTATATCAGTCAGAATGGCTAAAGTTAACAACACAGGAACCAGGAGATCTTGGTGAGGATGCAGAGAAAGGGTGACCCTCTTACACTGTTGATAGGAATGCACACTGCTGCATCCACTCTGGAAAACAGTATGGAGGTTCCTCAAAAAGTTAAAAATAGAGCTACCCTATGACCCCCCAATTGTATTACTAGGTATTTATCTAAAGGATACAAACATAGCAATTCAAATGGGCATCTGCATCCCAAAGTTTATAGCAGCAATGCCCATAATGGCTCAAGCATGGAAAGAATCCAGATGTCCATCGACAGATGAATGGATAAAGAAGATGTGGCATATATATATGGGGGGGGGATTACTCAGCCATCATAGAGAATGAAATCTTGCCCCTTGCAACAATGTAGATGGAACTAGAGGGCATTATGTTAAGATAAATAAGTCCGTCAGAAAAAGATAAATACCATATATGATTGCAGTTATATGTGGAATTTAAGAAACAAAACAGATGAACATAGAGGAAGGGAAGGAAAAATAAACCAAGATGAAAACAGCAAGAGGCAAACTATAAGAGACTCAATGCTGGGAAAGAAACTGAGGGTTGCTGGAGGGGAGATAGGTGGGGAAAATGGTGTAACTGGGTTATGGGCATTAAAGAGAGTACATTATGGAACGAACACTTGTGTTATAAGCAACTGATAAATCATTAAATTCTATGCTTAGAACTAATAATACAGTAGATGTTAACTAAGTTGAATTTAAACACACAAGCTGCGCCTCTCAAAGCTGGCAATTCCTTTGTTGACATCTCCTTTTATCAGACTGAGCTTGATACTGCCGCCAGAGTTTAGAAATGATTGAAAGTTGCTGCCATGCGCTCATGTCAGTTTCAAGGACCTGGAAGAAAGCTGATTTCAGGATTAGGTTGTTTTCCAATTACCTCCTTTACAACTCCCCATTTACTTCTGAATGATGGAGATGAGAAACACCCTGCTATTAACTGAAAAATCTAGTCTGCATGTCTCTCCTATATGAATTCACTATTCATGAATCCTTAAAGCCACAAAAACTTTACTTAGGATGATGTCTTGCTAAACACCCTAGAATTAGAATTAATAAAGCAATTTTATTATAACAGTGATTTGACCTATTAATGAATCAAAATCTTTAAAATAAAATGACAAAAGTGAACTTCATGAACTCTGGGACATCCTTGAACATATATTTTATTTTGCAGTTATATATATATAAAATTTATATGATTTGTATTTATATTATATATTTAAATATTCATTTAATGTTATATGTTAATATATGTTAATGTTAATATAAAATACATTTTAAAAGATATATATTAGAATTTATATGTATAATATTTAATTAATTTAATTATATATATAATATATATATATTAGAATTTAGTTTTCAGGGCAGTTTTTGGATCATAGCAAAATTGAGTGGAAAGTGCAGAGTTCCCATATTACCCCTGCCCCAACACACGCACTGTCTCCCCCTCTCTTTACATCCCCCATGCCACACTGGTACATTTATGAGAATTGATGAACCTAAGTTAACACAACATTACCACTCACAATTTGTGGTTTACATTATGGTTCACTCTAGGTGTGCATCTATGAGTTTTAACAAATGTGGAAGTGGCATCTATCCATCATAGTTTCACTCGGAGCAGTTGCACCTTTCTATAAATTCTTTATGCTCCACTTACTCATCCCTCCCTCCACCCTAACCTCTAGAAACCCTGATCCTTACTCTGTCTTCATAGTTTTGCCTTTTCTAGAATGTCATATACTTGGAAGCATACAGAATGTAGCATTGCTAGATTGGTTTCTTTCACCGAGTGCTATGCATTTAAATTTCCTCCATGTCTTTTCATGGCTTGATAGCTCATTTCTTTTTAGTGCTAAATAATATTTCATTGTCTGGATATACCACAGATTAAACATACCCTTTTGTGTCTATGTTTACAGGTGACCAATTATCACTAAACTTAACTATTTTATATATCACCTCCTCTATTTCGGTTGCCTTGGTCATTGTGGGATCCATTTGGCTTTGGAGAATCGGTTGCTGCAGGTATTCAGTAATGCTTTTTCTTCAGCTTTATTGGGCTAGAAGGGGTAAGGTATATGGAATTGATGGGGTAGAATTAATATGCTAACATCAACTCCCCCATAATCAAGAAGCGTGTCCTAAAGGTGTCATATTTGGACTACTCTAAATGACAAGAGGGTTTTACTTGGTTACTTAGACATATAAGCATAGTGAAATAGGACATTTAGGGCAAGATCTTGGTAGAGACATTGTATGCTAATCTGTATTTGAGAAAAGAATTACAATAATTCATTTTATGTACCAAAAATGATGTGCCACATTTATTTCATGTATTAGGTTTCTGTTGCATAATTCCACTTCCTTTCCCCATATCCAGAATTATCTTGTTTAGGTGTATTAATTGCAGGCAACATTCTATTTCTTGTAGTCCTTTTCCGACTTATAATGATTTCTATATAAAATAAACCGCACATCAATAGTATACTTTTTTGTTTTCCCACTTTTCAAAAATGATGTTTATTACATTCACCCCAGCTTATTTTTATTTTTGCAGAAAATGCTAATTAAAAAACAAACCACTTCAGATGTTGAGGAGGTAAGATAACATTAAAAAGTATTTTTGCAAACTTTTAAGACACAAAGTCAAAATATAGCCATGAAATTTATAACTTACATCAATGTTAGTATTTTATAAATATTAGTATTTTAATTAAAAAGCAAAAATTCTAATTTATAATGCTAACACTCAAGTGTACTTGTTTTGTTAATTATATACCATGTACTACTTCTACAAATTCTGAACAATATTGTAATTTCAAGAACTGTATCCTATATAGTACATAATATTTGTCAAATTTGGACTGTAACATTTGGAGAAACTGAATTGGTCTTTTCTCTGGCATGAAACCATCTCCAATCCTTGACTTCCTTTTCTCCATACCATCTTCATTTCCCTCTTGTGCTTCCCTCTCCTGTTCCATTATCTCTTATAACCAGTTACTTACCAAGTCTCTGACCTTCTCCATTGAAATACTTCACATATTACTTCATTTTTCTCCATTCCTACTGTCAAGCAAATGTTATCATCTCACACTGAGACTTAAGTAATCAGTAAATTTTTTGACAAAATAATAGAAAACAGCCTTTATCTTATATCCATGTAAGCTCAGAGACACAAATATAAGTACTCTTATGAAAACAAAAGCTATGTGTACCTTTGAGAAAAACATAGGTAGTTGATGACTTCTGTTTTTTTTTTTTTTTAATTTGATTTGACTTTAAGTTCTTTCTTAGGGTGAAATGCAGTCTTATGTCAGCTATACAGAGAAGAATACTCCACTCAATGATGCTGTGAGCAAGTGAAGAGGTCTCAGGTGTTACAAAGTGAAGTTGAAAGGCTGTGTCTTTACAGTTCTTCATAAGTTACTGGAATCTAACAGCAGGACAAATGAATAAAGGTACAGCAGAGCTACCACTTTGATTTTCTTAGATTTCTAGGATGGAAA
This sequence comes from Mustela nigripes, assembly GCF_022355385.1. NCBI lineage: Eukaryota > Metazoa > Chordata > Mammalia > Carnivora > Mustelidae > Mustela > Mustela nigripes. The sequence continues at coordinate 160,083,876 of NC_081558.1, forward strand.
ACCCGTTTTGAAATTAGCTTTTCAAAGATTCTTTTTTTTTTCCCCAAAGATTCTGAGAAGACAGACACATTTTAAAGGGCTTTAATTCATATTCTTATACAACTGAGAAATTTTAGAATGTTAGCTGCTTTTAGCTAGATATTGAAGAATTGATATTCATACAGAGAAAGCAAATGCTCATGATAAAATACTCAAATTTTTCAGTATCGTAGATAATGAAAACTGAGTTTCCTCACGAAAGAACTCTGCAGAAGGAACCATCAACAGCTTTTATATAATCTTCCAGAAAATTTTAGGGTACATATGTCTATACACCCCAGGTATGTATGTACATTTGTGAGTCTATTTACATATATAGCCATATGCTTGTCAAGACACGAATGGAAACATACCATGATACTGTTCTGTACTTACTAATAATATGATAAGTCTTAGAGATCTATATCAACACAAGCAAAGCAGTTTTATTCATTTTAATGATTACAAAGATTCCATTGTATGGTTATGTAATAATTAGTAAACCATAGACCTATTGATAGACATTTAGATTATTTGTTTTGCTATTATAAACAATAACACATAGAATGTTTCTTGTGGGTAGATCTCTTTGTATTTATTTGAGTGTATTTATAAAAATATTCCTGAGTGGAATTACATGGTCAAAGGGGTGCATTTTTATTTTGACTGATATTTCAAATTGTATCAGTTTTCATTCCCATCAACTGTGTTTGAATGTGCCTTTCCATATACTGTTATTTTTTTTTCTGTAATTTGACACTTCTTTTTTAACAACAAACTAACTAATGTGATGTAACATTATAATAAGAATTGTACCAATAAAACCAGATGAATTATACCAATAAAAGCAGATTTATGATTTTCTGTCATGTTTATGAGAAAGAGTAGGACTAAGACAGAGGGAACACACGAGGAGTTAGCTTTCTGAACTTGTTATATTGCTATCGAGGTATTGATAGCTACAGCCTAACAGTTTCTCAGATGTGATAAATTGAAATTGTGTGTTTTAACGATGTACATTTTACTGTGAGGTATTTAACAAATAACAGATGTTCATTGACTATATAAGCAGATGAATGAATATGCATTGTAAAGAACTTGGGTATCCATAAAATAAGTTCTCTGTGTTAAGACAATTGTGAAGGGATGACATGATTTTCTGTCAATTTTTCTGTGGAATACAGTCTTACAAATGTGTATATTAATTGTTTTTAATCTTATGAAAAATATATCTTATTTATGGAAGTTTATGAAAAGAACCAGTCTGCTTCTCCACTAAAGAAAAAACATTAATTTTTTAATCATGGTAGAAATTAAAACAAAATCCATTTATTTTTCCGTTTCGCCATGTGAAACATTTAAGACAGAGGTTTTGTCACTGTTTTCCTCCCTCCAGACATTTTGGTTATACTAGGCTTTATTGTTAAAAAGATTCTTAGTTTCTTTTGGAGGTAAACTAGTCTCATCACATTGAGCACATAATTATGACCAAACCATTTTGACACCATCTGACTATGCGCATCCCCAAACCAGTCCATTAACCTCCCCTCATATAAATATTATATGAGGGCGCCGCTGGGGGCGGCGGAGCAGGCGGGCGGCGGCGAGGCTGGTGCCCTGGCGCGGGGGCCGCGCGTACTTGAGAAAGAAGGCGGCACGGCCGGGAGCGGGGCCTCGGAGCGCGGCGCGGGCCATGCACGGCTCGAGAGGGCGCAGCTCTGCGGGGCATTTTCTCTCACACCCAGAAAAGTCAAGTCTGGGCCCCGCCTCCCCGCCATGGTCTCTCATATCTGTAAAGCGAGGGCTCGAGGCTGGAGCCCGCCCCTTCGAGCAAGCGATGCGCCAGGCTCAGCGCCGCAGGTGCGCGCCGACCGGGCTCCCATCCTGCAGCCTCGGCCTCCAGCAGAGACAGTTCCAGAAAGAAGGTGGCAAGTAGCATCACCTGGGGGCTGCTCCGGGCCAGCGCAGCCAGTAGCCCAAGGCAAAGTAGCGGCCCGGGTGCACTACCAAGCAGTGCACTACAATAGACATCAAACCATGTCCTTGACTTTTTATTAATTCTTCATCCATCTCTGGGCGGGACGAGGCTCACAGTTAACTGGGTTCAAAAATATATGAACCATGAGAGACAATGGACTCTGAAAAACAATCTGAGGCGTTTGAAGTGGCGGGGGGGAGGGAGGTTGGGGTACCAGGTGGTGGGTATTAGAGAGGGCACGGCTTGCATGGAGCACTGGGTGTGGTGAAAAAATAATGAATACTGTTATGCTGAAAATAAATAAAAAATAAATTTAAAAAATATGCTTAAATATCGCTGAAAAACAAAAAAGCAAAATTGTGTTTACACCTTATCTTGATAATATATGTCAAAATACCATGTAATAAAGACTTCAAGATAGTTAAATACTAAATTATGATACACAGGAGACAAATGTATTACAATCTTCCACTACAGGGGTGCTAAATGTGGTTGAACCTGAGAATTATGTGGGGAAATAAAAAGTTAGATAGATTACCCAAATCCACTTTAGACCTGCCGAATCAGGAGAAATCTAGAAACTAAAACAGGTGTATCAGGCCAGGAAGTGGAGGCTGAGATGGAGTTAGGAGCAATAAAGGTTATTTGGGAGAGAGGGGTTTTCTGTGTGTAAGATTAAAGGGGCAGGAAGTAGGATAGGGAAGGGAGAGGCTTCAGACCATGACACTGATCTGAATGAGACCTGTGAAAGGAAAGGGAAAGAAGCAGGATACAAGAGCCTCAGATCCAGACATAGAACTGCCAAAGTCTTAGCCAAACCAATGAGAAACCCTGGAGAAAAAAAGACTGCTTCTAAGAAGAATCTTTCATGAACAGAAGTGCAAAACGTTTAATCAATGGCTGGGAAGTTTGAGCTGAGGTCTCAGCTCAAAAGCTGAAATGGATCCTGAAGGCCTTAGCAACTGGAGGGCATCAGCTGACTGCACTCCTTGCATGTGAATGGTAAGTTCTCTCTTGATGGGAGATCTGAACCCCTTACCTCCATGGCTGCCCAGTCCATCCTTTCACTAGTTAGTATTTGCTGGGTATGTTGTCACCTGTCTCTCTTCAACTTCTATGTGATGCTTAATTTTATTTTTTTATTTTTTTTTTATTGTGTTATGTTAGTCACCGTACAACACATCATTAGTTGTTGACGTGGTGTTCCATGATTCATTGTGTATAACACCCAGTGTTCAATGCAATCCACGCCCTCCTTAACACCCATCACCAGTCTCACCCATCTGCCCAATCACCCTTCTTTCTAGGTATACCTTTAACAAAGAAACTTTAGCTTTTTAATAGACAGGGTAAAGGTGATTTTTATTAATTATTTGAGAATTTAAACTTTTAATAAGAATTTAAACCATCCACATTTGTTGTGGTCAATTACATGTATTTGGTCATATTTTTACAATTTTAATTTGTATGTCTTGTTTTCTATGTTTACTCTCCATGTTCTGTGTCACCTATTTCTTTCACACTGCTTTGCTAGAGTGGCTAATATTTTTTCTCTTTTTTTTTATTTTACCTCTTGTAGTTCAAAAAAATCCATTGTAGTATACATGTATTAGTGGTTATGCTTTATTTTAGAACACCTAAAAACAGCTCAGTTTTGTTATTATTTTCTCAACAAATTTTTTCTGTCCCTTTTCTCTCTTCTGTCTTTTGGGTATTCCAAATTTAAATATGTAACCAGGGTATTCAAAAAATATATATGTAATCAGGCTTCTTGAAATTGGCCCATAGCTGACTGATACTCCTTTCATGTTAATGTAATCTTTTCTCTCCTTTTATCTTTGCAGAATTTCTATTATCAAGGTCAATATTTTTTCTTTTGCAGTGTATAATCTGCTGTTAGTTCTATTCAGTGTATTTTTCACCTCACATATTGTAGTACTCATCTTTAGAAATCTGATTTTGGTCTATTTAATTCCCTCTGTATGTTGAATAAACCTTTGGAATTTATGGAGGATAGTAATATAATGACTTTTAGTGTCCTTGTCCACTTATCTTTCATCTGTGTCAGTTTTGAGTTGGTTTAATTGAAGGTCTTTTTTCCTCATTGTGAATTGCATTTTCTTGTTTCTTTGAATACCTTGTAATTAAAAATATTTTTTGTAATAATTCATAATATGAAATTGACCATTTTAGCCATTTTTAAGTGTACAGTTCAGTAGTACATTACTACTGTTAAATGTATAGGATTTAGGTAAGTTTTTTATTATATATCATATATTGGGTTAAGAAATTGTGATAATTTTAATATTTATTGTTGTTATATATTTGAAATGATAACATTTATATATTAACATATAATCATTTTTATTTATCCTGATTTTTCTGTGGTTATGTTTTTCCCTTCCTCTTAGACTTACTGAGCATGAAAAGTTCTATTTTTTATTGTACTGGAAATTTCACACTCTAGTTTTATTCTTTTGAGATTCCCCTTCAATATTTATGCTTGAAATCTAGAGCTAATCAATATTACTTTATTCAAAGTGTTAAAATATTTTAGTACATTTTAACTCATATTACTTCATCTTCCATCTAGAGGTTGAGACTTTATAATTTTTTTTTAGAAACCATTCTCCAAACTAGATATTACTATAATGGTTTATAAGAGTTTATCCCTACATTTACCAATTTTGTTTGTTCCGTATTTCTTTCTGAAACGTAGACATTCCTCTTGACATCAGTTTCCTTTTTCCATTCCTCATTTTTAAATTTTGTTCAAGAGTTTATGTAGTGAGGTTCTATATTTATTGGTAATAAGCTGTCAGTTTTTGTTTGTCTAGAAGAAAGGTCTTTAGTTTCTCCTCATTTGTAAAAAGTATATATTTTCTGGATAACTAAATCTAAAGAGTTATTTTCCTTGAGCAGTTTGAAGATATTCCATGTATTTTGGCCTTCATATTTGTTGTTAAGAATTCTAATGTCAGTACAAGTGTTATTGCCTGGTAAGTAATCTGTCTTTTCTTCCTCATTGCTTTTAAGATCATCTCTTTGTCATCAGTGTTTTGTAATTTTACTGCTGTGTACCTAAATATGCATTTCTTTTTATTATTCTGGCTTATGATTTTCTCTGTATCCCAAATTTGGAAATTCTGGATTTTTAAAAATTAATTCAATACTGGAAAACTCTTAGTTATTATCTCCTTTGACATTAGGTTTCATTACTTTTTTAAAAAGCTTTTATTTATTTGTTAGTGAGAGAGAGAGAGAGAGAGAGAGAGAGAGCGAGCGCACAAAAGCTGTGGGAGCAGCAGGCAGAGCAGGCAGAGTAGGCAGAGGGAAAAGCCAGTTCCCCACCAAGCAAGGGGTCCAGTGCGGGACTTAATCCCAGGATACTAGGTTTCATTATTTTTATCTGTTCTCTTCTTCTGGAAATCTAATGAAGTCTTCTCTATCTTCCATGACTCAACATGTTTCATATTTTCTATATCTTTGTCTAGCTATATAGTAGTATTTTCAGGTTTCTCTTAGAGATCACAAATTTTTCCTCACTTGTTTCTTATCTACTATTTGGGCTGTTCTTAGCATTTTAACTTTTTTTTTTTTTTATGAACATTAGGGTGTGTTTATTTATTTTATATAAAGACACTTGAGTGGCATAAAATAATACACTTTTGGAAAAGAATTTTTTTTTTTTTTTTGAGAGAGAGAGATTGTAGGAGCCAGAAAGAGGGGCAGACAGGGAGAGGGAAAATCTTAAGAAAACTTCATGCCAGTGTGCAAGCCTTATGATTCACAGAACTGTAACCCTGGGACTAATAATACATTATATGTTAATTTAAATAAATAAATAGGATAAAAAAGAAAACTTCATGCCCATTATGATGTCTGATGCAGGATTCAATCTCAGGACACTGAGATCATGACCTGAGCCCAAATCTAGAATCAGATGTTTAACTGTCTAGGCCACCCAAGTACCCTGCAAAGATTTTCTAGTATGCAGAATAAGAGCCTCCTGAAGACATCCACATTCTAATCCCTAGATACTTTGAATATGATTTTTTTTTTAATTTTTTATTTTTTATAAACATATATTTTTATCCCCAGGGGTACAGGTCTGTGAATCACCAGGTTTACACACTTCACAGCACTCACCAAATCACATACCCTCCCCAATGTCCATAATCCCACCC